>NC_137086.1:52636498-53071498 GCF_951640355.1 Cnephaeus nilssonii | reverse complement strand
GGGCTACTCTGGGGCAGAGCTGCTCCCTGAGCCGGGAGCACCTGGGGCACAGTGGGGCTACTCCGGGCAGAGCTGCTCCCTGAGCCGGGAGCACCTGGGGCACAGTGGGGCTACTCTGGGGCAGAGCTCCTCCCTGAGCCGGGAGCACCTGGGGCACAGTGGGGCTACTCCGGGCAGAGCTGCTCCCTGAGCCGGGAGCACCTGGGGCACAGTGGGGCTACTCTGGGGCAGAGCTGCTCCCTGAGCCGGGAGCACCTGGGGCACAGTGGGGCTACTCCGGGCAGAGCTGCTCCCTGAGCCGGGAGCACCTGGGGCACAGTGGGGCTACTCCGGGCAGAGCTGCTCCCTGAGAGCCGGGTGCACTGGTGGCACACAGGGGCTACTCTGGGGCAGAGCTGCTCCCTGAGAGCCGGGAGCACTGACGGCACACAGGGGCCTGCTCCAGCTCCACTACAGTGGCACCTGCCCTCTGCTGTCCCACCGATGCTGAGAGGCACAGGACAGGTGCTTCCCAAAGTAACAATGAAGGATACATACTGGGCACTTCCTAGAGGCCAGGCTCTGTGTTAAGTGCTTTTTGTATGTAGTATCTCTTTTAACTCCTATGAGTTAAGTCCTGTTATTATCAACATTTTAAAGGAAGAGGAAACTGAAGCAGAGGTTAAGGGACTCTCAAAATCTCATAGCTGTCAAGTTCAACACCACTGAATGATTAGATCTATGGCACAGAAAACAAAGGAAAATATCTGAATTTCAGAACTTGAAGAAAGCAAAAGGATGTGGAAAGTAATTACATAAAAAGCCATTAAATCAACATTGCAAGAAAATGACTGAGGACATTTATGGTAAAAAACAAATAAGACTGTCATAAGAGTCCTGGCCCGTGTGGCTCAGCTGGTTGAGCGCCGTCCCATGCACCAAGAAAGAGGATGCAGGTTTGCTTCCCAGTCAGGGCACATGCCAGGGTGGTGTGCTTGATCCCCCATGGGAGGCGTGCAGGAGGCAGCCGATTGATGTCTCTCTCTCCTTCTCCCTTCCTCCCCTCTCTAAAATCAATAAAAACATTTTTTAAAAAAGAATATCATAAGTATCAAATGGAATAGAAGACTGAGCAATAGGCTACATATTCTCAATCAAAAACTATAAAAGTATTAAGAATTGAAATACATCCCACACCCTTTGTTTTGGAAAAGGCCTCCAGAAAAGGGGAGTGGAGGGTGGTGGGGAACAACCCTAAGTCTAAGTCAAAGCCCTTGTAGAAAAATAAAGTATGTATAGAGGAATAACTATATAGTAAGCAGAAAAACTAGAAGCATATAGGCTGAGGCTCCAATCCTTTGGAGATCATGTAATTCCAATATTACTGTTTTGTTATTTTAGGAAATAACTGAAAAAAGTTTCATTCCTGAGAGGTAGCTAAAATCTGGTATGAGGGCTAGGTTTCTGATGGGCCAGACTGCACCTGGGATGGAGAAGTAGCCAAAATAGCTGGCTCCACCTCCAAGACTGAAACCTGACACAGGCACTTAATCATTTCTAAAAGGTCAACCATTTTGAATCCCAAAAAATTGTGTTCTCACCATCAGTTTCAGGGCAACACGAACAGAAATTGTCCCTGGCCAAAGAGACCAAAGGTCAGGCTTGAGCTCACACATAGCGCAGAATAGCTGTGTGAGCAGAGACCAGGTTTTTGCCTGGAGATACTGCCGCCACTCTCCTGGCCTTGAACAACACAAGGCATGTTCATATACTACTTGAAGTTCTGAGAAGTCCAACAGTAAATAAATTATTTCGGTTACTTAGTTTTGCCCAAACTTATTCATTAGGGGAAAAAAATTAACATAATTAACTACATATATTCCTTAGAATATATAAAGTTCCAGGGAATATTTTTGGGGAAATACTGCCTTAGGTAAATAGTGATTCAGGAACAAATGATACAATGGAAGATGTGGGAAATGGTCTACAAACTGCAAGGTGCTATGCAATGTACAGCATCAGATGACAGCAGGGGCCTTCAAGAATCGAAGGAAAGCACTCAGAGTCACCACAGCATTCCCTGGGAGCTGGATGTCTAGTGTAGAAAAACTGTAGAGAAAAATCCCACATCAAGCCCACTGAGTCTGGGGCTAACAAAACAACAACGAAAAAACAAACAATGGGGCAGAAAGATGTCTTTTCTAAAGGGCATTGGCTAGACATTCATTCCACCCACAGGTCAGTGGGCTCTCAGAGGATACACGCATTGGTAGGTCTCCTTTCTGAGGTAGGAACCTAGATCTGGCAACTTAGAGGTTTGCTGCTGGTCAATCCCTACAGGTAAGGTTACATGGCAGTAGGCTGGAGCTATCTGTGGCTCTGTGATTTATGGTGAAGCAACATTTTCTGACAATCTAAAGGTAAATTCCCCATTTGAAACTTACGTCTTAGATCCATAACAAATGATAATAATGGGCCCCATTAACTGGGCCTTTACTCTATGCCAGATGCTGAGCCAGACCCTATACATACCAGTATTTCAATTCATCCTGAAAACAATTCTCTCTCAAAACTCATAGAATATCAATGATAACATTGAGGTTTGGAGAAGTTAGTGACTTGCCTAATGTCCAAACTAGTAAGTGCCAAACTGGGGTTCTAGTCAGGGTCCACAAACACTTTCTATTCTGCATCCACAGTATATTATTTACTAGTACAACTCGGTAAATGTGCCAGAGATATGTAAAAGTATGAGATAAAAACATTTACATAGAAATAGTATTTCCTTCTAACATCTAACTGTCACACACATTGCATTTTAGAGACAACTGATGGATTACAGTTTTCTTTTTTAAAAAAATATATTTTCATTGATTTCAGAGAGGAAGGGAGAGGGAAAGATAGAAACATCAATGATCAGAGAGAATCATTGATAAACTGCCTCCTGCACGCCCCCTACTGGGGATCGAGCCCACAACCCGAGCATGTGCCCTTGACCGGAATCGAACCTGGGACCCTTCAGTCCGATGCTCTATCCACTGAGCCAAGCCGGCGAGGGCTACCGTAGTTTTCTTCTTTATTTTAGTTTTACTTTATTTTCCTCTATGTTCCATTAAAAGCCCAAATTAGTCCAGATTCACTCTCTGTTGGGCCAAAGTCTACTCATCATTGCTCTTTCTAAACTCCTTTATATTCTTAAAAGTCACAGCAAATGCCTGTGAGGTTTTGGGCACAGGAACATATTCAGTTGCTAATGGTAGTTTTTAGAAGCAAATACAAATTCTACTCCATCCAGTAGAGCCACTTACTGTGTATACAGAATATTTTTTTACACTGTGACAAACCCTTTTTTAGTACTTTTGTGTGTGCTGACCATAAGAATTTAAATACCGCTTCTTTACAAAGTCACAGGAGAAAACCATGTTATGAAATCCTCTCTTGTATCTTTTAATATTTCATAGCAGACTGAAAATGGTAATAAAGAGAAATTAATTATAACAAATGTACCTAATACATCCTATATATGTAATGATACGGTGTTTAAGTTTTATGGGCAACCTGGGAAAAGAAATTCTTATTAGATAATGATATGCTGTTAGAACAGGATCACCAGCATTCTTACTTTATCTGAAATAAGAATTATTTTTTCATATACTTAGGGAAATATTAAACATGCAGTTTTGTGTGTGTTTTTTAAAATATTTTTTTATTGATTTCAAAGAGGAAGGGAGAGAGAGAGATAGAAACATCAATGATGAGAATCATTGATCGACTATCTCCTGCATGCCCCTACTGGAGAGAAAGCCGGCAATCTGGGCATGTGCCCTGACCAGGAATAGAACTGTGACCTCCTGGTTCATAGGTCGAGGCTCAACCACTGAGCCACACTGGCTAGGTTGAATGTGCAATTCTGATCAAAGACCCATGGGCTTTAATGGTTTGATCAAAGACAGAGTGTTCAAGAACATACATAAGCACAAGAGAGAAAAGATCATTTCAGACTGAGTAGAGCTAATGAAACGCTGCTTCTGAAAGAAATGTTAATAAATGAGCTACCTTGTTAAAAGAAACTGGGAATTCTGGAGAGTCTGCTGACTGCTTTCTGTGTTAGCTGGGTTGGGCGTTGCCGTGGACTGTGTGATTGTAGTGGTGACACTGCTTGTGTTAGTGCGCCGGCTTGCATTGCGTGCGGTCTCCAGTTGCTGCCGTGCCGCCTGGGCGTGCTGCCGTTCTAGCTGCAGCTGCATCTGCAGTTGTTGTAACTGAGAAGCGGAAGGGCCAGAAGAATTAAGCTGTCCTCCTGCAGAACGTCTCACTCCTGATAACTGAGATAAAAGCTCTGCCAATGGAAATGAAGATGATTAATGTCTACTTAAATATTGCAGAAAACAAAATGGTGCACTCTTCTACCTGAGGAACATTAAAATGGAGGGCCCACAGGCAGGTACCCATGGCAACATTTAGTTTCAGTTTGGAACTCAACACTTTTTAGAATACCTCTTGGAGGCAGGAGGTGTTATGTGTGGGGAATGCACATATGAATATTAACCCACATACAATTATTTTTGTTTTAGGCAAAACATAACAGATTGTTGAAGTTATTTGCTTAATGAGCTAATTTAGTTATACTTTCTCTACTTTTTAGTAGATTAAAGTGGTTCATCCTCTAACCAATCAGAGTATAAACCCTCTGCATGAATTCCACCAAAACAAGACACTTCCCAGTTCTTAGAATAGTGCCGATACATAGTAGGCACTCAAACATTTACTCAGTGATTGAATGAATGAATGATCAGAATGAAACCCAAGAGACCTTTCCCACTTGCCTCGGCCTTCCCTCTGGCACTGTCACATGAGAAGTCCAGAGCACCACTGGACTCTGGAGTAAGGCTGATGGGCCCCGACTGTGCAGCCTCCTTGCTCTATTCCGATCCACCCTCATCAAGAGTGAGGTGACCTCTGTCCCTGCATCTTCATCTAAGAAGGTGCAGTCATGCCTTCTCCCACCTGGAGGGTCACCTGGAGTTGACAATTGCCTTGTAGACATTCCCAGGCTATCAAATGTTCTTCATCATTAAAACTCAGCTGAGAAACTATTTTAAGTTTTAGTTTTAGAACCTCGCTATCAATGAGAGCAAGTAAATACTGGATTTCCTTTGGATAAACAAACATTTTTTAAAATCCAAAACTCAAGTTTATTGAATGTATTGCACATCCAATGCCCAAAGCACATCTGGAATGAAGATTTTACATGCATATCTCACATTTTAAAGAACAGTTATGAGTAAAATGGATCCTAGTTTCCGTCACAGATTTACGCCTGTCAGTGTGTCAGCATGCTCTGCGAGCCACACCATGGCTTCCAGGCACCGTGTGCACTCAGATCTGCTCCAGGCCTCCCATTCTCACTGCCTGTCTGTGCCTGTCAATTTTAGGATACACTTACTTTAAAAAAAAAATTAAATTTACTGAGGTAACATTGGTTAATAACATGATATAAATTCCAGGTGTACAACATAATTCGATATCTGTATACTCTATTGTGTGCACATCCACCCAAAGTCTAATCTCCTCCCATTACCTACAGTGATTTCTGACATTTTATTTTGACTCTCAACTCCTGTGTTCTGTGGCTGGCTTCTAGGTTAGCCATGCACTAAACCCTGCAAAACTCCATGTTCAAATGTTGTTTTTTAGTAAGACTTCACCAAGCTATTAAAACATGTACTTTTTGGTATGTTTGATACCAACATAGCTCCCAAAACAAAGCAAGAACAGAGAAATTCCTACTTTACTTTCTTGCATGAGAAGAGCTGAATTATTTTTTTTAAAAATTTAATAAATCTTTATTGTTCAGATTATTACAATTGTTCCTTTTTTCCCCCCCATAGCTTCCCCTCCACCCGGTTGCCACCCCACCCTCTGCCCTTATCTCCCCCCACTGTCCTCATCCATAGGTATACGATTTTTGTCCAGTCTCTTCCCGCAACCCCCACATCCCTTTCCCCCCGAGAATTGTCAGTCCCCTCTCTTTCTATGCCCCTGATTCTATTATATTCACCAGTTTATTCTGTTCATCAGATTTTTTATTCACTTGATTTTTAGATTCACTTGTTGATAGATATGTATTTGTTCATAATTTTTATCTTTACCTTTTTCTTCTTCTTCCTCTTCTTAAAGAATACCTTTCAGCATTTCATATAATACTGGTTTGGTGTTGATGAGAACTCCTTTAGCTTTTTCTTATCTGTGAAGCTCTTTAGCTGCCCTTCAATTCTGAATGTCAGCTTGGCTGGGTAGAGTACTCTTGGTTGTAGGTTCTTGCTATTCATCACTTTGACTATTTCTTGCCACTCCCATCTGGCCTGCATAGTTTCTGTTGAGAAATCAGCTGACAATCGTATGGGTGCTCCCTTGTAGGTAATTAACTGTTTTTCTCTTGCTGCTTTTAATGTTCTCTTTTTGTCTTTTGCTCTTGGCATTTTAATTATGATGTGTCTTGGTGTGGTTCTCTTTGGATTCCTTTTGTTTGGGGTTCTGTGCGCTTCCTGGACTTGTAAGTCTATTTCTTTCACCAGGTGGGGGAAGTTTTCAGTCATTATTTCTTCCAATAGGCTTTCAGTATCTTGCTCTTTCTCTTCTTCTGGCACCCCCATAATTCTGATGTTGGTACGCTTGAGGTTGTCCCAGACGCTTCTTACACTATCTTCAAATTTTTGGATTCTTTTTTCTTTTCCGGTTGAGTGTTTTTTGCTTCTTTGTATTTCAAATCTTTGACTTGATTCTTGTGTTCCTCTAGTCTGCTGTTAGGTCTCTGTATATTCTTCATTTCAGTCATTGTATGTTTAATTCCTAGTTGGTCCTTTTTCATATCCTCGAGGGTCTCACTAAATTTATCGGCCTTTTCTAGGAAATTCTTAAAAAACCTTATAACCGTGGTTTTGAACTCTATGTCCAGTCGTTTGTTTTCCTCCATTTTTTTCATTTGTGATCTGTTTCTTTGTCTCCGCATTTTCGCTGCTTCCCTGAGTTGGTAGAGTAGCTTTGTGTGCTAGGTGTCCTATAGGGCCCAGTGGCTCAGCCTCCCCAGTTACCTGAGGTGGACACTCTTGGTGCACCCCTTTGTAGGCTGTGTGCACAGTCTTGTTGTAGCTAAGTCTTGATTGTTGTTGGTATCACTGGGAGGAATTGACCTCCAGGCCAACTGGCTGTGAGGATCAGCTGTGTCTACGCTGGGAGAACTTCTGTGCTGGAGACACCCTTATGAGACAAGACTTGCAAAATTGCAAAAGCCTCTGTGCTCAGCTTGGATGGGGCTGAGTCTCAGGGCAGAGCAGACAGCCTTGGCTTCCCGTCAGTCAGCCCTGCCCTATGAGGCCCCTGGGTCTCAGTGTCCCTCGGTAATTGCTGCAAGCACCTGAGAGAAAGCCGCCCTCGAGTTTTGCCTGCTGCCAGACAGTCCAGTTTCTCCCCCAATGAGTCTGGGTCCCCAGAGTCTCACCCGGAACTAGAGTTCAGTGCAGTTGGGAGCTTCTGTCTCCCTCCCGCTTGAGAAAGCCAGCCGCGTACTCAGTTGCCTGCCCTCTATGCACGTGCGCCTCTGGACCTCTGCCTTCCGCAGCTCCCCTGAGTCTCAGTGTGCTTTTCTCTTTTCCTGACAGTCCAGATTTCCCCCCGAATGAGTCTGGGTTCCCAGAGTCTCGCCCGGAACTGGAGTTCAGCACAGTTGGGAGCTTCTGTCTCCCTCCCGCTTGAGAAAGCCAGCCGCGCACTCAGCCGCCAGTCCTCTCCGTGCGCGCGTCTCCGTACCTCAGCCTTTTGCAGCTCCTCTGAGTCTCAATGTGCTTTTCTCTTTCCTTCTAGTTGTAGAATTTCCACTGAGCCAGCTTTCCTGTGGTTCTGATGATGTCTGTTTTGTCTTTTAGTTGTAGTTTTGAAATTGTTGTGCAAGGCAGCAGTTTAGGTGTTTACCTATGCTGCCATCTTGGTTCTCTCCAAGCTGAATTCTTTAGTCTTGTCAATTAGTTTTCTTATCTGTGTATTTGTGGAGGTTGAACCATGATTCTGGTGGTCTTTTAATTGAACCCTCTTATGATTTTCTTGGGTTTCAATGAAGGCCACAAACAGAACATAGAGCTATGTCTTATTATCTTATGCCTCTAACTACTTAAAAAAAAAAGCCAGAATAATATGAACATTATGTTGTCTATTTTAAAAATACTTTATAATTATAAAAATTTGGGGAAAAATGAGTGTGTTAAGAGATCAGGACCACAAATCCCACCAAAAAACCTTAAAGGGAGCCCCCTTCCCGGCCATTCCATTTATTAATGTCAAACTAACTTACCAGCTATAGGATCCATGGCTTCCCTATTGCTTGGAGAATATGAACTCTGAGAAGAAGAAAGTCCACCAGTAGAACTGCTAGTAAAGTGCATGTTTGATCTACGAGCACGAGGACCTCCTAGTCCCCGGCCAGGGTGAAACATTCTACGTACGTGTCGAACACCACTCGATTCATCATAACTCCAAAGTTAAGGGGGAAAACCAAGTATTTTACGGACAGAAAAGAAAAAAATCACTAATCACTTGAGCCCTTGCTAGATAAATGGAGATTTCCTAAATTGTAAGCATTCCAAAATAGCACATTTAATTTAGAGTACAAAATATCACAACTATATCTGTAACTATATAAGGGCTATTAACTCTTAAAAAAAAAAAAGCCACTCAAATACAAAGCAACGTGAGAGTGTGTGTGTGTGTGTGTGTGTGTGTGTGTGTGTTCAAAGGGAAAAGCTTCTCCAGGAAGAAAAAATTTCTTCCTGGTTCCAGCTACAATAACCAGAGTAACACCGCCAAAGTGAGAGGCACTGCCCGGTCAGATACCCCAGCTGAGATATTCCCTAACCATGCTCAGTGCTGAATTTCTTATATGTTCACAATGAAGTGACCACAATTAATAAGCATCAGTTTTTATTTCCGTGCTAATATATAAGCTAACCAAATCTCATTGTCTGTAATAAGAAAGGAATAGTATGAATAATTTACATTGAAGAGCGAGAGTCCTCTGGGTTACTAGTTTTAAAGTGTTGTCTGTAAGTTCTTCAGTGCTGCTGCTAAAAAAAAAAAAAAGAAAAAAAAAAAGAAAAGAAAAAGGTTCTGGAGCTTAGGAGGCTTAGTGAGAAGCCACTCCCTCATGTCAAAGTTACCAGGTAGCACCCGAAGCCCCTGAAAAATTAGAATGCTTCCAGGATCCCTGCTATGCCAGCATTTTGTTTCTAGAACTTCATGGTAATGCTCATTTGGAATCTAAAATGTAACAAATGCCTTCTGCTACTCTTCCATTTTATATAGTTTTATCTTCTCTTAGTAACCAGCAACTCTTATAAAAAAAAATCTCACAGAAATAGATGTAAATGATGTATGGACACCAACTTCACTAGACGCCCTTGAACTTGCAGGAAAGTTCAGGATAACAGCTTGGTTTTAATTCCTTGCCTAGCTTCTTCATGGAGATGGAGTGAGCATGGACCAAGCACAGTCATTCTGGGTACTATTACAGCATTCTTCTACACAAAATGCAAGTGACTCAAAGGCTTAAGTACTTTTGGCCCATTTGGGTTTTCTTATGTCTTAAAAAAAGGAAATCACTGCTCTTTTCATGTTGCCTTCAGGGTCCCTGCTCTTAGGAGAAAAAGCGTTTCCTCTGTTCACCGAGTACTGGCTCAGCTCAGGCTGACATGCTAATATCTCAGGCTGGGTCCATATCTTTACTTTCCATTGGCTTCCACGTATCTCCCCATAACTCTAAAGGGCCTTATTTCCAGTTAGAAAGTTAGGAACTGTGAGCAAGGGATGGGAGAAAGAAAACCAGGAAACCTGTTTCTTTCTCAATAGATCCAAGGTTAAATTATGATTGCCAAGAGGCATTCAAAAGAATAAGAATAAAAACTTTAGCCCTAGCCAGTTTGGCTCATTGGATAAGAGTGTCAGCCTGCGGACTGAAGGGTCCCAGGTTTGATTCCAGTCAAGGGCACATGCTCGGGTTGGGGCTTGATCACCAGTAGGGGGCGTGATGAAGGCACCCAATCAATGAATCCCTCTCAACATTGATGTTTCTATCTCTCTCTCCCTTCCTCTCTGAAATTAATAAAAAATATATATTTAAAAAAAGAATAAAGACTTTATAAGAATAAAGTCTTGTGATTAGTGCTCGAATCACTTCAAAATGGAATGAACATTGACACCTTTACATACAAACTGAATTAATTGGTGACAGTTTTAGAAAAACAATTCATAACCTGAAACCCGAGCACGGAGTCTACAAAATTAATCACTGGTGGGCTGGTAAACTTCAGGGAGGTCACAGGGAACTACCAGCAACTGTCTTGGGCTGGGTTTGGAAGGGGAAGCAGAAATGAGAGTGGGAAGGGAGTTCAGAGCTGGACCGACCGTGTGCTCTCCTACAGAGTCTGCACAGGAACGGCTTTCCCTGGAGAAGGGGACTCCAAAGGGAAAACAGCCCCAAGGGCACGTCTGCCCACCACACCACCCATTGTAGGAGGAGGCAACAGCAAACAGATTTTAATTTGGATTAGCATTTTCCTCTTTTGTATGAAAATACTGTCTTAAATATCTGTTTGTAATAAACTAACAATGATGAGCAAGTCAACTTTCACTTAATGAGCATGATTCATATAAAAGTCAGTAAATAAAAAGAGAAATAAGAAACTGTATCTCAACACTGAATCACTTTTAAGAAAACACCTAATAAACTAAATAAAATAAATTGAAGGTTAGTTTTCCTCTATGAGAATACCGTCCTTAAAAACAATCAAAATGAACCCTGGACAGTGTTGCTCAGTGGATAGTGTGTTGGCCTGTGCACCGAAGGGTGGCACGTTTGATTCCTGGTCAAGGGCACACACCTGGGTTGCAGGTTCACTTCTGGTCAGAGTGCGTGTGGGAGGCAGCCAGTAGATGTGTCTCTCTCACATGGATGGTTTTCTCTCTCTCTCCCCCCCGCCCCTCCACTCTCTGAAAAGCAATGGAAAAAATATTCTCAGGTGAAGATTAACAACAAAAAAACCCCAAATAAAACAAAGGATATTAAATCTCTAGGGGCTCTGTGTTCAAGTGTCAGATGAGCTGCAAAGTCGTCCGTGACATGATTAGGATCGCCTCCAGGTAATGCTGCACATATAGGACAAATCTGAAATGCAAAGAAAGCAGATGTAATTAATGAACAGTGATCAGATATCTTTCTGAATGACTATCCTATATAATAAAAGGCTAATATGCAAATCAACCGAATGGCGGAACGACCAGTCACTATGACATGCACTGACCACTGGGGGCAGACGCTCAACACAGGAGCTGCCCCCTGGTGGTCAGTGTGCTCCCACAGGGGGAGTGCCACTCAGCCAGAAGCCCTGAGCCAGGCTCATGGCTGGCGAGTGCAGTGGCGGTGGCGCGAGCCTCTCCCACCTCCGTGGCAGTGCTAAGCTGTCAGATATTCCCCAAGGGCTTCTGGACTGCGAGAGGGTGCAGGCCGGGCTGAAGGACCCCCCCCCCCCCCGAGTGCACAAATCTCATGCACCGGGCCTCTAGTCCTATATAATAAAACCCTATTATGTAAATCGACCTAATGGTGGAACGGCCAGTCGCTATAACGCGCACTCACCACCAGGGGGCAGACGCTTGATGCAGGAGCTGCTCCCTAGTGGTCCACTCAGCCAGAAGCCGGGCTCATGGCTGGCAAGTGCAGCAGTGGTGGCAGGAGCCTCTCCCACCTCTGCAGCAGTGCTAAGGACCCCTCGGGGGATGCCCGACTGCCGGCTTAGGCCTGCTCCCCCAGCGGGCCTAAGCCGGCAGTCGTACATCCCCTGAGGGGTCCTGGACTGAGAGAGGGCGCAGGCTGGGCTGAGGGACACCCCACCCCCAGTGCACGAATGTTGTGCACTGGGCCTCTAGTTTTACTACAAAGTCTACTGTTACCAAGTTTTAGCCAGGCAAAATACAGCCAATCCTGAACCAGTGAACACATGGAGGCCTGAACAAGAACTGCAGCACATCGTGCTGTCACTCAGAGTGAAAACAGACAGTCCCTCAGGTCAGACACAACAGTTCCAGACAGTTCACACTTGAGCTCTGGTGAGCCTCCCAACAGCTTGGCTGATTCATTTACATGGTCTAGCAAAATAGTTCCATAAAAAATATTTAAAATGTGCTATTTAGTGCACATCATGCCTAAGTCCAGTCTTGAATGGTCAAAACTGGAACATAAGCTTCCCCATAAGCTAGACTTCAGGGTCAATCTCCAAATAAGACAGCAAAACTCTTATGGTGCAACTGTACAAATTTATATACTTTCAATGTGATATAAGACAGACAATGATTATAGATCATATGCAAATGTGCTTTCTAACTTCATGAATGGGACTTCCAGGGGGGAAATGGGTGGTGGGATGGAAGCCCATTTTTAGATCCTTGTTTTCCAGAGGGATGGGAGGTGGGACAAAAGCTTGGGATCAGGGCACGGTCAAGGATTAGAAGACCAACTTCCTTTGGGCCATAGGGCAAGGGATAGAAGGAGAAAGTAGGGATAAAATGGCATATAGGGAGGCAGAGAAGGCTGGATAGGTTAGAAATGTGGCTTCTGAAACAGCGGTTTCAACAGAAGTGGTGAAAGGAGGCAGGAGAGGGGAAGGATAGAAAGAACTCAGACCTTTCAGAGGAGAGGCTTACTCTTTCAGAAGCCCAAAGGGCAGATGATGATCTAAAAGTGGGAGCTAAGTCCTGAAGTAGGAAGAACTTCAGTCTTAAAGAACACAGCCATGCATACAGGCCTGCTGCAAAGGAAGCCCTGGGGAGCTGGAACAGTCCAAGTTTTAGGTTTGTGCCTCTCTAAGAGAGTTAAGGAGATGTGTGATTCATCTTGCCAATACATGGGTCATGTGCTTAAATTCTCTCACCTGGAGAAAATTTGGGGCAATTGGTGACCTCACTGCCTCTTCCAGCAGTGTGGGAGGAGGGTGGCACTGGAGATGAGGCGGCAGGGAAAGGTGAGACTTGGGAGGACAACACTGGACACAGGGAAAAACTGCTCTGACTTCTAGAGCCTAAGTCAACACAAACTGTCTTCTAGAGACTAGAAAGCATAAGTCCCCTGAGAATATGACTCTGCTGTGATCCCAGTTCTCCTTGTGCCCTAGTAGCCAGCTGTCCTGATTGTTCACCAGAGGGCTGAGAAATACCCTCAAGAACACAAATGGAAAAATATTCTAGTTTTATTTTTTAAAGGTTCTCTATTATCTGGTCTCACTTGGCAGACTCAATTTATTTCCCATAACAACCATCTCTCCACCTACTGCCACTGTAGCCATCCATTTTGCCAAAACACATACAGGTCCTTACAAGATTTAAGTAAGTACACTGTTCAACTCAATAGTATTCTAATTTTCTGTTGTTGCAGTGGAACACTGAAATTAACCTATGATTAAATATGAATTAATTCATATAAAGTTTTGTTTTTCTCCTCAGTTCCATTTTTCCCGTATAATGCTGAGGTTGGATCTGTCACCTGCTTCTAGAGAGTTAGCATTTAGAAATTCAGTGGTTTTTGTTATATACAAAAGTTTTTAGTTTTCCTTACATGTTATACTTGATTTAAAAGTCCTAAGTAATTGAGGTTTGCTTTTAAACATGTTTTGTGGACAGAAACATAAATTATATATGCATGTTGATGTTCTGGGATTCACAATCCTTGAAGTAACATATTTAGCCACAATAAAAAATAACTCCAGCCCAGCCACATGGCTCAGTGGTTGAGTGTCGACCTGTGAACCAGGAGGCTATGGTTCGATGATTCCGGTCAGGGCACTTGCCTGGTTGTGGGTTCGATCCCCAGTGTGGGGCATGCAGGAGACAGCCAGTCTATGATTCTCTCTCATCATTGATGTTTCTATCTCTCTGCCCCTTCATCTCTAAAATCAATTAAAAAAAAAATTTTTTTAAATAAATAACTCCAAAAGAGCCAGAGCTTGACTTCCACAATTCTCTAGTTGTGAGCACCCGAGCTCTCCTAGGAGAAAACCCCAATGTAAAGCTTTACTTTTCTGTCTTCCCCAGGGTAAGCTGGGTACTCTATATGTGGACTTTAAGAAAAGGAAATGGGAACTGCTTATTGCTTAATGGTGCCAATAAGAACAGAATGTGGCAGGGGAACACGAATGGAGGCAGTGCCCAAAAGCCAGCAACAATTTTAGTGAAGAACCAGAGATGAACCCACCTAAGCTGGTGGCGTTATACCGTTTACACGCTTGTTAGAAATTAGAGCCTGGTGAGGACAGAGGTGTGCATGCTCCTCTCCTCCAAGGAGCTTGTTCAGTGAGGCGGAGTGCAGCAGGGCTTCTTAGAAGGAATGACCTCACGTTGAATACCAAGATTGGCATCTTAAAATAATTTTCCTAACCAGTTTATTTTATTTTTAAATGTAAGGGGCATGGGGGAAAGAGGTGGTAGGAGGAGGGAAGGCTCGAAAGTTACATGAAGAACTCTGTGCTACCTTATATTTTGCCAACAATTGCCAGAGCTTCCTTCTTTACTTTATACTACCCTCCCGACAAATATTCCTGCAGGCCCTGCAAAACATTCTATGCACCAACTTGAAATTAACTATCTGGACATGGAACTATACAAACCAGTGTTTCATAGGAGAAAGAAGAAACCAGACCAGTGGCCAAAGAAAAAGGAATTCAAAATGAATGTCTCTACCACCTGCTGCTCTCTTCCACGTACTTCCTTTCACATGCTCTTCCCATTCTGAAAACTGCCTGTTCACCTTCCCCTGCAGGATTTCAATTCAACACGGAGGAAAGTAGGAGTAATAAAACCCCTACCCAGAGATAATATACTTTCAATAGCAGGCACAGACACCTTCCTGAAAGAGCTACTATAACCTCATTTTTAAGATAATCTGTGATTCCCCTTTTGATTTTCATACCATCTTAAGAAACTGATTTCTTATAGAAGTATCTCTTAAAAGTATCACGACACATATACATAGGATTATCCCAGAACAAATCTGAAATATCCAAAGCGTCTCTTATCATTTCCTTCTCTGCTATCAACTAAGTAATCTGCTGGTATACTAATGGCTATCACCCTTAATATCCAAAGTATAACTATCTGATTTTAAATAAGTAAATGTGCTCAAAATAACTACTATTAAAAAACTATGCAGCCCTGGCCAGTTTGGCTCAGTAGATAAGAGTGTCAGCCTGCAGACTGAAAAGTCCCAGGTTCGATTCCGATCAAAGGCATATGCCCAGGTTGCGGGCTTGATCCCCAGTAGGGGGCATGCAGGAGGCAGCCAATCAATGGTTCTCTGTCATCATTGTTGTTTCTATCTCTCTCTTCCTCCCTGAAATCAATAAAAATATATTTAAAAAAACCACAACTATGCAAAGATAGCCAAATTCTAAAGATAAAAAAAAGTGAGCTACAAAACAAAGTGTTTTGAGTGTAAAGTAACGAAAAGGCCCAGCCGGTGTGGCTCACTGGTTGAGTGTTGACCTCTCAACCAGGAGGTACAGCTCAATCCCCAGTGCAGGAGGTAGCCGATCAATGTTTCTATCTTTCTCTCCCTCTTCCTTCCTCTCTGAAATCAATAATAATATATTTTTTTAAAAAGTAATGAAAAACACAAATAGTAAAGATAACACATCCTGATGATCTTTCTAGCTGAATGCAGTTGATTGCCTGTCGCAACTGTATTTTTCAAATCCTGTTTCTCCATATTATTAAATAAAGTACCTTTGTTAGTTCACAGGAGAGCAGACAGCATCCAACTGCATTCTTTAATAAAAAAAAAAAATACAAGCAGTAACAATCAAAGCCTATTTTTTTTCTTTTAATGTGTCTTTGGCTTTTAAATGTTACCTTTCTTGATAACCTTGATTATATGGATAAATAGGTAATTATAATATTTAGAAAAATTGTGCTTCACTCCTCTATTATTGCTCCTAATAAGGAAACATATGTGTTGAGAAAATAGATCAAATACATCTAATTGTTTATAAACAAAATGTCATAACGATGATGATAATTTCTATTCTGTCCCTATGGCTCCTTTTACTTGATACTCAAACAACTGTTTAAATATTAAACACATGTGCCCTGGCTGGATATACACGCCAAGGTTGTGGGTTCGATAAACAGTCAAAGCACATACAAGAACTAACCAGTTAATGCATAAATAAGTAGAACAAATCAATGTTTCTCTCTCTCTCAAAAATCAATAAAAAAATTAAACACATTACCTGCTAAAACTGATTATTATAAATCATTAAAAAAGATTTGTATGTCCTTTTATGCCAACATTTTTCTTCATAAAACTTATCATTCAAAATAAAATTGTCTCAATTCAGATTGTGGAAAATTTCAAAATAATTGTTCTCCTTGATTTTTATTTCTTATCAAATTACTATAATTGGAACAAAAGACTACCATGCTATTTAAAAATTAAACTCAGTTTGTTAAAAACACATCTTGGTCTTCATTAAAAAGGGGGGGGAATGTCTCACTAACATATATGAAGCACCTATAAAAGTGGGAGACATCCCTCCCCTCACCCCTTTTCTGGACAGTAATGAAAACAAAGAGCAAATAAATTAAATAAAAAATAGAAAGCAAAGTCCCATTAATTATGGACAAAATAATATAACATAGATTTCTAGAAGTGAGAAAAAAATGTTGGTAAACCAAAAAGTGCTTTTACTTTATAAAATCCTGAAGGCTTTCTAATTAGCTGAAGGACAAGTCAGCTCAAATGCAAGATTTAAGAAAATATTTAGGAGTCACTCTTTTTTTTTTAAGAAAAAATATTTTTTATTGATTTCTTACAGAGAGGAAGGGAGAGAGATAGAGAGTTAGAAACATGAGAGAGAAACATCGATCAGCTGCCTCCTGCACACCCCCCACTGGGGATGTGCCCGCAAACAAAGGTACATGCCCTTGACTGGAA
Source organism: Cnephaeus nilssonii (assembly GCF_951640355.1). Taxonomy (NCBI): domain Eukaryota; kingdom Metazoa; phylum Chordata; class Mammalia; order Chiroptera; family Vespertilionidae; genus Cnephaeus; species Cnephaeus nilssonii. The sequence continues at coordinate 53,054,493 of NC_137086.1, read as the reverse complement.
TCGAACCTGGGACCTTTCAGTCTGCAGGCTGACGCTCTATCCACTGAGCCAAACCGGTTTCGGCAGGAGTCACTCTTAATGTCCTTTTATGCTCAAACAAAAGTTTTCCTACCATGTTTCTTTCACAACCTAAACTAGATCCCTCCTATCTGCAATCCCGTTTGACCTCTATTGTTCACTTCTACTACCAGGTTGATGGATTTCAATAATTACATACAGTGCTACTTCCTCCAATTCTTTCCACAATCAAAATCCAGTTAGTTGCCCTGATCTACCAAATCTCATAACTATGAGGGTTTTTAAGAACTTGTACTTAATTTCAAAATCACATTGTTTATATTTGGTGTTTACATAGAGACTCCTGAGACTATACCCCCAATCTGCTTTTTAAATTTTTAACTGGTAATCACCTTCACTATGCATTCTATGTCAGATGTCATACTATCAAAATCAAAAACCTCTTGAGTAATCTTACAATAATATTAAGAAGGAAGGAAAATCTTCAAGTTGGGTCTTAGAGTCCCTCGCTGAAAAGGGAAACAGAGAAATAAAGACAAGGACAACAAAGTTGTTTTCAAAATTAACCTTCAGTAGTCTTTCTCACTAGCTATGTCAGGTACCAGTAAATCCTTACTAGTGGTGACAGCAGTATCTGCAGTGGTATATCCCAATGGTTTTAAATGGTTAGAGGAGTGAGATCCCTAAATCCTGTAGATAGGTACAAAGTGATGGTCTAGAGACTCTAGAGGATGTAGGCGGGAAACACAGGGACAAAGCAAAGTAACAAATTGAGCATTTAGAAACAAAAATGTAAACAAGAACAGAAAAGGAGGTAAGTCAGCTATTACGTGAACATAATCCCTCACCAAAATGACATGAGTCACTCAAACTCCAGAATTTAAAATGTCTGATTAACCCTGACTTTGCCAAATATTGGGGGTGGGGTGAGAGGGGATCCACAGTAATATCACTTGGACATTTATTTATTTATTTTTAAAAATTTATTTTTATTGATGTTAGAGAGGACGGAGGAGGGAGAGAGAGAGAGAAACATCAATGATGAGAGAGATAGAAACATCATTGATCAGCTGCTTTCTGCAGGCCCCTTCCTGGGGATCAAGCCCACAATCTGGGCATGTGCCCTTGATCGGAATCAAACCCAGGACCCTTCAGTCTGCAGGCCGACGCTCTATCCACTGAGCCAAACTGGCCAGCATGTAATATCACCTGAACATTTACATATAACTAACATATTAGAGCTGATAATATGCTTCACATATATCCAGAAAGGCATTCAAAATATTTAACAACTGCCCTAGCTGGTTTGGCTCAGTGGATAGAGCGTCAGCCTGCGGACTGAAGGGTCCTGGGTTCGATTCTGGTCAAGGGCTCAATCCCCAGAAGAGGGTGTGAAGAAGGCAGCTGATCAATGGTTCTCTCTCATCATTGATGTTTCTCTCTCTCTCTCTTTCCCTCTCCCTTCCTCTCTCTAAAATCAATAAAATATATATATATTTTTTAAAAGATTTAACTGGTATGGCACAGCACCAGTCCTTCAGAATGGACGCTCGTCAGTAAGCTGCTACGCAGTGTAGCTGCTCAATGCCAGCCTAGATCTAGGAAATGACTTACATGTCTCAAAGAAGATCCTCGCACCTTCATATCAAAGATTCATATCTGCTTATCATTTAAAATATATATATATTTAATCCTCACCTGATATTTTTTCCATAGATTTTTCAAAGAGAATGGAAAGGAGGGAGGAAAAAGGGAGAGGGAGAGGAAGAGAAGGGTGACAGAAGGAGGGGGAGGGAAGGAGGAAGGGAGAGGGAGGGAGGGAGAGAGGGAGGGGGAGAGAGGGAGGGGGAGGGAGAAAGAGAAACTTTGTTTGGTTGCCTCCTGCATGTGCCCCAATTGGGGCTGGGGATAGAACCTGCAACCCAAGTACATGCCCTTGGCCAGGAATCAAACCCATGACCCTTTGGAGCATGGACCAACGCTCTAACCACAGAGTCATACCAGCAAGGGCTAAAATATATTTATATTTTAGAGAGAGAGGGAGAGGGAGAGGGAGAGGGAGAGAGAGACATTGATGTGAGAAAGAAACATAGATCGGCTGCATCCTGCACGCCCCTAACCAGGGATTGAGCCCACAACCTGGGCATGTGTCCTGACCGGAATCAAACTGGAAGCCTTTTGGTGCAGGGGACGATGCCCAACCAAATAAGCCACACCAACAGGGCTGCTTACCACTTTTCACCTTGAAATGTCTGTGTTTGTTATGTGTGGGAACAGAGGTAGATGCAGTCAGTGCTCATGCAGACTAAGAGCTGATAAGAAGGGGGGAAATCCTTAAAATATTCCACAAATACCAATATGAAAAACAGGATAGCCACTTCCTAGAGCTGTGTTTCAAACATGTGGAACTTAATGAAAGCATGTAACTAGACACACAATGTGAGCCAGACCACAAAACCATTTGTACATAGTCAGTAATTAATTTTCAAACTGTGTATCCGGTATAGAGCAGTATAAAATTGTATTTACTTTCAGGAACTAACTCTTATTTTAAAGGAATGAGTAATTAGCCTTTCCTTTATAGACAGGCCTTAAATTTCCACCGTATTCTCCAATTTCGGATGTGCAAAACTGAGCACCCCATCTGTGGGGTGGTGAGAGTGTATCAGGGCTTGTTGGCTATACTGATTTTAAGAATGCCTAGTTTATAATAAGGGAAATCTCTCCCCAACTGTATCTAGGTAAATGAAGGACCACACCTGACAGAAATTAAATCAAGGAGAACTTATTCCAAGTTTTCCACAGCAACCAGAATGAAGATGCAACCCAGTCAATATTCTTTACCCTGGTGTTTGGGATTGTACAAAAGGAAGCAAAGTCACCTTGACAGAATAAAACAAACAAATTAAGAACAGTAGTGAAATGTGACAACCGTGTTCTCAGGCTTCCCAACATGCAAAGTAAGAGCATTTCTGAGTCATCAGATAGTAAAAGTGGGTTTGAGGATGACATAAAGTAAATTTACCAACTGTTTGAGTGAAAAATCTTTAACAACTTTGAGCATCAAACCAGCAATGTAAATGGGAATGAAAGTGAACCTGTGTGTTAAAACATACATGGTGTCAAAACAAGCCAAAGGAAAATTGTTTGGGCAAAAAAATGAAAAAGGATCGCAAGTCAAATTTATAGAAAATATTCCTTTATTAACTTTTGGTCGAGAATATGTTTGTATATTTTCAGAAAACAACTCCGAGACCATGTGGATTCCTGCAACAGAGAGGAATTGACAGGAGTGCTCCAGCCATGAAGACAGAAGAGAAACAGTCCAGAGATGGAAGACGCTGACCATGCCTTGCCATACTAGCAGTCAGCAGATGTACGTCACTGCAGATTGCCCAGGACCAAACCAGAGAGGATAGGACCTGCATTACCACCATTTGTCCACCATCCAGAACTGAAATATCATTGCTGTTATGTACACATAAACAACTGCTGGACATAGAAATCGGGACTCAAAAGAACTGTTGGCCCAGAAAGAAACTCACTATAGACTGATTCATTTGCCTCTCAGCATAACCATTATTGCTTGTCTCATTTTTGGTTCCTATAAGTGTATTCCTAGTATCACATGAGCTCACTCATCTAGGGGAAAAGATGAACAACATAGACTGAAGAACAAGAACAGCATTAATCAGACTGTCAGACCTCAGAGGGAAGGTAGGGGAGGGTGGGGACAAGGGAGATAGATCAACCAAAGGACTTGTGTGCTTGCATATGAGCCTAACCAGTGATCACGGACAACAGGGGGATGGGGGCATGCATGTGTGGGGGTTTGATGACAAATATGTGATACCTTAATCAATAAAGTAATTTTAAAAAATAATAATAATTAAAAAAAAAAAAGAAAGTGAACCTGTGTCATTCACAGCTGTAACAGCAGAGCTGTAGTGGAGATACAGGACATTGGTTAAGTAGAGACTCTATAACCCAGAGGACTCTGGGTAAGTTCAAACACCAGCTCTGCCCCTTCTTAGCTGCATGTTCTTGGACACTACTTTATTTCTCTTCAGTTTTAGTTCATTTGTTTTGAGTGTATTTAGGGGGTTATTAGTTGATGCAGTGTGTAACTGCTTGTGCCAAAATTCTCCAAATTGCACACCTACAGTTCCATCTCTCTCCTCTTTATTATTACCAACAGTAAGGGGGGAAAGAGGACTCTTTTGGGTGATTTATCATCTCTTGGAGTTGGGTATATGATGAATCACATGTCAAGTAAAATATCTAAAAAGCTTTCTAGGCAAGACTTTCTTTGTGTATTATTCTGGCTCTCTGGCTTTTAGGTACTGGAAAAGATCAGAGTGCAAGGAACTTCTAGGAACCTCAGAGTTTTGTGCTATGAAGCAAGAGATCTGATGGGAAGAAAACCAAGTACAGTAAAGTCAGTGAGATGTGATAATGAATTACTACTTAATACATGACCAAAGATTTTAAAATTTCCTTGTGAAGATTTCCTTAGAGAAGAAAAATGAGACAGATAGCAAGAATACTATAAAAAGAGCTGTGTGGCAGGTTGAAGTGCTTTTAATCTTTTCACAATGCATTTATTTCCTGAAGGCTCCTGAATTTGGTGAAGACTCTACACTTTGCTTCCAGCAAATGTGAATGAAGAGTGTGGACAAATGAGGGGCATTATCTTGAACACATGCTGCTTCCTAGGCGGTATAAAATTTGCTGTTAAAATATAATTTTAGACCTAGCTGGTTTGGCTCAGTGGATAGAATATCAGCCTGTGGACTGAAGGGTCCTGGATTCGATTCCCGGAAAAGGCACATGCCCAGGTTGCAGGCTCAATCCCCAGTAGGGGGCGTGCAGGAGGCAGCCGATCGATGATTCTCTCTCATCACTGATGTTTCTATCTCTCTCTCCCTCCCTCTTCCTCTCTGAAATCAATAAAAATATATTTTAACCTTTTGTACTCGGATGTCGAGTGTGACTCGACACGGTTAGCATCGGTAGCAGCTCTTTTTATACTCTTTGAATGTATCAATAATTTGAAATATTAAAAAATCCAAATAAATAAGTTTGTATGAAAAGAAACTCCAGTTTTTTATTCTACTGCCGCGCTTTGTAAAATCTGGGGTATTTAAAAAATTAAATCCCGAGTAGAATAAAGGAATCGAGAAAAAAGCAAGCGAGTGGAAAGGGTTAATAAAGACAACTTAAAAAAATATATATATATATATATAATTTTAATAATTACTATGCAAACTTAGGAGAAGTACATGATAGTGACCTAGCTTTATTTATATTAGAAATAATTTACTTAACCCCATCATTTTAGACACGAGGCTGTTCTACTTACCACTTCTGTTGATGTTTCTGCGTGTTCAGACGTAACATGTTCTTGAAGAGATGTCTCCGTATAGCCCATTTTTCCACAATAGGGACAAGTAAAAGACTGTGGCTGCTCTACAGAGAAAGCTTCCCCACCATAGTACAAATCTGAAAAATAAAACGGAATTGCACTGAGAAAAGAATTATTAGTTTTTTAATTATAAGAATGCAATCATATGGCACAAAAGTTTAAGTGTGCCTAAAAAAAATGGCAAGTGACTGAATGTGAAAAAGTATTTGCAATATTTTTTTAAAAAAAGGCGTGCCTAAAATCTTCACCAGCAACTTCACTGTCAATGTGTGCTTAGGTGCCTCCCTGTTTATATTTGCAATATCCTTATTCTCTCAAGGATTCCATGACAGCCATCCAATTCCTTCTCCATATAGATAGTACAGTCGTAAGACAAAAATAAAGCAAAGAGCTTTCAATCCCTTCATTTACTGTTAAAACATCTCTCATTTCGTGGAAGCCGGTTTGGCTCAGTGGATAGAGCGTCGGTCTGCGGACTGAAGGGTCCCAGGTTCGATTCCGGTCAAGGGCATGTACATTGGTTGCGGGCACATTCCCGGTAGGGGGTGTGCAGGAGGCAGCTGGTCGATGTTTCTCTCTCATCGATGTTTCTAGCTCTCTATCCCTCTCCCTTCCTCTCTGTAAAAAATCAATAAAATATATATTAAAAAAACACACACACACAAAAAAACCACATCTCTCATTTCACATCTGATTCTAATTTCATTTTAAATTTTAATTTATCTATTGGTTGATTCTTATAAGTGCCCTGGGATCAGGGATCAAACTCACAACCTTGGCGTATCAGGATGACATGATCACCAACTGAGCTACCTGGCCAGGGCTTGGTTCTAATTTTCTTGCAATTTATTTTTTTCTGTATATACTGTGGCAGTACCAATGTCAACACAAAAAAATGGTCAGGGTGTATTATATACAAGAACACAAGTGCTCAGAGGGAAGGAGCAGACGACCATGACCGGTATGCCAACTCCCAGATGCAGTTTCATCAGATACCATTCTTACAAGCAGGAAGGATCCTCGGCATTCAGTTCTTGTAATGCTAACCTGGACACTACCATAACATACTCTGCTCAACTCAGTTAGTGAAAACCAACCACTCAGAATCTGTGGGAATAATCTGTTTGCCTCACTAGTACATCTCAAAGAATAAGTCTATTTTCCTCCATAGGCAGTACACAAAAAATGTAATTGAAAGTATATTTAATAGGTTATGTCACTTCATTACAAAGAACTATCTCATTTTTTAACATGAAACAAATGCCTAATTTAAGAGGACATGACCATTTTTGTGAGATGAGAAAATGGAAGCAGGTGCTCACTACATGATTAATTTGTTCACATTAATTTTTAGGGAGATTTAGACTATCTTAAAAGTATGTATCCACTACATATATACTGACCATTTATTACGTGCATAAGACTTGTCAGGTAAATTTGGGATAGTGAGGATAAATATATAAAAAACTTCCTCAGCTGTTAAAGGGCATCTACAAAAAAGGCACAGCTAACAGTATACTGGTGAAAGACTGGATATCCCCCGCCCCCCACCAGAAACGACAAGAATGGTTCACTCTTGCCATTTCTATTCAATATTTTACCAAAAACCTAGGCAAGAAAGTGACACAAAAGCCATCCAGATGGAAAGAAGTAAAACTACCTCTAATAGCAGATGAATTCCTTCCAAACCCTAAAGAATCCACTAAAAAACTATTAGAAGTAATAAATGAGTTCAGTAACATCACAGGACACAAGTTCTATATACAAAAACCAATTGTTGTTCTATATACTTGCAGTAAAAAATATATATGTACAAAAATAAAAATTTAAAAATTCCATGTACAATAGCAAAAATAATAGAATACTTAGAAATATATTTAATGAAAGAAGCATAAAACTTATTCTTTGATAACTATAAATCATTGTTGAAAAAAATTAAATGACCTAAGTAAATGGAAAGAGATCCCATGTTCATGGACTGAGAGATTTAATATTACTCTCCCAACTGATCTATAGATTCAAAACAATCCCTATCAAAATCCCTGTTGGCTTCCTTGCAGAAATTTGACAAACTGATCCAAAATTTACACGGAAACTCAAGGGATCTAGAATACCCAAAATAATCTTGAAGAACAACAAAGTTGACTCAGCCAAAACCGGTTTGGCTCAGTGGATAGAGCGTTGGCCTGCGGACTCAAGGGTCCCAGGTTCGATTCCGGTCAAGGGCATGTGCCTTGGTTTCGGGCACATCCCCAGTGGCGGGGTGTGCAAGAGGCAGCTGATCGATGTTTCTAACTCTCTATCCCTCTCTCTTCCTCTCTGTAAGAAATCAATAAAATATATATTTAAAAAAAAAAAAAAAAAGAAAAAGAAAAAAAAAAAACAAAGTTGACTCACACTTCTTGATTTCAAAGCTTACTACAAAGCTAGTTATCAAGACAGCATGGTACTGGCACAAAGATAGTCATATAAATCAATGAAATCGCTTAAGAGTCTAGAAATACACACATTTATGATCAACTAACTTTTTTAACAGCATTATCAAGATATCTTTGACACATAATTATATATGTTAATGGTTACAACTTGATGTTTTAATTACTTATACTATGGAAAGATCACAACAATCAACCTAATTAACATATCCTCCACCTCTACATAGTTACCATTGTGTTTGTGTGTGTGTTTGTTGATATAGAATACAATATTGCTAACTATGGTCATCATACTATGCATTAGAATTTATTCATCTCTAGAACTTATTTATCTTGCATAACAAAACTTTGTACCCTTTGACCAACATCACTCTATTTCCCCCATCCCTGCCAACTGATTTTCAACAAGAATGCCAAGACATATTTCACTGGGTAAAGAATTGTCTTTTCAACAAATGATGCTGGGACAACTGAATATCCATATGCCAAAGAATAAAGTTGAACCTCTTTCTCATTCCATTTATAAAAAATTAAATCAAAGTGGTACAAAGATCTAAATATAAAAGCTAAAACTACAAAACTCTTAGAAGAAAACATAGTTTTAAATTTTTGTGATCTTGAGTTAGGCAATAGGTTTCCTAGCTATGACACCAAAAGCACAATGTAAGGAAAAAAAAGATTAACTGGACATCAACAAAATTAAAACTTTTGTGCTTCAAAACACATCATCAAGAAAGTGAAGACGACAACCCACAGAATGGAAAACAAATTCTGCAAACCAAAATTTCTGATAAGGAACTTGTATATAAATACACAATGAACTATTAAAACTCAGTAACAAAAGATATATCCCCCATTTAAAAAATTTGCAAAGGATGTGAATAGACATTCCTCCAAAGTATCTATATACAAATGGCCAATAAGCACAAGAAAAGATGATCAACACATTAGCCATCAGAGAAATGCAAATTAAAACCACCTGAGACACCCACTAGTCCTTTTTGACTATAATAAAAAAAGACAGATAATAACAAGAGCTGACTATGTAAGAAATTATAGCAATGAAACATTTATAGCTTTCCTTATGGGTTGACAATGTCTTCTAATCAATTGTAGGAATAATCTGTTTTCTGATAACTAGAACAAGAATGTGTGTATTATTAGCAGAACAGGCAGTTTAACTTTATTCCTTCTTTACTGAAGCACTCTTCCGTATCATATCTTGTCAGTTATATATGTTTCTGAATGGCTTTCATAAACAAGTGAACTATGATTAGGAGAAAGAATTACACAGAATTTATAAAAGATTCATCTTATTTTTAATAAGTTTGGAGCCTCATGTACGCTGTTGGGGATATAGTTCTTAGAACATTTTGCCTTTATTTCTTCACACACATACATATAAAATTCTAAATGATAATCCACTAAAATATTATTAAATACGTACCAAAATCTACCCTTGTTAATATGCACTGCATTGGGTGGTCAGTTGTATGCCTTGTTGTTGTTGCACCACTTTCATAACAAGACGCACAAAGATCGTAATCGTAGCAAATTAAACACTTATATCTGCGACCTCGAAAATTTCCTTTTAAACATGCATCACAGCTGACACCTACAAAAAAAAAAAAAGATCATTAATTAGCAATTGTAAAAGGCTACTCTCCATTTCACATTTATAAATTGTTAAGGTGTTCATTTAACCCCATATTTCCTTTCCAAAATGACTAGAAACAACATAGGAAAATAATATAGGAATATCCAAAAATATGGTGAATATGTTACTCTGATTTACACTTAATGAAAATAACTTAAAATGTTTAATAAAATGTTACAAAATCAAACTCACAGATACAGCAACAGATGGGTGGTTACCAAAAGGGAAGGAGGTGATAGGTGTGTGGGGGTGAAATGGGTAAAGGGGGTCAAATGTATGGTGACAGATGGAAACTAGACTTTTGGTGTTGAGAATGCTATAGTGTATAATAGCATAATGTATAAATTATAATGTTGCACACCAAAAACTTACATAATATTATAAACCAATGTTACCTTTAATTAAAAAATCATGCCTTGCCCTAGCTGGTTTGGCTCAGTGGATAAAGCATCGGCATGCAGACTGAAGGGTCCCAGATTCAATTCCAGTCAAGGACAAATGCCTGGGTTGCAGGCTCCATCCCCAGTAGGGGATGTGCAGGAGGCAGCTGATCAATGGTTCTCTCTCATTATTGATGTTTCTCTCTCTCTCTCCCCTTCCCTTCCTCTCTAAAATCAATAAAAATATATTTGAAAAAAATTATGCCTTGATGCCGAAACCGGTTTGGCTCAGTGGATAGAGCGTCGGCCTGCGGACTGAAAGGTCCCAGGTTCGATTCGGGTCAAGGGCATGTACCTTGATTGCGGGCACGTCCCCAGTGGGGGGTGTGCAGGAGGCAGCTGATTGATGTTTCTCTCTCATCGATGTTTCTAGCTCTCTATCCCTCTACCTTCCTCTCTGTAAAAAATCAATTAAATATATTAAAAAAAATTATGCCTTGATGAACTAGCAAGAGGTTAAAAACCAAGTGAAAGAGGAAAAGGTAACTGGAATCACTAAAAATATCTGAGCATAGATTTTCATAGCATTGTATGATAAAAAATAGGAAGCAAAGCCCAAGGTCTGTTAAGGTGGTGTCTAACAGGCAATTTCTCATAAAGCTGAGACCCTATTATAGCAGGTTCTTGAATAATTCCATTTCATTATAATGCTGATGAGAAAAAAAAATCAATTCCATGTCAGGGTCACCACTGTCTCCCCATATCTGTGTGGCTTTTCTCTGGGGACTATTCCCTCCCACCTCCCAAAGATGTACATTGAGGTAAATTGGCAGTCTACACTGTCTCATGTGAGTGGCCCTGGGATGGAAGCGGGTCTCACCTTGTACCCCGAGCTGCTAGGAGAGATTCCAACCACCGACCAAGATGAACTGGAATCAGTGGATTGGAAAAGATGGTCCTACTTGTTTTTATTCATCTTTCTTAAATGTATGTACAACTCACATTTATTTCAATGTTTAATACTAGAAATATTTTGGGCTTAATTATTTAGAAGTTTGGTGATTTTCTTTTATCAGCTATATACCTTAGTAGTTTAACACTTTCTTTTTGCTATGATGTGTTTTTATTTTATTTATTCTTTTTTTAATGAATGTACTGGGGTGACATTGGTTAATAAAATTACATAGGTTTCAGGTGTATAATTTTATAATATATCATCTGTATATTGTGTGTTCACCATATGCCCCTATACCTTCTTCTGCCTTCTCCCACCCCCTTTCCCTCGTAATCACCATATTACTGCCTGTGTCTGAGTTTTTTATGTTTTTGCTTAATCCCTTCACCTTATTCACCCAGCTGTGCACACCCCTCCATCTGAGCTCTCAGTCTGTTCTCTGAGTCTGTTTCTATCTTGTTTGTTAGTTTATTTTGTTCTCTAGATTCCATATAAAAATGAAACATATGGTACTTGTCTTTCTCTGACTGGCTTATTTAACTTAGCGCAGTGGTCAGCAAACTGCGGCTCGCAAGCTGCGGTTTGCCGCTCTGTTGACTAATGAGTTTGCCGACCACTAACTTAGCATAATGCTCTGTAGGTCTATCCATATTGTCGCTAAGGGTAAGAGTTCCTTTTTTTACAACTGAGTAGTGTTCCATTGTGTCCACAGCTTTTTATCTACTCATCCACTGGTAGACACTTGGGCTGATTCCAAATCTTGGCTATTGTAAGTAATGCTGCAGTGAACATAAGGGTGGGCATTTATTTTTTTGAATTAGTGTTTCAGGTTTCTTTGGATATATTCCCAGGGTGAACCTGCTAGCTCATTATGCAGATCCATTTTTATTTTTTATAAAACATGTTTTTCATCGATTTTTGAGAGAAAGGAAGGAGAAGGAGAAAGAAACATGGATGTGAGGGTGAGACATCGATCACCTGCCTCCTGCATAACCCCTATCAGGTATTGTGCCCATTTTTTAATTGGACTATTTGTTATTTTGGTGTTGAGTTTTATAAATTCTTTATAAACTTTGAAAATTAACCCCTTATCAGATGTATCATTGGCGAATATAGTCTCCCATTTGGTGGGGTGTTTTTTCATTTTATTGATGGTTTCCTTTGCTGTGCAAAATTTTTTTAGTTTCATGTAGTTCTATTTGTTTTCTTTTCTTTTGTTTCCCTTGCCTGGGTGATATATCAGGAAAAACAATATTGCTACAAGAAATGTTCAAGGATGGCGGCATAGGTAAACAACTGTACTCGTTGCCTCCCACAAACACATCAAAATTACAACTAAAATACAGAACAACCATCATTCAGAACTGCCTGAAAGCTGGCTGAATGGCAGTCCTACAACTAGAGAAGTAAAGAAGAAAGCACACTGAGACTGGTAGGAAGGGTGGAGGCATGGAATGGGCTGGTCCGATACCCACATGTGCCCGTTTTTTAATCGGGAGGGAGATCGTCTCTGTGGAGGCTGCCTGTGAGGAGCAAGGGAGGGGTCCCAGCCCCACACCAAACCCCCAGCCTAGGGTTCCAAAACTGAGAAGTCCCTGTAACTGAAGGCTGTAAAAACTAGTGGGGATTGTGGCTGAGTGACACAGAGGCTGCTGGAGACCCAGGTGTTCCTCTTAAAGAGCTGGTCACAAACTTACTCAGACTCGAACCCAGACACATATGGGGAGGAATTGGATTGTCTGGCATTGGGGCAGGAATTTGGCTTCCTCCCAGATGGGGGTGCTTGCAGGGGTCATTGTTCTTGTTCCGGAACCCCCCCCCCCCCGCCTCTCCCTGTGGCATGGCTGACTGGCAGCCATATCTGAGTTTCCATCAGCATGGCCCATACTCTTTGCTCTGCCCTGGTGATTCCCAGAGTCCCACCCCCAACTGTTTGCAGCAGCTTTTCCATATGAAAATAGCTGTCCTGCCTCAGGCTTCAGACTTTGCTAAAATCTCTCAAACAAGCTGCAGCTGGTGCCAGCATGCCCCAAACCTACCAATAAAAGGCCCAAGACCCAGCAATAGCACTAGCCTGCCTTACTTCACAGATGGGCCTCACCTGGGCACTCCCAAGCTCAATACAAATAGCAGTCATCTGCAGATCCCTCTATAGCTCCTGCAGGGTGGCCCTAGGCAGTAGCTAACTTTGCACTGCCCTGGAGGCCCCAAAGCCAGTGACGCGGTGGACAGCTTCAGACCATACCAGATTACAACTATACACATCCACAAGCAACATTCAAGGGGCAGACTCAGTGAGCACCAAAGCCCCACTGAAGCAAGTCCTGCTATATAGGGGTCTCCTGCATAGCACCTCTTCCACTGTAGACTCAGCTGGTCCTCACAGCCCAGGCCAGTTCCTCCCAGTGATGCCAATCAAGGCTCAACTATAACAAGACTGTGCACACAGCCCACACAGGGTGCACCTAGAGTGCCCAGCTCAGGTGACTGGGGAGGCTGAGCCACTGGGCCTTACAGGACACCTATTACACAAGGCTAGTCTAGCAATTCCAGGAGACACAACAACTCTACCTAGTAAATAGAAACAAACACAGAGAAGCAGCCAAAATGGAGATAAAGAAACATGTTACAAATGAAAGAAATAGAAGTGTGCAAGCTACTGGATCCAGAGTACAAACCAATGGTTATAAGATTACTCAAGAATCTTAATGAGAGCTTCAAGGGTCTTAGTGAGACTTTCAAGGATATTAGTGAGAATGTCAAAGACATAAATAAATACCAGTCAGAAATTAAGCACACACTAACTCAGGGGTCGGCAAACTCATTCGTCAAGAGAGCGGCAAACCGCGGCTCGCGAGCCAGCTGCAGTTTGCCGACCACGGCACTAACTGAAATAAAGAAAAATTTACAGATACAACAGTAGAGTAGAGGATTCCGAGAATAAAAGCAAAAAACACCCAGTCAGAAGAGCAAAAAGAAAAAAAAATCCAAAAATATTAAGATGGTGTAAGGAGCCTCTAGGACAACTTCAAGTGTACCAACATTGCATTATGGGGGTGCCAGAAGGAGAAGAGAGAGCAAGATATTGAAAAACCTATTTGAAGAAATAATGACAGAAAAGTTCCTCTACCTGGGGAAAGAAATAGACTTAGAAGTCCAGGAAGCACAGAGAGTCCCAAACAGGAGGAACCCAAAGAGGCCCACAAGACACATCTTCTTAACTAATAAAAGAGTAATATGCAAATTGACTGTCATTCCAACACACAAGATGGCTGCCCCCATGTGGTCAAAGATCCTGCCCCCATGTGGACACAAGATGGCCAGCAGGGGAGGACAGTTGGGAGGGACCAGGCCTGCAAGGGAGGGCAGTTGGGGGGATCAGGCCTGCAAGGGAGAGCAGTTGCGGGGGACCAGGCCTGCAGGGGAGGGCAGTTAGGGGCAAACAGGCTGGCAGGGGAGTGGTTAGGGGGTGATCAGGTTGGCAGGCAGAAGCGGTTAGGGGCAATCAGGAAGGCAGGCAGGCAAGCAGTTGGAAGCCAGCAGTCCTGGATTGTGAGAGGGATCCCAGATTGGAGAGGGTGCAGGCTCGGCTGAGGGACACACCCCCTCCGTGCATGAATTTCATGCACCGGGCCTCTAGTCATAATTATAATGCCAAGTGTTAAAGAGAGATCTAAAAGCAGCAAGAAAAAAAGCAGTTAGTTACCTACAAGGGAGCACTCATACGACTGTCAGCTGATTTCTCAACAGCAACTTTGTAGGCCAGAAGGAATGGCAAGAAATATTCAAACTGATGAAAAGCAAGCAACTACAACAAAGATTACCCAGCAAAGCTATCGTTTATGATTAAAGGTCAGATAAAGAGCTTCACAGACAAGAAAAAGGTAAAGGAGTTCATCACCACCAAACCAGTATTACATGAAATGTTGAAGGGTATTCTTTAAGAAGAGGAAGAAGATAAAAAGATAAAAATATGAACAACAAAATGGCAATAAGTACATTATCAACAATTGAATATAAAAACCAAAACTAACAAGAAATCTAATGAACAAAATAAACTGGTAAATAAAATAGTATCAGAGGCATGGAAACATGGAACACACTGAAGAATCTCAGAAGGAAGGGGGGAGGGGATTGGAAGAGTTTAACAACAACAACAACAACAACAACAAAATATATATATATATATACCTATGTATATATATCTATGTATATATATCTATATCTATATATATCTATATATATAGATACATATATATACACATACTAGAGGCCCAGTGCACAAAATTTGTGCATGGGGGTGGGGGGGTCCCCTCAGCCCAGCCTGCATCCTCTCCAATCCGGGACATCCCTCTCACAATCCTGGACTGCTGGCTCCTAATCACTCACCTGCCTGCCTTCCTGGTCACCCCTAACTGCCCCCCCCCCACTGGCCTGGTCACCCCTAACTGCCCCCCTCTGCTGGCCTAGTCGCCCCTAACTGCCCCCTCTGCCGACTTGGTCGCCCCCAACTGCACCCCTGCCCCTGCCGGCCTGGTTGCCCCTAACTGCCCCCCTGCTGGCCTGGTTGCCCCCAACTGCCCCCCCCCCCCGCCAGCCTGGTTGCCCCACGCAGCCTGCTTGTTTAGTCGTTTGGTCGTCCCTCACTAACCCCCCTGCCAGCCTGGTCGTAGGCAGCAATCTTGTGAGGGTGTGATGGTCAATTTCCATATTACCTCTTTATTATATAGGATTATATAAGACTAGTGACCCGGTGCACAGATTGCTGCTCATTGAAAGGAAATTAATTAAAAGGTGGGCGGTGGGGCAGGACTGGGTGAGATGGGCCAGACACACCCTGGAACCAACCTCCCACGGTCCCTCCCCTGAGTCTGCAGAGAGCAGGGTCCCTCTAGCAGGTGGGATCCCTTGGCCTGGCCTGCGGGGATTGGGCCAAAACCGGCTCTCCGACGGGTCCCGGAGTGTGAGAGGGCATTCTGCAAAGTTGCTGTTGTACAGGGTGTGGAAGGCAAACACAAGTGTGCAGTAAGCCAGATTCAGGGCCAACAGTGCCCCAGCAACAACATAACCCACAGCCGAAGGTGGAATAGTGCGGCTCTGCGAGGAATCAGGCTCCCTCCTCTCTGGTTTCGAGGTGCGTCAACCAAGAACTGCCGCTGCCAAGTCACTGCAGCTCAGCAGCTCCTGTGTTGGGAGTCTGTCCCCTGGTGGTCAGTGCGCATCATAGCGACTTGTTGGACAGTTGGACACTTAGCATATTAGCCCTTTATATATATAGACTAGAGGCCCAGTGCACGAAATTCATGCACGGTGGTGGGGGGGCTCCCTCAGCCCGGCCTGCACTCTCTCCAATCTGGGACCACTTGGGGGATGCCCAACTGCCGATTCAACACATTATGCAAAGGAACTTGGCCTTGGCAACATGGCGGTACCTAATAGCATTCAATGTCTTCAGTAATATCTGATAGTTTTTCTGAGAGTTCAATGTCAAACCAAATAGATCAATCAACACTGCTTCTGACATCCTTCAGTAACTGTACAAAGCTCTTCAAAGAAGACTTTTGTGCCCCCCCCCAAGTCACCTGTAAAGAAATATTAGCATAAATAAGAATGCAAAATTAGATCAATCTTATAGTTACAACAGAAATATATGGCTGGGGGTGGGGGGAATCACATTGATCTAAAAATGTGACCAAAATTATAACTCTAGACCCCTCCCAGAAAAGTCAGAAAATTGTCGTAAGAGAATCATGACAATTAAAGCAAAGCTATTTCTTAATTCATTTTCCAAAAGGATATGTACATCTTTCCAGAAAGGCAACAGTTCCTCTGTGTTTATTTTCATATAGGGAATTTTAAATAGGAATTTACCTGTTGACTTAGACAAAGTCCTGTTTTTTAACTACATGGTATCAATTTAAGTGATATATCATTAATCCTGACATGATTGCCATGTTAGGTCACATCCCATCATAAGAAATATGGGGCCTTACATTCAATATGTTAAACGGAGCTGCAGTTTAAAAATCCCATTTTTAAGAGATAAAAGCCAAAATGACCTATACATTTCTCTCCAGGGTTTACACAATACTCCAGGCATGGCAATTACCACAAAGCGACTGGGACTTGTGTGAGACATGCTCGCTGCCTGCTCCCTACTCCTTCCCATCCGCGGATCTTCACACCTCAGCCCATCCTCCCACCCAGGCAGGCGGTCAGTCTTTGGGGACCCACTTCCGTGACCCCCTGTGCCCCAGGCTTCCTCTCGCCGCCACTCCTAACATCCACTCCCTACTATACAGGACTCCTGCTCGGGTGCATCGCGCTAGTTTTGAAAATATTAAGAGAAGTGCAGGGTGACCGTGAAATTCCACAAAACGCGTCTGTCAAAGGCGGGTCCAGGCAGTCCCGCGCTGGGCTCCCAGGCACCATCTCCACCTGCCTGGACCCACCCCACACCTCCTGGCGGCACCCCACCCCGCGGAGACTTCCAGACGAATGATGCCCTCCGCAGGCCATGCCCCTCCCTGTCTCCCACACTAAACCTCGGCTTGCACCCCCGCCCACGGCCTGCAGTGAGGCTTTGCCCCCACCCACCCCAACCCCACCCAAGCCCTCCCCACCCTGAGCCCAGCCCAGTGACACCCAGAAGCTGCTGGTGAGTCACCTGAAGTCTCAGTCCGTCCCCGTGCCGCAGGGACCGCCGCGACCCATGCACCTGCCTCACCTACCTCAGCACAGACTCCACTGGGCACTGCCTGCCTAGGGCCCCTCAGTCTGCGGACAGACTGCTGGGCGAGGCGAGCAGCAGGGAGGCCAGGGTGAGTGGGGGAGGCGGCGGGCGGGGGAGTCAGCAGTTCTGGGTGAAGGCAGCCCATTGAGCCCGCTCCCTGCTGCCCCGCCCCTGCTGTGGGTGCTGCCATCTTGTGATGGTGTGACGGTCAATTTGCATATTCCCTATTTATTAGATAGGCTAACCATCAAATACAACCACCCTGAGGTTACTAAGCATTATGCCTATTTTGTGAAATGATGCATAGAGAAACAATTTACCAGATGTTACAGTTAGTAAGTAACCAAGCTGGGGTTTGAACCCACACAGTCTGGATCCAAAGTCCCATTCCCAAATTAACTGCTCAGCAACTCAGGAAAAACTTTTCAATTCCCAGTCAGGGCACATGCCCTGGTTGTGGGCTCCATCCCCAGTAGGGGGCGTGCAGAAGGGGATTCTCTCATCATTGATGTTTCTGTCTCTCTCTTTTAATATTTAAAAATATATACATTTTAAAAAAGCCATTGGATCTGAATTCTAGTCCTGACACTGATCTCAAGTAATATGACTGAGCAGCCTTTCCAGACCACAATTTTATTTGGAAAAAAAGGAAATATGTTGATTTCCTTCTAGACCAAAAGGTCTACAGGCAGTCCTTGGGTTATGTTGGATTTGACTTATGTCGCTTCGTGGTTACGTTGCCATCTCCCATTTACAGCATTTATTAAAAAGGAAAAAAGTTCCGTTGTTCCGACGTATGTACATATGTGCTTTATGTTTTTTATTATTTATTTACCACAAGTAAAGGTCAGGAATTGTTATCTTTCTTTTAAATTTTTTTTTACTGTTTCATTTCATTACTGCTGTGTGTGCGCTCCATGTGAGTGACGTAGGTGCTTATGTAGGTGGGTTCCGACTTACAGCGAAAATTGCGTTACATCGAGCGGTAGGAATGGATCTCCGACGTAACCTGAGGACTGCCTGTATTATCCTATCTTCCTCTTGATTTTATTGGTGAGAAAAGAACTAAAATGAGCTGATTCATTATTAGGCTGCCAGAATGGCCTAATTCTCACAGTGAGCTCTGCTGGCCAGTACCTCTATCCCTGCAGCGCTGGCACAGGAACCACAGTGGGCTTTCTACATCTATGAGCTCTCTTTTCTGCTGTTTTGGTAAAAAGACAAGACCCCCCAAAAGACATTTACCTACTGAAATATTTGGGGAACTGAAGCACAATCAACTAGAGAAAGGGCAACACAATCACATCAAGTCTAGATCCCTGATATTCAACCAACCAAATTCTAGTTTACTCATACAAATGGCTTATACATCTCCACTTGAACATCTGACATCCCTAACCTCTTAGTCTGAAACAAAACTCTTGATCTCCATCCCCCCAAATGCTCTGCCCCTCCTCCTGCCTTCCCCATCTCAGTAAGTGGTCTTCTTCTCACCTACTTGCTTTTACCTACACTATACCATCCAGTCCTGTCAGCTCTACATTCAAAGAATTAAATTAAAATGCCTTGCCATGGCCTGTAATGCCCCATCTAATCTGGACCCAGTCTTTCCCTACCTCATCTTCCCTACTTCTCTGCCTCATCAGCTCCAACCATCCCATTCCTCAAAGAACCTACTTTTTTCTCACCCCAGGCCTTGTATACTTGATGAAGTCTCTGCTTGAGAGTAGTCGCCTTCTCTGCAAGGTCTTCCTGACCATCCTCTCTTAAAAATAGCCACACAGACCACTCCTCCTCTTTCTATCTATTCAATCCTTATTCCCTGCTTTATTTTCTTCAGAATTTTACCACTAGCCAATATTATATTATGTTTCTTTTCTGTACCCCCCTCCCCCATTAAAATGTAAGTTCTACAATAAGAACTTCCTCTTACTCTTTTTCATTACTCTATCTCGTTTCAACAACAGTGCCTGGCACAGTGTTTGTTGAATGAATAAATTTTCCTATCCTCTAGTATCTGCCAAACCCTACACTAAATAACTGCTAGAGATGACTTAGCTATGGCTATCTCCTTCCCTTCCCAACTAAATCTTTAGGTAGTATTTCCAACCTCTCATGTTCATTCAGGACTTAACACACTGAAATCTGGGCTCCAGTCCACTCCTTTGAAAGTGCTCATTAAGTTCCACAACCTTCCTGATTTCAACAGCCCCAGCCAATGAACACTTCATCCCTTATCTTCTTGACCTTTCTGCAGAAAAACTGACAATATCCTCTTTCCGGCAAATCACCTTCCTAAATTTCAACTCTCTCCTGGTTCTCCTCCTTCTCTCCAGGCTGTCCCCATTCAGTCAGTGTCCTGCTCCTTTAATGTTGTGTTCCCAAGGGCTTAAAGATCCGTCTCCTCTTCTCAATCCATATGTTCTCACCATCACTGAGCAATCAACTCTACTACTATAGATTCATATTCTTAGCTCAGACATCTTCCTCCTAAATTCCAGACCCACATATTCAACTGCCACTGGACATCTCTACCTGGATGTCCCATAGGTACCTCAAACCCAACATGCTGAAAATGGAAAGTCACTTCTCTTTTCCCTGCTTCCCACCCTTAACACATGCTTCTCTGCCCTAGATAAACAACTTGATGAATGGCAATGACCAACCAATCAAGCCAAAACCCTAAGTTTTCCTAGACATATTGCTCTTCCTCAATCCCTATGTCTAACCAGTCACCAAAAATATCTCCTATTTGTACCCACTACAGCAACTGTCTTACTTATGGTCATTTACCTGTCCCCACTCCTCCCTGTAAGTCCATCCTTCAGATGCCAAATTTCCCATGGCCTCCCCTCAAAGGACACACTTTCTGTTCATGGGATACCCTCCCCCACACCACCTAGCCAGCAATCTATCAACTCCCAGCTCAAATGCATGACTTCTTTTGGGATGCCTTCATGAATTCACCCATGAAACTGAGAAGCTTCCCATATCTATTCTTTCATTATACCTTTTAAGTATAAACTTTTATTATAGTTCTTACTTCACTGTATTATAATCACCTTTCTCACCTCAGAGGGTTGGAACCACCTTTGTTTTTTTGTCTCCAGTCTCCAACACAATATCTCCACATAGAAAAGGTATTCAATATATATTAAGTGAACAGATTAAAGCAGGGGTCAGCAGACCATGGCCCACCACCTGTTTTTGTACAGCCTACTAGCTAAGAATACTTTTCACATTTTTAAATGTTTAGAAAAGGAAAGTCTAAAGAGTACTATTTGGTGATGCCTGAAAATTACATGTAATTCAAATTTCAGTGCCCATTAAAAGAGGTTTATTGGATCATAGCCACCCATGCTCACCTGTGTATGTTTAGTCTTATGGCAGCTTTCATGCCAACAGCAGAGTGGAGGAGTTGCAATGGAGACCATATGGCCCACAAAGCCGTGGATGCTATCTAACTCTGCACAGAAGTTTGCTGACTTTGCATGAAATATAAGTGAACATGGGCTTTGGTTTCTGACAGAATTAATTCAATTCCTGGTTTTACTATTTACTACCTTTATGACCTAGGACAAATAACCTAACCTCTGAGACCCAATTCCTTATTTTGTAAAATTGGAAAACATCTTGCTGTGTTGCTTTAAAATTTTACTAGGCCTTTTAATTGAGGTCCCTGCTGTAGAAACCAGTCTATAAAGGGCCAGGTACAGAGTATGGCCTGGGTCTAAATCCCCGCTGTATCACAGACCATGTGACTTTTGGCAAGGTACTTAATTTCTCAGTGCATCAATTTCCTCATCTGTAAAACTGGGATAATAATATGTATCTCAAAGACAGTTGCAAGAATTAAATGAGTTGGCACATGTGAAATGCTGAACATCAATGCCTGTCAGGTAGTAAGCACTCAATATGTATAGTACTCCTAGAGGCACAGTGTACAAAATTAGTGCACAGGTAGAGTCCCTAGGCCTGGCCGGCGATCAGGACCAATTGGGGCCTCCTGGCTGCCGGCCAGGGCCTCCCTTTGTTCTGCGCCACCCTCTGGTGGTCAGCGCACGTCATAGTTAGCGATGGGTCTCCCAATTGAACTCTGGTGGGGACAATTTGCATGTTAGGCTTTTATATATATAGGTTAATATAGCAGACACTTGATTAATACTAGTTTCTCCCCTTCCCACCTCTTCATCTTCTCTACCTTCCACCCTTATTCAAAGAAACCTTCATCTCCGCAGATGACGCCGCCCCAGAGCCGCCCATGACCAGTCCTTGGGCTGCATCTCCTTCAAGCTGTTTGCAGACAAAGTTTCAAAGATAGCAGAAAACTTCCGTGCTCTGAGCACTGAGAAGAAATAAAGGTTCCTGCTTTCACAGAATTATTCCGCGATTTATGTGCCAGGGTGGTGACTTCACATGCCATAATGGCACATGTGGCAAGTCCATCTATGGGGAGAAATTTGAAGATAAGAACTTCATCCTGAAACATACAGGTCCTGGCATCTTGTCCATGGCAAATGCTGGACCTAACACAAACGGCTCCCAGTTTTTCATCTGCGCTGCCAAGACTGAGTGGTTGGATGGCAAGCATGTGGTCTTCGGCCAGGTGAAAGACGGCATGGATATTGTGACAGCCATGGAGCAATTGGGTCCAGGAATGGCAAGACCAGCAAGAAGATCACCATTGCTGACTGTGGACAACTCTAATAAATTTGACTTGGGTTTTATCTTAACTACCAGACTATTCCTTCTGTAGCTCAGGAGAGCACCCCTTCAGCCTGATTTGCTTGGAATCTATATATATAAAAGCCTAAATGACCGGCCAACTGGCCGGTAGCTATGACGCACACTGACCACCAGGGGGCAGATGCTCAATGCAGGAGCAGAAACCACAGGCATGGAAACATGGAACAAACTAATGAATCTCAGAGGGAAGGGAGGAGGGGGGAGGACAGGAAGAGATTAACCAAAGATCTTATATGCATACTACAGGCCTGGTGCACAAATTTGTGCACCGGTGGGGTCCCTCAGCCTGGCCTGCGGGGATCGGGCCAAAACCAGCCTGGTGCACAGATTCGTGCACTGGTGGGGTCCCTTGGCCTGGCCTGCACCCTCTCGCAATCCAGGACCCCTCAGGGGATGTCGGAGAGCCGGCTTTGGCCCAATCCCGGCAGGCCAGGCCAAGGGACCCCACTGGTGTACAAATCCATGCACCGGGCCTCTAGTGTTCTATAATCTTTGTGCTCTTGCCACAGTTCACTGGGTTCCATAATTTCCTTACCCCTTCCTTCCCAATCTAGCTGGATTGTAGAGTTAAGTTTATGATTATGAAATAAAAACTGAACAGTTGTCAAAAAAAAAAAAAAGCCTTCATCTAAAGGAGTAAGTCAATATATGCATGGTAAGTGCTGTTAGGGTCTTTGTGGCTTCCAAGTCACTTCACAATCATGGTTCTTCTCTTAGCAATCTGATGATCCTCCCTTCTCCAGATGCTTTCTTCCTTAGAAATCTAGCCAATCCCAGGATTCAATGTAGGGGCTATAAAATTCTTATCTCTAGCTAAGATCTCTCTCCCCTGAGTGGCACTATAGGATTTTGCAACTCTTGATTTCTACCTAATGGCCTACCATCACTTTAAATTCAAAATGTTAAAAGCTGAAAATTGCCTTACCCCATCTCTCCTCTGGCTAGTTTGTCCTGAAATTATACTTTAGTCCCTGCTCTCTCGCATGGAGACCTTATTTCAAATCATTTTTTTGTTTTGTTCCTACTGCCGTGGACTAATTCAGGCCCTTTTAACTTCAAGTTTATTTCACCAAAAAGCCTCTAACTGGACTCCCTGCCATAGGCAATAATCTCTTCTGCACACACTAACCTTCCTAAAACATACCATTTTTCATCATGACCTTTCTCTGCTTAAAACTAGAGATGCGCCCTAACCGGTTCGGCTCAGTGGATAGAGCGTCGGCCTACAGAATGAAGGGTCCCAGGTTCGATTCCGGTCGAGGGCATGTACCTTGGTTGCAGGCACATCCCCAGTATGTGCAGAAGGCAGCTGATCAATGTTTCTCTCTCATCGATGTTTCTAACTCTCTATCCCTCTCCCTTCCTCTCCGTAAAAAAATCAGTAAAATATATTTAAACAAAACAAAACAAAACAAAACAAAAAACTTGAGATGCACTGCCCTCTCTTTTCTATCCCATAATCGGTATGGAAAAAGGAAAAGGTTCACTTTAGTGTGGCAACCAAAATCCTTTCCTATCTTGCTCCAATCCTCCTTTCTAATCTTATCTCCCACGTTAAAAATACCATCACTTTGCCCTGCCTGGTGTAGCTCAGTTGGTTGAGCATTGTCCCATACACCAAAAGGTTGCCAGTTCGATTCTGGGTCAGAGTACATGCCCAGGTTGTGGGTTCAGTCCCAGGTTGGGGTGAGTATGAGAGGCAACCTATCAATGTTTCTTTCTCCCTCTCCCTTTCTCTCTCTAAAAAATCAAAAGAAAGATATTTTTTTTAAAAATACCATCACCTTATATTTATGCAGTGCTTTCCTTAACTTAGAAAACATTCTTACAAGTGCTGGCACTCCATCACCACACACCTTTAGAGAAAGGCAAAACAAGCATTAGTATCCTTCTTTTACAGAAGAAAAAACACTTTTAGCACTGAACTGAAGTCAAAACAAAGGGTCCCTGTTCCACTTTCCCCTGGAATCATACGCAATCAATCAATCTTTTTAATACCTCACTCCCATCACTAATATATAGGAGTCTTCTGTTTCAGAAACTCTGGTCTCCTTGGTGTTGTCCTATCCACCTATCTCCAACCCACCTCGTGTTTTCTTAGCTCTGTACTTTATCTCCCACTATTCTCCCACTTGGTAGACTCCTCTGTCCCCAACTCTTGTTATAAAAACACAGAACGTCTTCAAGTCCTGAGTTTAAACGCCAACTTTTTGGGAATGCCTTCTCTGACATCCAAAAAGCATTCTATTCCACTTGTCAACACTATGGAACTTGTAGTAACCGATTTGACACTTATTGCCCCAGTCATACTACAGCTAGTTTATTTTATATGCTTAGACCTTCCCATATCTCCTCCAGGAGGAAAATGTATTAGGAGTTTTCTATTTTCCTCACAGTACCTATGACAATACCTTGTCCATAAGGACTCAAAGTTTTGGATTAGACAGCCTAGGCCAGTGTCTTCAAATAGCCAGGCACAATTCGTGAGTAAAATGAGAAATCAATCCAGAAAGTCACAACTAGTATTTTTGTTTTTAATAAAACAGAATAGAAAATGGAATACATCTCTCATAGTAAAGATGAGTACTGTTTTGTGAAATCCTTATTTCATTACATATGTATATAACTACTGACTCATAATACCAAATACATTTTTTGTTAGATTATATATTTTTTTAAGTTTGAATGCTACTAATGTAGATGACCCAATTTGTAGGCTCCAGGGTTTTACATTCTAACCAGGGAGATATTTTTTCTCCACCAAACTGTATACCCTCCAAGAAAATTCAGTGAAATAGAATACATAGATAGTACATAGGGGCTGAGGGAGACAAAGCTTAAGAGTGATGAGAGTAGGGGCAAGTTTGTAAAAAAATGTTTCTTAGAGCCGGGCCAGCATGGTTGAGCGCCGACCTATGAACCAGAAGGTCACGGTTAGATTCAGGACAGGGCATACACCTAGGATTGCAGGCTCGATCCCCAGTAGGGGGTGTGCAGGAGGCAGCCAGATTTTCTCTCATCATTGATGTTTCTATCTCTCTCTCTCCCTCTCCCTCTCCCTTTCTCTCTGAAATCACCAAAAATATATATTAAAACAAAAACGAAATGTTTCTTAGAGATGTTGAAATATGCTACAAGGTATTTAGTTTCCAGACTCTGCCATTTATTTAGCCAAAAAGACCACTATATAGAGGGGTTTCCAAAATTTTCTCAAAGCACTCACACTTAAACCTAGAGCGCCCTGCAGCCTACAATATAAGAGGATGCAGGATCTGGCCCCCGCTATCCCAGCCTCAGTTCCTACATCCTTTCCCCCTCAATCACTTTCCTCCTTGGCCTCATTGCTATTCCCAGACATTCCAAGTTTCAGGGCCTCTGCACTTGATGTACATTCAGACATATCCTACCCTCCTCCTTTAAATATCCTTCTCTGTTAATGTCCCATCTTCAGAAAGGCCCTCCATGACCACCATATATAAAGTAGGCCCCCCTTCCCTAATCCCCTTAATCTGCTGTATGGTTTTTCATAACACTTGCCACAGTTAACACTCTACTGCACATTTATTCCTCCATGGTCTAGCCCAAGGATCCACAAACTTTTTCTGTAAAGAGCCAGATAATACATATTTTCAGCTTTCTCTGTCACAGCTACTCTGCCACTCTAGTACAAAAACAGCTTAGACAATATGTAAATGAGCAGATGTGGCTGTGCTGCAGTAAAACTTTATTTACAAAAACAGGTAGCCCTGGCTAGGTGGCTCAGTTGGTTGGAGTCATTCAGTACACCAAAAGGTTGTGGGGTTCGGTTCCCAGTCGGGGTGCATACAGGAGGCAACCGATCAATGTTTCTCTATCACATCAACGTTTCTCACTCTCTTTTCCTCTCTCTCTAAAATCAATTAAAAAAACATATCCTTGGATAAGGATCAAAACAAACTAAAAAACAACAACAAAACAGGTAGCCGGCTGGATTTGGCCCACAGGCCATATACTCCTGCTACACTCCTTATAATAAAAAGTGACTGTCACAAGGACAAGGATCTTCTCTGGCCCCAAGTACACTTTTGATAAATGTGTGCTGAGTAAATAAACAGCACTAGTCTGGAGTCGGGAGTTATACTCCTCTTCCACCTCCAAATAACGTGCTGTTCAAGAAGAATGAGGCCCAAGGTCAGCAGCTCCATTTCCATTTAGTAGTAGCACATCATGAAAGATGGTTGTACACTCAGTGTGCTCGTCAACAGCAGTGACCGTCTCACACACAAATGCCTTTGGTCACAACTGGGACCTGAGAACATGTTAAAACAGACTGCCGGGCTTCACTCACAGAAGTGCCGATGCAGTAGGTTTAGGGTACTGTCCAAGAATCCGCCTTTCCAGCAAGTGCCCAGGTGATGCTGATACTGCTGGTCCTGAATCACACTTTGAGAACCACTGGATGAGTACCTAAATACTAGAGTACTAACATTTTTATACTGTTTTTTTTTTGTTGTTGGTTACAAATCCCTTTATTTTCATATGACTTACATGTAAATCTTTTTTTTAATTGATATACATGCTCTTCAATTTGAACGCCTGCAAAGTGATCAGAATTTATATTCATTTGTAGATGTCTGTAAAGTGGGTTTCAATTGTAAATCGTAACTAAAGTAGGTTAAAAAATAATTTTAAGGTGGAAAAAGTAAGGAAAAATCTAGGTTCCTAGAAGAGAAATTTAAGTAGAAATCCAGAATGTTAATGAATAGACCATTAAGGATATGGCAATATTGCATCAAAATGTACATACAGCCCTAGCTGGTTTGGCTTGGTGGATAGAGTGTCGGCCTGCGGACTGAAGGGTCCCGGGTTTGATTCCGGTCGAGGGCACGTGCCCGGGTTGTGGGTTTGATCCCCAGTAGGGGACGTGCAGGAGGCAGTCAATCAATGATTCTCTCTCATCATTGATGTTTCTATCTCCCTCTGCCCTCTCCCTTCCTCTCTGAAATCAATAAAAATATCTATATTTTAAAAAATGTACCTACAACCTGGCCAGCGTGGCTCAGTGGTTGAACATCAACCTATGACCCAGGAGGTCACAGTTCGATTCCCAGTCAGGGTACATGTCCAGATTGCAGGCTCGATCCCCAGTGTGGGGCGTGCAGGAGGCAGCTGATCAACGATTCTCTCATCACTGATGTTGATCAACGATTCTCTCATCACTGATGTTTCTATGTCTTTCTCTCTCCCCCTTCCTCTCTGAAATCAATAAAGATATATATTTTTAAATGTACCTACAGAAGAGACAGCATATAATCAACCATGAATTAGCAGATCCCCAATGACAAGTCTAAAGGTGATTTTCAGCTAAGATCAAGTATTTTTGGTGAGAGATTAAATAAAGACAATGTGGTACATATATACAATAGAATATTACTTGGCCATAAAAATGATATCTTATAATTTGCAACAACATGGGTGGACCTAGAGGATATTATGCTAAGTCAGTCGTCGGCAAACTGCGGCTCGCGAGCCGCGGTTTGCCACTCTGTTAACTGAGTTTGCCGACCACTGGGATAGGGGCTTAATCACAAGGAACAACAGCCTGTAATTATTGGAATCGAGAGTCTAGGCCAGTGGTCGGCAAATTCATTAGTCAACAGAGCGGCAAACCGCATGTGGCTTGCGAGCCACAGTTTGCCGACCACTGTGCTAAGTGAATAAGTCAGACAGAGATTAAGTATAGCATAGGAAATATAGTAAATAATATTTTAGTAACATGGTACCAGATGGGTACTAGACTTATCCCGGGGATCACTCTGTAAGTTATTTATATGGCTAATCACTTTACTGTACAACTAAAACTGATATAATGCCCTGGCTGGTTTGGCTCAGTGGATAGAGCGTCGGCCTGTGGACTGAAGGGTCCCAGGTTCGATTCTGGTCGGGGGCATGTACCTTAGTTTTGGGCACATCCCCACTGGGGAGTGTGCAGGAGGCAGCTGATCGATGTTTCTCTCTCATTGATGTTTCTAACTCTCTATCCCTCCCCCTTCCTCTCTGTAAAAAAAATCAATAAAATATATTTTTTAAAAAGTAAAATAAAACTGATATAATATTGAATGTCAACTGTAATTGAAAAAGAAAAGTATTTTTGGTAAAAATGTAGCATCTGAATTAAACTGCTAAGCGTAAAATATACATCAACTTTGTAAAGAAAAAGACTGTAAAAATCTCTCATTAACAAAGTTTATGTTGATTACACATGGAAATGTTATTTTGGATATACTGGGCTAACATATTAAATTATTAAAATTAATTGTACCTTCTCAGTTGTTACTGTGGCTACCAGAGTGTTAAAATTACATGTGATTTGCACTAGATTTCCATTGGAAGGTGATATAGTGTACCCCAATTCTGCAAATAGATTTGCTATCTCCTCCCACTTTGGGTGATTTCTATAAAGCTTCTAGAAAATGTTATGGAGTAATGAATGCACATGAAGATATGAGCATGTCTAACATGGACTGAAGACCTTTGACCTTGGCCTAATGTAGGAACACCACAGGTCAAGTGCTCATCCATTGTCACTTGATGTTCTAATCACCATACTAGTATTTCCTAGGGAAGATTAGTTCCCCCGTGACCATTCGGTATATCCATATCAATAGCTATACAAACACACTGCACAGTTTACATTCATTTCGAATTGCACCTGAATGTATCATAAAGCTGAACATAAGATCTCTGACCATAAAAACTACCTGGTTCCCAGCAC
Organism: Cnephaeus nilssonii; assembly: GCF_951640355.1. NCBI lineage: Eukaryota > Metazoa > Chordata > Mammalia > Chiroptera > Vespertilionidae > Cnephaeus > Cnephaeus nilssonii. Next base: position 53,025,390 of record NC_137086.1, on the reverse strand, counting down.
CCTACCACCCCCAGTGCCCAGCATGTTATTTCCTTCTTACAGAAAGGGACACATCTGTAACAATTCCTGTAATCCCTGCCGTTTTACTTCAATGCCCTTAACTTTGACTTCAGAAAGCTTTGCACTGGCTTGTACTGCCTCACTTCTACAGCCACAGAGGAAGGCCCCCAAAGGGGGACACTGACACTGGTTGAAAAGAACAGCAGAAGTAGGGTCTAGTTACCCAACAGCTGCTATATAACCACTGCAAAAAACTACACTGAATAGAAAAATTAAACATTTCACCTGCGTTCTTTTCTCTCCAAGCATAAAAAGGATACAAACCTATAAGGAATAATCTACTTGAACATATTTTAACATATGCAGACAGATGTGTTTTGAGACTCCCATTGTCTAAGGGCAATACTGTTATGGAGAGAAATGCACTGCTGTGTGGAATTAGAAATAACTGTTAAACAAATAAAAATAAGCTTTTAAAAAAGGAGGGGGTTGCAAATAATGCCAAAAGATTAAAATACTTATATTATTTAATTACCTTGTCATAAAATATAAACTTTAAGGACTAATTCCAGCACACTGGGAAAGATCACAGCCCATGCAACAGGAAAACATGTAAATCCCAAACATGTGTTTCAAACCACTGAATGTTATCATCCTTGCAGCAGGGTCAACAACTTGTGGCCAGCTCTGGAGATGACTCTGAGTGCTACTCAAGTAGGTAGTCCATAAATATTCACTGGATGAATGACCGAATGAACCAGAAAACTCATGCACATGGTACAATTACTATGCAGAACCCACAGCTAGTTAATCTGAAACCAGAGCCAGGAGTAGCTAGAACAAAACATATCAAGTCTAGTCCCTGACCATTCCCTCACGAGCCAGCTCTCTTAAGTTATTTTCGCTCTATGTAGTTTATTCATCTCATCTTACTTTTATGAAAATTGTTAGCCTTCTTTCCCACAATATCCCTTCCTTTTAACCAGCTTCCTCAGAAAAAAACGAAGGAGAGTATTTTCCAGTCTCATCATTTTTTAGACAAGTATTACCATCTCTAACCATCACCCACAAATGTGCAGTGGGCCTCCCAAAGATCAGACACCATGCTAAGAGGTAAGGTACAAAGGTAAGTAACACTATACCTACCCCTCAGGTAGCCTGTGGGGGAGGCAGACAGACAAGTGAACAATGATAGCTGTAAAAAAAAAAAAAAAAATGCCTGGAGAATAAGGCAGGAGTGCCACTGGATGGACCCTTAACTTTGCTGGGTGGGAGGGGAGGGTCACAGTCTTAGAGGAACAATTAAAAAAGAAATCAAAACTAAAAAATAAATTATCATCGAAATGCCTGTGACTGTTTGTTGTGATAGTCAAAGCATCTAGTTAGCACTCTAAAGTGACTCTTCTAATGAAAATCCTCTTACTCTGGAAAGAGTTGAAGCTCGTGACACTGGCACTGAGTACAATCAAGAGAGGGGACCCCCTCTCCCCCCCGCCCCACCACCACAATTCAGCAGAAGATAATGCAAACCAAATTAGTCATGATATCAAGAGGCTTTACCCACTCACTGTCGGTCCCTCCTGGTTGAAGGTGACTAGACTGACCCACTCTTGTGAGTTCAGTTGGTTTTTCTAGCAGCAGTGCTGGATTTGCAGGCTCCCTCCACACGTTCTCCCTGACACCCCTGTGGCCACTGGCCCGTCTGCTGGACTGCTGATTGGAACTGTGGTCATGGAAGAGATAAACTGATGGATCCACACTCTGCTTTGTTATTATTCAAAAAGACAACTAAAAACACGATTAACAAACACCGTGGGAACGCGTGAGAGGTAGAAGGGATGGCACCATGGAAACTGCCTCACAAGACAATTCACCTTTGCCTAGTTTCACAGGACACTGAGCTTGCATCTCCTGGTACCAGCGCTTAGGACGTTTCATGAGGCACGAATTGGTTTGTTTCTGACTGGCTACAGATCATTTCCAAGCTTCATGTCCACCTTGCCTGTCCTCTGCCATTACCCTCCAGGCCTCTTGTCATTTACCACCCCAAGAACAACCTCTTTTCTCCACCACTTCCTTCCTTACCATAGAATCAAAGTAATAATATGTTCCCTTAGGAAGCTGTCTGCTTTATCCCTTTATCTTTCACATGAATCAGGACATGGCTTATTTTAAAAATTAAAGTATTTATACAGATCAGAGCATATTTTTTAAAATGCTCGGATCTGTATAATTAAGGGGCTCTTGGCTCAATTTTAATGAATAACTTCAGTGAGTGAAAAAACTATATTATTTTAAGGAAATGAAAAACATCATGGCTCCTATCACAACACTGAAATTAATCTTTTATAAATAAATATTTTAATTATGAACAGCACTTTAGTTTTAACTTTTATGAATATGAATTGTAGGAAATGTTTCCTTTGAGTCTATATTTATTCCAGTAGCCCAAAAGCAGTATTTATAATGTAATTAAAAAACACTATTTCTATAATAATCCAATGATGCCTTAACCGTCACTAAAAACAACTTTTGGAACCTCCATTTAAAAAACGAAAACAGCCCCGGCTGGGTGGCATAGTTGGTTGGAGAGTAGTCCGGTACACCAAAAAGGTTGCTGGTTCGATCCCAGGTCAAGGCAAGTACGGGAGACAAAGGATTAATGTTTTTCTCTCTCATTCCCTTCCTCTCCCCCTAAAATTTAAAAAAACAAACCCACATATCCTTGGGTGAGGAGAATTAAAAACAAAACCCACCAAACCTCAGCAAATGTATATAGAAGCTATAGAGCTGATGACTCATAAGTGCATGGATTTTTAAAAAACACTGCAAGCCTAATATGAAGGAACTTGTTTGGTCATTTCATATCAGAAGTTTCCTAAGTTTCTACTATGAAAAAATATTGAATCTTTAAACAAGTCTGCTGCTAATACAGTTTAAGATTCTAAAACTAAAAGGAATTTCTTCCAAATTAGATCTCCAATTTAAAAGAGAGTAGTTATATTTTTTTGCAATAAAACACAAATGTCAATATAGGAAAAATAGGCTTCAAAATCAATTTTATATGAAATCACGAACCAAAGACTCCAGAAATTAAAATATTTACATTCTTATCTTTCTTTTATTGAAAGTCAAGTAAATATAATTCATGATGTATTGAAATTGAAAAAGTATAAGAAAGAATGTCATAATCCTTTTATAGATCCCAGTTAAAGTAAAATAAACTGACTGACATGATAAAGATCTTTTCAGTGGGAGTTAATTTTACTTTGCTACAGGAAGGCAAAAGTCACCACATTAAAATCACATGTTAATTACCAATCTTGTCTTTGTAATCCCCAAATTCTGAAAACAAAATTATTGCAATTCACTCTGGGATTGTTAATATATGTTTTTAGTGTCAGACAATTTTTAGAAAAGAGAAAATCTGAATCTACTAACAGAAGAATGGTACAATTTCAAAAAAAATGGCACAACTTTCAGAAATTAGATTAATGGCCTGCCCACTCTTGTACTTTACATTTAAAAAATAAACAGTATCACAAATGCTTCTGAGAATAACAAAACAATATTATCACCTGTCCATTTATCCACTATAATTTTTACATATAGAAATCTTCAAAGCTAGGGAAAGCATAAATCAGGTAAAGACAAGGATTGTACAGTATTTGAAGTAGCAAATAATTTTATCCAAACCCAAGAGTAACCCACCAAAAGTTAAGACAGCACTCAAGAAAAAAAATGTTAGCCCTGGCCAGTGTGGCTCAGTTAGCTGAGCATCAACCTATGCACCAAAAGTTGGCAGGTTCAATTCCTGGTTAGGACATGGAAGGAATACAGCCAATCAATGTTTCTCACATCAATGTTTCTCTCTCTCCCACTTTCCCTTCCTCTCTCAAATCAGTAAAATCATATTTAAAAGAAAAAAGTGTTAGAAATTACAATAGATTGTCTCTGAAATTGGACAAAATTATGAAAAACGGTAATTATTGTCATCAATTTGTCCTTTTCTTATGGCATGTCTCACATTGTGCTATAGTTAAGGAGCTGCGTCTCATTTATCCTCACATTCCTTGGTATCTAGCAAAGTGCCTAATACATAGTAGCAACTGAAAAAAGGTTGAATGTCTTAAGACAGTAAGCGTATTCCTAACTCTGGGTAGTCAATTAAGTTCCAATTCATGCAAGAGCATTAATAACTTCATTTTAGCTAATAAGTACTTACAGGTGCTGTATGTAGTGAAATATTAAAAGATACTCTTACGAATAAAATAGAAAGTAATTGGTTTTACCAGGTGTAACATGGTATTTCTATAGTGAACATTAAGTAATTGGGCACTTATGTTGTAAAATGTTAACATAACAACATTACAAAATGAATTAAAACAGACCCTGGAATTCTGGCTGGGATAGTCATAATGGGCAAGCAGGAGACAATGGAGGGTCCTGCCACCCCCACTCAGGTACGGGAAAGGTGAGGAGCCTGTTTCCAAACCTGGGAACAATTACTTCCATCCCAATCTGCATAGTGCTGCTGGAAACTGAGGTACAGAACGGGTTTGGTCCATAGATGCAGCCCCATTACCCCAAAGGAAATGAGGGAATACAAAATTCCATTTCCATAACCTCTCTAAAGCTTTAGTCTAGAGCAAAAGAAGGCAAATTATAGCCCTGGGCCAAACTCAGCCACCTTCTACGTAAGGTCTGCAAGCTAAGAATGATTTTTACATTTTTAAATGGTAAACCTGAGTCTTATTTCATGACACATGAAAATTACATGAAACTCAAATGTCAGTCTATAAATAAAAGTTTTAATTAGAACATGGTTGTGCTCATTCATTTACATGTTGGCTATAGCTGCATTTACAGTACAATGGCAGAGCTGACCTCATGGCTTACCAAACCACAATATTTACTACCTGCCCCTTTTCAGAAGACTTATGCCGACCCCTGAGCTAATGCATTCTATGCTGCTGGCTGCTTCTCCTTTCTCAGAGTCCACTGCTTCACAAGGTAGAGAGCCTAAGCTTGATAGATGTTCATCTTGGAGCTGTGTTGTCCAAAGTTACATCTTACATATAGATACATTAGTGCGACTCATTAAGGTGGACACAAAGACAAAGTAACAAATTACACGCATACAGAAGGTACTGAAAAGGAAACACAATGCAAGTACATTACCGGCAGCACAGTTCACCAGACTACTACTACATCCAGTTCTGGGATACACTAGTGAAAGGAAACAAGAACCACAGAGAATTTGAAGGTGGACAGATGAATACCACTGAAATGCTAAAAGAAATGGGATTAGCTGGGCTGGCGTTGCTCAGTGGTTGAGCATCAATCTATAAACCAGGAGGTCACGGTTTGATTTCCCCGTCAGGGCACATGCCTGGGCTGCGGTTGCAGGCTCGGTCCCCAAGTGTGGGGCTTGCAGGAAACAGCCCATCAATGATTCTCTCTCATCACTGATGTTTCTATCTCTCTCTCCCTCTTCTTCCTCTCTGAAATCAGTAAAAATATATTTAAAAGAAATAGGATTAGTAGGTCCAAAGAGAAAGGTAAAAAAAGCTAGAACAGTAATGGTGTCACACTGTATTCATTGTTAGGTTAAATTCCTAATGATGAAAGTAATGGCAACCTGAACTAATATTCCACAAAACATCTAATGAGTTAAATGTGATTCTTAATGAGACTGTCATTCCTGCCTTAGACATAAACTAGACCCTTAAAAGATCACTTGTTAAATATTGTACTACAGTCTTCAACTAATGTATTATAAGAATGTTCCTTTTTCAGAAATATCTGGTGTTATGTAAGTTACCAGAAAAGGTGTGCTATTAATGTCCTAAGATTCAGTAATATTCAACAACTAAAAAGTTTTGTAAGTTTCAAAGCCACATGCTTTTCCACAGGGCCAAGTAGGGGAAAATGGGCTTAGATTACAGATTTGTTACACTCAAGAATACTGGCACTGTGGGATTTTAATTAGTCTAAAACAGCGATTTTTAACCTTTTCCAACTCATGGCACACACTAATTACTAAAATTTTGGGGAACACTAAAAAATACTTTTGCCCCTCTGACAAAAAAAAAAAAGGTATAATTTTGATTCATTCACACCAGACAGCTATTGTTGGGTTGGGTATTGTCATTTTTTAATTTGATAATATAAAGGAAAAGGGACCAGTGCCCATGACTAGTCAGATATTGCATGTTTTAAAAATCCTTGCTGAACACCGGTTGAAAATCGGTGTTCTAAAAGATTACTGTGGATAAAGGAATTTTCCCAGGATACTACTCAATTTGAATTACTCAGTCTGGAACTACCTGCATGTTTTCCTGAAGCAAGGAGAACGGGTCTCAAACTCCAGTTCTCCCATTGCTTTGATACCATAATTTTAACTCTCCCAGTTCTTATGAGTAAGAGGGGCCTGGAGCTATTGCTCAAATTAAGTTTGTCTTGAAGATGGTCAACGTACACACAAGTAGAGTCTAATGTAAACTTCAATATTCCAAATTTGATTAGAACTTTACTTACAATTTCTTTTAAATTACAGATAGGGAATATATTCCCAATAAGTAGGGGGAAAAGGAAAATTGGGTATTGTTTCAAAGTACTTCTATGAGCCTAAGTACATTATTATTTCAAAATGTCCACAGTTGTACACAGTAAGTGAAAAAAGTGCATTATATTTCCAATTCATCTTGGACGTTCAAAATACAGAATCCTTGAACACAAAATAGTCTTTGGGTCAATCTCAACACTGCAATTAGTAATGCAACTTGCTCTCGGTATCATTTTAATCAATCTGAGTTTTTCAACCTCAAAACTCTAAGGCCTGTATCTCCCGAAGAATATCCTTCCAACGGGTGTGAAGCACACACTAATCTGACTCACGAAACTTTCTCCACTCCTACCTACATCACCTACCCATACAGGATTTTAAACTCAAGAGTACACTATACTTTCCAGCCACTTCTACAATGTTGCATTAACCTGACCAGGATCAAGTATTCGCCAAGTCTCTTAATACTTTTTATTTAAAGACCTGTGGCAGTGAAACAAAGAGAACACAACCCCCTCCCCCTTTTCTAAACCATATGGCAGTCAACTGAAGTTAACTTATTTTTTACCAGCACAACGCCCATACATGTGCCCTGGACATGTTTCTCTTTGTGCCCTGGGACTGGGCTAAAGCTGCCTACTTATTTGCAACTGCGCCCCAATCATGTTTTTAAGCCTCAAAACCAAGCCCCCAAATGCCCCCTGACCATGAAGAGACCTCACCAGGTCATTTACCAAAACCGGGCTCAGGGGGTGGTGCACGCCGGGAGCGGGCCGGCCGCGGGAGCCGGGCCGGCCGACCAGGTGACGGGGCAGGGAGTCTGCTCGCCGCGGTCGGGCCAGACCCGCCCGGGAACTGGGTTACCCGAGCCCAGGGCCGCGCCGAGGCCTAGCCGCGAGGCCGGCGGCGGGGCTCTCCGTTCCCGGCCGCGGCGCCTTCCCGCCGCCCCGCGGCCTCCCGCAGGCAGGGCCCTCGCTGTCGTCTCCCGGAGACCGGACGCGCCCGCCGATCCCGGGCCGGCTCCTCGGTCTCCCGCCTCCGCCGGTGGCCTGCTCGGCGGCCGCGCCGGGCCCTTCCGGGGTGGCGGGCGCACTAGGCCGCGGCGGGGCCCGCGGCTCCGGGATCGGCCGGGCGGCCCGCGGCGTCCGGTATCCGTCCCCGGGGCCGGGCCCCCGCCGGTAACGGGCCCCGCCGCCTCCCCTCCCCCTCCCCATGACAGTGCAAACCCTCCGCCGGCCCGCCGCCCCGCCTCCGGCTCCAGGCCCAGCTCGGGGCCCGGCCGCGGCGGCCACCGCGGAGGCGCCGGGCTCCCCGCCGGTCTCGCTCGCTCCCGGGCCAGGCGTTTCGGGGCCGGCTCGGCCCGGCCGACGTCCCCGCCGCCTCCGGCCGCCCCCCGCGGCGCGCGGCCCGGGAGGGTAGGCCGAGGCCCGGCGGGGGAGGGGGGGGCGCTCACCTTCATGTCGGGACATCCTAGTTCAGACGGTGGCGGCGCGGCCTCCGGGCTCCGGCTGCAGTGTCCCCCGCGGGGTCCCGGTGCCCGCGCCGGCGGCCGACTCCCACTCGTCTCCCGGGCTCGGCCGCGGGGGCGGGGTGGGCAGGAGCGCTCCGGCGGCGGCGGCGGGGAGGCGGCGCGGGGCGGGAACGGGGCCGGGCCTGGCCGGGGCTGCGCTCCAGGAGGCGGGTCCGACGCCGCGGCTCCCCCGGCGCCCGCCGTGACTCGGTCACTCTCGGGCCGCCGGCTCCCGGCTGCGGCGCCGCGCTCCTGAAATCCCGCTCCTCCCCTTCCCCGGCCCGCCCCCCGCCCTCTCCCCGCTCCCGGCCGCCGCCTCCGCCTCCTCTTCCTCCTCCTCCGCCTCCTTCCGCCGCCCGCACGGCGGCCCCGCCTCTCGCTGCCCGCGCGGGGCCCAGCCACCCGGAGGCCGCGCGGCCCGAGGGCGCGGCGGGGGCGGCGGCGGCGGCGGCGGCGGCTGGGGCGCGGCGCTGGCCGGCAGCTCGCGGTGGGGCCTCGAGCCCGGCCTCGCTCTGGCCGCGCGGGGGCAGGAAGAGGAAGTGCGGCGCCCGCGTGGCCCGGGCTACGGCCTGCCGGGCCGCCCTGAGCCCCTCCGGGGCCTCCCGGGTCCGGGCGGGAGGCGCCCTCGCTGCCGGGTGGGCTGCCCCGCGGCGGCCGGCGCTTCCCGGCTGCGACTGCGGGGGCCCCACCCTCGGGCGCGGGGCTGCCGGCCGCCCGCGGGGCCGCCCGGGACACGTGCGTGTGTGCGTTTTTTTGAGCAGCGCCCCCGAGGGAGCCGGCGGCGGGCCTCGGGTGTGGCCCGGCCGGGCGATCGCGATCGCGGGAGGAGGCCGGAGGCGGCGGGGTGGCAGCGGGGCCCCAAGGTCGCCGGCTCGGGAACCATCTTCTCCGAAGACTCCGCCGCCCGGTGTCCGGCGGGACCCGCGCGAAGTGTGTCCAGCACCCGGCTCCTCCCGAACGCTCTGCTTTGGAAACTGTAGGGGGTGGGGGGGTGGGGGTGCGCTCCTTTCTCCTGCCCGTTTGGTTCCGTTTCCATTACATTTTAACCCTCTACCCCGTCAACCTAGCTTCCCGGCCTGGCTTCCACACAGACAGTATTTGTGCTGCCCCCACCACGTGGCAGTCGGCGGCGGGGTTTGGTGGAAGTGGATGGATGGTGCTTGGGGATTCTGGTGCTGATCTTCTCGGTGTGAACTCGGACAGGGTGTGGAACCGTGCTGAGCCTCGGAGTTTTTCCGTTTTGTTTGGTTGTGGTTGTTATTTTAATGTACCCTCTTATATTTGGACTTGTTCTCTGTTTGTTTGCATAAAACAGAACTGTGACTCGGGGCTGAGTTTACTGAAATTGGGTCATAAGGTACTGTTTGCCTTATTAATGATACTATTCATAGGTAGGTATTTGGAGGATTGAATACTAAGTGTATATAAAATATCTAGTCCAGGGCACGGTAAAAACACTTGGTTAGCCTATTTCATTAAGTCTGGGTTTAAGATACTTCCTGATTTTAAAGATATTTAAAAGCTCGTCATAAAATAGGTACACGATCACTCAGACGTACCCAAGGGCTGTATTTGGTTATAACTAGTGATAAACTAGGTAGCAGCCAGAGGAAGGTTTAAACAAACTGGGATTTAAGTGCAGATTTTGTCGCCAGAAATACTTCCATTGCATGTATGGAGCTTTTGTCTAAATTTAGTACGCCACAGCTGTTGAAGAAAGCGGTCCGTGCCGGCCATAATTGGGGTAGAGAGAAACAGGCTTCAAACAAGGCTAGCTAACGTGACAGCATGCATCCCCGGCGCCAGCACCTTTCTAAGCTTCTTACAGTATTGGTGTGTGTGGTCCTGGGTACCAAACACGAGTCTCAATTTCTTGGACTGTAAAAGTGAAGATAACACCCAGTCTTGTGATGAGCAAATGATATTTGTAAATACGCTAAGTTACAGGCATTATTAATACCACAGTCAGATGCAAGGCTGAAGCAGGTAGGAGAACCAACAAAAATACAGAACTCCAGGAAGCAATAAAAGTATAAAGATTTAGTTTGTTTTGGTTTGGGGAGTTAGTTAATTCTGTTCATGAGAGCCAATAGGTAAATGTCTACATCGCAAGGTAATATCAGGTCTTTGACAGTTATTTCATTGTTTCCTATCATGCAAAAGTAAGAAAATGAAGAAAGTGACTGAAAAAAAAATTTTTTTCCTGTTTGAGTTAAGAGTAAGGAATATCATGGTTATTTGGGGATATCATGACTGGAAGAAACATTTCCTCAATTCAATCAAATGTCGGGCCCTTCAATTTATAACAACCTGCTTGCTGTCCTGCCATGTAGGAGAGTTCATTTCCGAAAAAGGGATTAACTTAAATACTCATACAAATGGTTCATCAAATAATGCCTGTTCTCCAGGAATGTTTCCTTCAGTCCTCTCCTCTCCTTGCACCTCCTTGAGTTCTTCCATGACCTTGCTTCATCAACCCATCTTGCATATATGGCCCGATTATGTTCCTTAAAACGAGCTGATGCACGTAAGCACTGGTGGAATCTAAAGTTGTTAACATTGGAAGGAGCTGGAGCTTGTGTACATGGGCCCTCTCTGCAACTTCCAATGAGTGTATAATTATTTCAAAGTAAAAATTAAAACTGTTGGGACAGAAATCAGGCCAATCGTTGCCTGCAACCGAAGGAGTGGAGGTTGGGGATTGGCCACAGAGAGAACTTTTTGAGGTGATGAGAATATATTCTGTCTTGATTGTGTCATTGTTTACTGTACCTCTGTCATGACTTACAGAACTATACACCTAAAAAGGTAAATTTTTTTTCTGTGTAAATTATACCTCAATGAACCTGGCGGAAAAAGGGAAAACAAGATCCTTACCCCAGCCTCCTGAAGGTGAGATTTAACTTATCATCTGAGGCCCAACAACCTTTCCCATCCTCTGGAAAAGACTTTTCCTTCCTCTGCCAATGTACCCTGGGCTTTCTTGTACTAGATTGATTCCTGCCTCTGGGCCTTCGCATAGGCTCTTGCAAGAAATACAGCCCAAATTCCAATTTCCTGTACTCTGTTCCACCTTCCTTGCCTCTCAGGCATCCCAGTAACTTCCTCCTGTGTTCACTTATGCTGTGCTGTCATTTTCATTACTTTTCATCTCTTCTCTCAACTAAATTCTTCCAGGACAGGCAGCCACATGATTTGTTTCTATCTCTGGGATAAAGTGGTGCTGAATGGATGAATGAATGAGTGATTTAAAGCTGGAAGAAAGCTTTAGAAAAAATTCTCAAAGTGTGATCCAGGGTCCTCCAGACCCTTTTAGAGGGTCAGTGAGGTGCTTGGGTTTTCTTGTATACTTGAAACAGCACACCGTAGTAGACTGCATGTAGAAGCCGGTAAGAGAATCCAGCTATCTTCAATTAAGTCAAACATTAAAGGTATTTGCACAATGTGTCACACTTCTAAATATTTCTTTTTTTGAAAAAGTTACATTTCTTAAAAATACTTATGTTACTAAGAAATAGTTTTAAGAGATTAAAAAATCAAGAAGTAAAATACACATTTGTGAAAGTTCTTTGGCATCTTCAATCATTTTAAGCGTGTAAAGGTGTTCATAGACCAAGACGTTTGAGAATCTCTGTTTTAGAGACTGTTACAGGCCCCCTCATTGTTCAAGTGAGAAATGATAATGATGCTGACATTTAAGTGACGCCGTGGTCCATGTGGCAGGCCCTGTTCCAAGCACTTTACATGCAGGTGCTTTTACATCTGATGGGGTAAAGGCACGTACCAAGAATAGAGCCACAGTTACTTACTAATTGTTCACCTTACTAACTATAGATAAGAGGTTTTCTTTTTAAATGTATTTTTATTTTTTAATATTTTTTTATTGATTTCAGAGAGGAAGGGAGAAATAGAAACCTCAATGATGAGAGAGAATCACTGATCGGCTTACTCTACGCCCCCTACTGGGGATCAAGCCTGTAACCTGGGCATGTGCCCTGTCCAGGAACCGAACCATGACTCCTGGTTCATAGGTCGATGCTCCACCACAGACATGCTGGCCAGGCAAGAGGTTTTCTTACGACCCTGGGAAACTGGAGGATGAAACAAGGCTGTAAAAAGATAAAATGCCATGCCCTAGCCCAGTGATGGGCAACCTTTTGAGCTTGGTGTGTCAAACTTCGCCAAAAAACTGAGCAAAACTTGGGTAGTGTGTCACTTTGAGGAAAAAACTAACTCCAAGACTCTAGTCGCAAATGTTTCATCCTAGGCATGCGGCCGCGTGTCATCAGAAATGGCTACGCGTGTCAGTGCTGACATGCGTGTCATAGGTTCGCCATCACTGCCCTAGCCGATTTTGCTCAATGGATAGAGTGTTGGCCTGTGGACTGAAGGGTTGTGGGTTCAATTCCGGTCAAGAGCATGTACCTTGATTTCAGACTCAATCCTTGGCCTTGGTTGGGGCACGTGCAGGAGGCAACTAGTCAGATGTGTCTCTCGCATGTTTCTGTCTCTTCCCCCTTCCTTCCATTCTCTCTAAAAAACAATGGAGCCCGGCTGACATGGCTCAGTGGTTGTGTATGAACCAGGAACTCACGGTTCGATTCCTAGTCAGCGCGTATGCCCGGGTTGTGGGCTTGATTCTCAGTGGGGGGGCATGCAGGAAGCAGCCAATCAATGATTCTCATCATTAATGTTTCTATCTCTCCCTCCCTCTCTGAAATCAATAATAAAATAAAATATCAATGGAAAAAATATCCTAGGGTGAGGATTACCTACAACAACAACAAGATAAGATGCCTCGGTGGGTCAGTTACTCAGAAGAGAAATACATTTGGAGAACAGACCAAGGACAGGACACGCTTTGATTTGGTTGCTGTGCCCAGACCCTGCCCCTCTTTGGGAGTTTGCCTCAGGGATGCTGACCATTCTCTGGCCCCAGGGATGGGCTGAGCTATTTGTAACATCATAGAAGATGAGCCACCTTGTTATCAGACTTTGAGCTCCTGAAGGCAGGACTGCAGAGTTTCCCCACCCCTCCGTTCCCCTCCCCCTGTTACCCTTTCAGCCCGCAGCTGCATGCAGTTACCTTCTCACTCACTCAAATAACCAGCCAACTGGCAAGGGGGGTCAGCAGAATTTCCAGGGTGATTGACTGCTCTCCCATACTGCCAACAGTATTGGCATAAATGCTCACACATGATTCAACCCTGTCTCTGCTTAATTTGGTTCAAGTAGTGATAGGTGGCCTCAGACCGGTTTAGTGTCCAGTATTATATCTTCACTAGAGGCCTGGTGCATGAAATTCGTGTATGGGGCGGGGGCAGAGGGGGGTGGTCTCAGCCCCTGCAGGCCTGGTCGCCCCACGCATCCTGCTGCTCAGTCGTTTGGTTGCCCCTCACTAACCGCGCCCCCCCCCCCCCCCCCCCCCGCTGGCCTGGTTGTCCCACGCAGCCTGTTCGGTTGTCCGTTTGGTTGCAATGGTCGCTTAGGCTTTTATATAGAGAGAGATTTTACTCATAAGGCAAGTGAGGCACGGAGGAGGCAACCTAGTCACTAGGAGAGCCAGGAGTTGAGGCCCTGTGTGTTCTAGAGGCCCTGCTGCTAACTTGTTTTCTGCAGCCCCCCGGAGGCCTGGAAAGGGTCAGAAAGACTCATGATATCTGGTTACCTGTATGCGTTCCATCAACCTCACAGTCACTACAAGAATCACATCCCCAACTTGTCTTGAACTTGCTCTACAGTTTTAATTTCAAATCCTGCCACCCTGAGTATTTTCAAACAAGTCCTTGTGATGCCTTGATTTCAAATCCATGTGCCCTTACACTTACACTACCCATTCTATCCTGACCAGATCCGCGCTCTCATATATGACTTCCTGTCTTATCGTTAACTATTCGTTTTTCCAGTTTTCTTACTTTGCCACTAAATCTATTCTTTTACTTTTGGGTCCCAATCTCTTGATATTTCTACTTGACCTTTTTTTTTTCTTTCTTTTAACTCCATTCTCTGCCTGACCCAGTGGGTACCCTATGGTTAACTCAAAACTGTTTTGTTTTTTTTCTTTTTAAGTCAACAACTTTTATTATCCCTCACATATTTCATAAAAAGGGGAATGTGGCAAACAGTTCGGGGTGGAATGAAAAGAAAATGCAGGTTTGAACACGCTCTATTTCCAGCTGGGAGCAGGCTCTCCCCAACATGCACATTGCCCACGCTCCTGCAGACACGGCTCCGGGCGCAGCCAGCGCAGCCCATGGGGCAGCAGGAGCAGCAGCTTTTGCAGGAGGTCATTTGCAGGCTTTGCGTTGCAGGAGCCGGCACAGGTGCAGGATCCAGCAGTGAGACAGGAGCGGTTGGAGTCCATTTTGAGCAGAGGTGAGGCAAGAGGTCCAAAGCAGAGGCAGTCACTTGTGCTTTTGCAATGCGTGGTATCAAGCTATTCTCATTCATAACACTCCATGCTTTAGAGCCCTTATTCTCAAGGTTCGCCTGCTCTGCAAACTCCCAATCCTGAATCAATTGCACGATTTATATGTCTTCTTGGGTTGCAGGACACAGTGTAAAAAAAACAAAACAAATAGTGTGGTGAAGGCCTAGGGGGAGGGGGAAGGAGGACGGTGCGGGGTGGAGAGGGTCATGGGGGAAAAGGGGACATCTGTAATACTTTCAAAAATAAAGATTTTTTTTTTTAAAGATGGAATGTACAGATGATGGGGAGAGGGTGGTTACAAAATCTAGTAAGTCAACTTCAGTCCTGATCTTGGATCAGCAGCCTCTACCATTCTTCTCAGATTATTATAAACGTTTACCACTTAGCTTCAACTGCTTACTCATCCACATCCCCAGTAGATAACCGCCTTCTAATGCACAGAGGGAGTAAAATTCCAAAAGCAAGAACTTCCCCTTCCCACTATGAGCCTCCAAAAGAACCTGTACATGTGTATCGTGCTGCCTCTGCCCCCACTCCCAAGAGAACGGAGATGTCCTTTCTCTAGTTAAGTCCCACCTCTGCTTATGATCTCACTCCATGACCGTGCTCCTTCAGCCACCCCCTTAACATCTGTACTTGCAACCACTCAGCCTCCACTGGTTCATTTCCCTTGGCTGAAACAACACTCCTTCAACCCTACACTCTGTCTGGTTACTGCCCTATTTTTTTTTAAATATATTTTATTGATTTTTTACAGAGAGGAAAGGAGAGGGATAGAAAGCTAGAAACATCGATGAGAGAGAAACATCGACCAGCTGCCTCCTGCACATCCCCCACGGGGGATGTGCCCGCAACCAATGTACATGCCCTTGACCGGAATCGAACCTGGGACCTTTCAGTCCGCAGACCGACGCTCTATCCATTGAGCCAAACCGGTTTCGGCGTGGTTACTGCCCTATTGTTTCTCTTTAGAGTCAAGCTCTGGAAAGAATTGTCACTCCTCTTTCTCAGCTCTATAACCCGAGTCATCTGATTGCTTGGCTTTCGGTGCTGTGGGCCACTCATTTTCTGTGATACCCCATTTACCTGTCCTCCCGTGTTTGTGCTCTTCCTGTGTCCCCTGTTAGGTTGAGAGGGGTCACTGAGCCAGTCACCCAAGATGGAACCCAACTGTCATTCTAGACTTAACTCCCACTCAATCAGTCACTGGTGGATTTTACCCATAAAACATTAGTCAGGTTCTCTCCGTTTCCCTGCCCACCAAACCATTCTAGTCTCCTCATCAATCATAACTTCTTTCCGTTGTCCTTTGTACCGCTTTCCAGTTAGCCTTTTTTTCCTTTTTGACTAAATTTTTTAGTTGTTTTTTTTTAAAATATATATTTTATTGATTTTTAACAGAGAGGAAGGGAGAGGGATAGAGAGTTAGAAACATCGATGAGAGAAACATTGATCAGCTGCCTCCTGCACACCCCCTACCGGGGATGTGCCCACAACCAAGGTACATGCCCTCGACCGGAACAGAACCCAGGACCGCCAAACCGGTCAGGGCTTGACTAAATTTTTTAAACCACAAATGTAATATATGCACATTAGAGAAAATTTGAAAAATACAGAAAAGGATAAAGATATTAGAAAACACTCATAACCTTACCACCCAGAGATAATAAATATTATATATTTGTTTTCTTGCTAGAGTTGTTGTTCAGAATCATAAATCAGATCATTCCACTGCTTAGAGCCCTTCAGTGGCTCACTTTCATTGCTCCCCATCTCTTTCAGATTTAGCTCAAATTCCTACCAGAGTCTGAAGTCCTGTGGGTCTGCCTCTACTCCCGTTTGTCTCTTGCCGCCCACCATGTGGCCAGTCTTAGGTGGGTTGCCCTGGCTGCAGGGTGGTCTCCTTTCTTTCCTGCCTCGGAGCCTCTGGAATGTTTATACCTGATTTGTCATGATAATTTTAAATCATCTTGGAGAAGCCATTACTGAACACTCTACCTAACATCATGGTCCTCTCCCCACTAGATGGATGGATGGATGGATGGATGGATGGATGGATGGATGGATGGATTGATTGATTGATTGATTGATTTTAGACACAGGGAGAGAGGGAGAGGATTGATTTGTTGCTTCACTTATTTATACATTCATTGTTTAATTCTTATATGTACCCTAATTAGGGATCTGAACCCGCAGCCTTGTTGTACAGGGATGATGCTCTAACCAACTGAGCTGCCCAGCCAGGGCCTGAAGTTTCTTTCTTCCCTTTTTTTTTAAATCCTCATCCCAGGATATGTTTTCATTCATTTTTTTTTTTAAAGAGAGAGAGAGAGAAAATTGGTTGCCTCCTGTATGGGCCCCTCAAGTATTGAACCCACAACCTTTTGATGTATGGGATGTCACTCCAACCAACTGAGCCTCCCCCCACTATATTTTTTTAGTCTTGTTTTTTTCTTCATTTAGTCACATAAATTATTACAACCGTTCCTAAACAGGATTTCAAAAGCCATAGACTTGCCCATTCTTTGATACAGCAATCTAGCTTCAACTCATTTATTCTTTTTAAATCATGATTGATAATATGCAAAGATTTTAGATACAGATGCTTACCACAATGTTCTTTTTAATATTTAAAATTGAAGACAAATAAGTTATGGTTTGTTCAAACCCAAAGGTGCTAGAAATATATTTGTGGTATATTATCAGTAAAAAAAAAAAAAAAAAACAGGTTTCAAACATATACTGATCCTTTTCTAAGTCAACTTCAATCTTGATCTTGATGATATAGCATGATGCCATTTTTGTTTTTTTAATAAAGCAAATACATAAAGACTGGATGGATGGCAGACTCTTTCGTGTTCAATATAGGCATTTTGCCAGGCAGGTGTGGCTCAGTAGTTGAGCATCTACCCATGAACCAGGAGGTCACTGGTTCAATTTTTTATTGATTTTTTACAGAGAGGAAGGAAGAAGGATAAAGTTAGGAACATAGATGAGAGAGAAACATCAATCAGCTGCCTCCTGCACACTCCCTACCGGGTATGTGCCCGCAACCAAGGTACATGCCCTTGACCAGAATCAAACCTGGGACCCTTGAGTCTGCAGGCCGACGCTCTATCCACTGAACCAAACCGGTTAGGGCCACTGGTTGAATTTTTGTCAGGGCAAGTGCCGAGGTTGCTAGGTCAATCCCAGGCCCTGGTTGAGGCGCCTGAGGGAGGCGACCAATCAATGTGTCTCTCTCATAGCGATGCTTCTCTCTGTCTCTCCCCCTCCCTTCCACTCTATAAAAGTCTATTGAAAAAAATATCTTCGGGTGAGATTAAAAAACAAACAAACAAAAAAAGAACAAAAAATCAACATTAGACCCCTGCCTTTGAGAACCATTTCCTCAGAGTCCTTGAACACTTTCAGACTTACTGGATCAGACTTTCTGAAGAGTGGGGCCCAAGGATCTGTGTTTGAAAGAACACCCACAGGGATCCTGATGGTGCAATAAAGTTGGAAAACCACCCCACTAAGTGTCCCCAATTCATTTTACAATTCTCCATTGTTGCAATTAAACTATTTCCTTTGCCCATCATGCTGCTCTTGGGAGGGAGTGTCTTCTCATTTACATACTTCCAGCACAGCCCTCCCTGCGCTAGGTCTGATCAAATAATTGAATCGATACCCCTCTCTTGGGAACTGGCTTTTCAGGCCATTTCACAGTGGGCATTCCCTTTGCTGAGACCACAATTCACTTGCTGGGACCACATTCCATTATCTCCCCTCCGGGTAGGCACAGAGAATTCTCCGCCCAGAAAAAGCCCGCCAAAAGTCCTTTAAAAGCCGCCGACTCCCATCACTGGGGGCTGGAGCCATCCAGGCTCAGCCACCGGGTGTGCGGATGGTCGGATAATTTCATAATCCCTCACCATTCTGGCCTCGTGCGTTCCTCCTTCGGTGACCTAACACCTTGCCCTATCACAGTGGACTCTGGGTGCTTATTTGTGAAATGAGTGATGTGCCCAAAACGGGAGCCCAGGTGTCCTGATCCCCAGATCTACTGTGTTTGCTGTCACATGTTTATCTCCATAAGCCGCCGAATTCTTCCTGCTCCAATTATGCCTAAACATCACACGCCAACTTAAAAACCTCACAAATCACTCTCTTCCTCGGTGCTGCCTGTGGGCGTGGCAGCTGTCTCGGCACCATGGCTGCCCTCAGCTTGTCAAAAAGAGAACCAAGAAGTTCATCTGGCACCAGCCAAACACAGATGTCAACATATCCAGAGGCATTGACAATAGAGTGTGCAGAAGGTTCAAGGCCAGGTCTTGATGCCCAACGTCGGTTATGGGAGCAGCACAGAAACAAAGCACGTGCTGCCCAGTGGCTTTCGGAAGTTCCTGGTCCACACGGTCAAGGAGCTTGAAGTGCTGCTGATGTGCAACAAATGTTACTGTGCTGAGAGGGCTCACACGTCTCCTCAAAGAACCACAAAGCCATTGTGGGAAGGGCAGCCAGATGGCCATCAGGTCACCAACCCCAATGCCAGACTGTGCAGCGAAGGAGATGAATAGACAGATTGTGTACACATTGTATTTGTGTTAATAAAACCGTAAAATTCTGCCAAAAAAAGTAAGCCAACAAAAAACAGCCCAAGCTGGCGTGGCTCAGTGGTTGGGAGTTCATTGATGAACCAGGAGGTCACGGTTCCATTCCCAGTCAGGGCACATGCCTGGGTTGCGGGCTCAATGCCCCGTGTGGGGTGTGCAGGAGGCAGCCGATTAATGATTCTCTCTCATCATTGATGTTTCTATCTCTTTCCCTTCCTGTCTGAAATCAATAAAAATATATATTAAAAATAAAAAGAAACCCCCAAACCGCACAAATACACATAGAAAGATTCTGGGAAGAATGGGATTTATGGAGGATTGATTGCTCTAAGGAAGATCAGAAAATGAGGCTTTCTGATAGTGAAGCGAGTAGAATCACCACAAGACAGGGGAGCAAGCAAGCCCCTGCAGCCTGTAATGATTCTAAGTGTGTTATCCAAGTCTCCCCAAACCCAGCAAAGAGTTAAAACATCCTCTGGAAAAGAGCCCTGGGGTGATACAATAAGGTGGGTGCTCGCAGGTAATGAGTCATGTAACAGAAGGCTTGTGTGTGGTTTGCCTGGAGAAATTATAGTGTATCTCCCACACTATCCAAGGATAAAGATGCTCTGATGGTATTGGCTAGTGCTATTAATTTAGAGAGAGCTAGTCCAAAAGACTGCCAGTTCATCTTGGGAGAAATACGTATCTCGCACAAGAACAACTAATCTTTTAACCAAGGTCTTTATTGAGCATCTCCCATGGGTCAAGGGCTGTACCAGCTGCTAGAGATGTGACAGTAGGCACAACAGGAACAGTACCTGCCCTAAGGAGTCACAGTGTTGTTCTCACTCACTCACCCAATTCCCAGCCTGTAGCGTGGCATGCTTTGTGGATCCGCCTGGCAGGGCAGAGGACTCTGAGCAAGTGACCAGAGCCAGTTATTTTGCCAGTGAGGCCTCCTGTTCTCACACTAAGAACTTTCTAGTCTTGAGTCACTTATGACTTGGGTGAGTGTAAAACAGTTGTTAAACAAAATTTAACTGGATACATTTATTTATTTTTTTAAGTGCAGGTTGGATCTCCTATACTTTATTTTATTATTTTTTAAAATATATTTTATTGATTTTTTACAGAGAGGAAGGGAGAGGGATAGAGTTAGAAACATCGATGAGAGAGAAAAATCGACCAGCTGCCTCCTGCACACCCCCTACTGGGGATGTGCCCGCAACCAAGGTACATGCCCTTGACCGGAATCGAACCTGGGACCCTTCAGTCCGCAGGCCGATGCTCTATCCACTGAGCCAAACTGGTTAGGGCCAACTGAATACATTTTAAAGATCTTGTTGGCTTTATTCAACAACTCACGAATCAGGCAGTATCCAAACTAGCAGATAGAAAGGAGCTCCGAGGAGCTGTGGAAAATGAAATATTTTAATAAGCAGAAGGGAGAGGGAACAAGGAAGTTATACTAGACAAAAAAGTGACTGGTTCTTGCAAAGTCACTTTTTCCTTCAGAGGATGGCAGGGGTCAATCAGGCAGATCACCTACCTAGAGCTGATTAGGTGGTTCTTGATCGACCGGTTTAAGATTCCATTTCTGGGAGAGCCCAAACGAATTAAGTTTCAATTTGTTGGTGTGGGGCTTAGCATAAGTGACTCCATTTTGGGCCTGTTGTTTGTTTTTAACAGTCAAATTCTTCAGGGTTTGATTTGCTCTGGACAGATGGATAGAAAGCTTCCCACGAAGGGAAGTCCTTCTGACCACAAGTGACCTGCCTTCATTGCTCAGTTACTGCACTTCCTCAGTCCTACTTCTAGCCCCTTAAGATTGCGTGTGTCCTTTCCGGCCCACAGAGAGGTTGTTGAGAGGATTCTTGGAGCATTGACTCCCTGGGTGTCTCGAATTCCAAAGAGCTTGAGGCAGCAGAAATCACAGGGCCTCAGAAGGCTTTGTTTCAGGAAACAAGGGACCCTCAAGCTTAAGCATAAATGGTTTCACAGTAAATCCCCCCCCCCCCCCCCGCGTTCAATGCTAGAGGGTAAAAATATGAGTGTCTGTGATCCAAAAGATCGGAGGACTCTGGATGTTTAGAAGAAAGGAGAGGGATGAGAGCAACTTCAATGTTTTACTTCCTTGATCTTCTTAATAAATCATATTTCATTTTCTTCACCCCACCACATACAACAATAGGTTTAAATGCTAGACTGTGAGCTACTCAAGGACAAAAATCTTATCTCATTCATCTTTGAATCCCCTGTACTTCACACATAGCATAAGCAAGATATTCCTTGAATGGATGGATGGATGAGTGAATGATCTCAGGCTTTGAGACTGACAACCCCTCTCTCTTCCTTCCTGCTTTCCGAGGTAGCATTAGAATAACAAAAGGACATGAGCTCTAGAATCAGACCCGAGTCTGAATCCCACCTTTGCCATACACCATCAGTATGACCCTGAGCAAGTTACTGACTATCTGGGCCTCATTTTTTTTTTTTTTGGCGGGGTGGGGGGGGGGGTGTACGAGAACATTTATTGACTTTTGGCCGGAACCACCATCTTCCAGTATTTCGTCAAAATGACAACACAAAGGGAAAGAGGAGAGGCCCCTGCTATATGTTCTCTAGGCCTTTTAGAAAACATGGAGTTGTTCCTTTGGCCACATACATGCGAATCTACCAGAAAGGTGATATTGTGGGCATCAAGGGAATGGGCACTGTTCAAAAAGGAATGCCCCACAAATGTTACCATGGCAAAACTGAAGAGTCTACGCCACCCAGCATGCAGTGGGCATTGCTGTGAACAAGCAAGTTAAGGGCAAGATTCTTGCCAAGAGAGTTAATGTACGTCTTGAGCATATTAAGCTCTCTAAGAGCCGAGATAGCTTCCTGAAACGTGTGAAGGAAAATGATCGGAAAAAGAAGGAAGCCAAAGAGACAGGTACCTGGGTTCACCTGAAGCGCCAGCCTGCTCCACCCAGAGAAGCACGCTTTGTGAGAGCCAATGGGAAGGAGCCTGAGCTGCCGGAACACATTCCCTGTGAATTCATAGCATGGTAAGTGTGTGGACGTAAGGGGCCACATGCTGACCTGACAAGCCCAGGGAAGGCCTGCATGGCGGTCTTGCAGACTCAGAGACCTAAAGTAACCACAAAGGATGGTCTGAAATTAAACTTTAACTAAAAGCAGTGATGGTGGGTAGTCACGTCCTAGGCCAGTATCTTCACTGACAAGGTCAACCTTTACCTTAACTGAGCCTATCTGTCTTTTTGCATCTATAATAACATACTCTTGAAATGTCTGGGTAACTTGTAACTTCCCTTTTTCTCCGGACCCCTCAGGGTACAACCAAATGCTCCTGGGTACCCAGGACAGAGACCATAAATTCCTTCATTGTTATTGTCATCATGTTAATTGTTGACTGTTAACTATCCTGTACCCACCTAAGTAAAAGAAGTATGTGCCTATCAATTTACTTTTTAGCCAATCCCAGAGGTTTGCCCTGCTTTGCTTTCTTCTGCCTCCTTAATCTATCACCAATGGATTTCATGTAACCCACTTATATCTTCTACTTTGATTGTAATCTATAAAAATACCCTATTTTCCCGTGTATTAGATGCTATTTTTTTCTAAAATCATTAGACTGAAAATTGAGGGGCGTCTTATACATGGAAGCCAGCCAAAGAGGGAGCTGCCCATACCTTGTCAAACAGGCTTCCTGAAATCATGAGCCTTGCCTTATTGTTACTGAGGTCAGCTGATGCTGTAATTGCTGTAATTGGAGGTGGAGGTGGAGAGTGTGCAGATGCAACAGGGACCAGAGCATTCTGAGTCCATAAAGATGTCAAAAAATAAAAAGATAAATACCAGTAAGCGATTGTCTTACTCTGCAAAATTTAAACTGAATGTAATCAGCTATGCAAAAGAGCATGGAAATAAAGCTGCAGAGAGACAATTTGGACCTCCTCCCACTGAGTATATGATCAGTGGGAGGAGGAAAACAGGAAGAACACCTCCTTAAGATGCCAAAAAAGAAGAAGGCCTTAAGAGGAAAACCAGCAAAACGTTTAAAATATTGATTTCTTAATTTTGGGTTGGAAAAGTGAGGGGCATCTTATACACGGAAAAATACGGTAGGTGAAAAACCACCATTCTCCGGAGCATTATCCCAATTCATTGAGATTCTGCTTCCCGGCAATTGTGGACAGTTTGGCTCAAATAAACTCAAAAATTCTTTCCCTCTCTCTTCCACTCTTTCTAAAATCAATGGGAAAATACCCTTGGGTGAGGATTGTGAGAAATGCTCACCTGTCCAAATTCAAATAAAGGACTCAGAAGGATGGCGAAAATGAGAGTGTTAATATGTTCTCGAGAGCGGGTGTCCATTTGGTTGTACAGGCACACCTGGGGCAGCGAACACAGCCCATTTATTCAGTTCCTTCTCCGGTTCCTCATTGGCTGAATACTATGGGATCACTGGTTTCCTCATAAGTTGCCTAGGTCTTGCTGTCTCCCATTGAGCCATTTAAAAAAATTGGGCTGACTAGCTGGTTTGGCTCAGTGGATAGAGCGTCGGCCTGTGGACTGAAGGGTCCTGGGTTTGATTCCGGTCAAGGGCACATATCCAGGTTGTGGGCTCAATCTCCAGTGGGACCTGTGCAGGAGGCAGCCAATCAATGATTCTCTCTGCATCATTGATGTTTCTACCTCTCTCTTCCTCTCCCTTTCTCTTTGAAATCAATAAAAAATATATAAAAATATTTTTTAAAAATAAAAAAATTGGGCTGAGGCCTTTTTTAGTTGCCTCCACCTCCCACTGTCTAGCTGAGGCAGGCGCCTGGAGGTGGGGGGTGGTTTCCACCATGATGCTGGCCCACGTCCACAGTTCCTTCTTACATCCTCTTCCCTCCTCCCTGCATTCTGTTTGCCCTGAGGAAATTCAGCAACTGATTCCATCAAAAGCGGATCCTGCTGGAGATGGGTCACAGAGGCCCATTTCATACAAGGATTAAAAAAAAAGAAAAGAGAAGAAAAGAAACACCAGCTTACAGCTGGGCCACTGCTACTTTCTCTAACAAGTTCTAGAATCTGTTCTTCCTGGGAGCCGCCTGAGCCCTGGTGGTGCAGTTGAGGGAGGAGGGAAGGACCCAGCTTCTGTGTGAACCAGCCCGGTGCTTTCATCAGACCCTCCTCTTGGGGGCATAGAACCACGTGTGACCACACTCCTACTGGCTCCGGGGAGCTCTCCCAGGACTGTGTCCTGTCCCCATTCTGACCACACTTTCTCACCCTGTGCATCTCATCCCAGAGATGTCTAGTCCTTGTCTTGCCTCCTGGTTCTTCGTTTCTGCCCAGCCCCTTAAGATTGACATTTTGGAAAGGGTCTGCTAGGCTCGCCCTTAGCTTTTCCCCGGGACTCTGTGGACCCCGAGAAGATTCCTTTAATATGAACCCGGAGAATGAATTTATCTGCTGAGATGGACTCCCTATGACCAGCCAAGAGCCCAAATTTTATAAATTAAAAGAGTCTAGCTGAAACCGGTTTGGCTCAATGGCTAGAGCGTCGGCCTGCGGACTGAAGGGTCCCAGGTTCGATTCCGATCAAGGACATGTTACCTTGGTTGCGGGCACATCCCTTGTCGGGTGTGCAGGAGGCAGCTGGTTGATGTTTCTCTCTCATCAATGTTTCTAGCTCTCTATCCCTCTCCCTTTCTCTCTGTAAAAAAAAAAATCAATAAAATATATTTTTAAAAAATAAAAAGAGTCTAGTGGCCATTTGCTGATGGAGGCTCCTCAAGCACTCTATATGCTGGGAAGAACCTCAGCCTGAACTCAGGATACCTGGCTCACTTACACCTTCTGAGTCAACAACTGCAGGGAAGCTCTGGCTTCATCCTTCCACCCACTGAGACCTGCCCCATCCAATCCGACCTGCACAAATTGTATCCTTGTGTGCACCTACACTAGCTAATCAGACTGCACAATTTGGATTTTCATTTACATAAATGGGACCGAAGTGGGTGGGAACTTGCAGCATAAAAGGCAGCCTGCCCTTTGTCTCAGTGGGACACGATTTAGGTTGCTGCCCGAATCTGTGTCTCCTGGGCTGCAGCTCCTCTTGCTCAAATAAATGCTTTTTATTCTTGATTACAGTCTAGAATTAATTTTGGTTTACAATGCTGTCCCGTTGTCTCCATCAGCGTCCTGTTTTGCAGCCCATCAGCCCACCTTCATTCCAGGGAGCACGTTGGGAACAGACTCTGCTCTGACAGCACTGTGCTATATCCCTGAGCTGCGTTTTGCTTCCCACGCCTTTGCTTTATGCGCTGGCTACTGGAGTCTACAGCCCAGGGACACCCACTGAGCCTACATCGTGTTTCTGAAGTCATTGCTTGCCCTGCCCATGATCCCCACTAGCCCCGGGCTTGGCCTTTTGTTCGGGGTCCTGCTGTTCTGTCTTGCTCTCTTTCTTGCCCTCCCTATGGATTGGATCTTTGAACACCACCCAGAACATTTCAGCCTGCTCTTGTTCTCCCAGGCACTGCCCTGTCAGAACCCATCGGGGAACCAGGCTTGGGAATCTACACCGGCATCACCCCTGCACGTCATGTCCAGATCTGTGCCCCGGTCTTTTCGTGAGGAGCCCCGAGAGCTCTTGATGGAGACCTGGATTTGGGATTAGATGTTGCCGCACCAGCCCATTCACGGGGTGCTGAGGGTTGTCCCCTTAGGAGCCCACCTCCCACTCCGATTTCTTTTCCAATCTCAGGCTGCAGCCTGGTTCCTGATGTTGAGCTTCACCTTGTTCCTTTGTTGCTGGGCACTGTCTCAGGCTACCCTCTGCCAGGGTTCTGCGTTTCCTTTTGATTCTTTGGAACACAGTGCCCTGGGCTCTCTCTGCACCACTGCTGCCCACCATCCCGATGTGGAGGCCACCTCTTCAGAACTCTAATGGGGACACCTCAGGGGCCACTGACCAGTAGTATAAACAGTGGCCCCTCCCACCCAATAAAGCTATTCACTCTGGTAAAGCACTTAGTGCCGTGTCTGGCCTAGAGTCAGCCTAGGTGAGTGTTACTTACTGTTTCTGTTGTTGCTACCACCTTTTGATTAAAGTAGGCAAGGTGTGGTCCCCAAAGAGGAAGGCACACACAGCAGTTAAAAATAATAAGCCAGCCCTGGCTGGTGCGCTCAGTGGTTAGAGCGTCAGTCGGTGGACGGAAGGGTTATGGGTTTGATTCATGGTCAAGGGCAAGTACCTGAGTTGCAGATTCACTCCCCGCCCCCAACTGGGGCTTGTGCAGGAGATAGCCAATCGATGTGCCTCTCATATCACTCTCTCTCTCTCTCTCTCTCTCTCTCTCTCTCTCTCTCTCTCCCTCTCTCCCTCCCTCTCTCTCCCTCTTCCTCCCTCCTTTCCACTCCACTGTCTCTGAAAAGCAATGGAAAAAATATCCTCAGGTGAGCACTAACAAAAAATTAAAAAATAATAATATTTGAAAGGTGGCTGTACATGCCTTCACCCCTGCCCCATTGCCTCAAACCGTGCTCCATGTACCTGGCACATAGGACTCACCTTGACCTTTCATGTGCCAGGACTCCCTCTGGGTCTATTCCTGTGGCTTCGCTCTCAGCTGGTGACCCAGCGGCCCCTTTCATCCAGTCCGGTGCCCTGTGGCGTTATCTCACCTACTCCTCGCTCCGAGTGACCCTCCACCAGAACGAAGACAGTGCTGTTAGTTGTCCTTCCCTAAATACCAATGGCAGTGTGAGGAGCTTGGTACTTGGAGAGCGCCCAGGACCCACTGTCCTTTCATTATAAATAGACTGTGGGCAAGAGGCGTCTCTTAGTCCAGGACCTGGACTCCAGTGGACATGGGCTTTGAAACAGAAAGATGCAAGGTTGTCAGAAGCTGCGGAGGTGCTGCTGACGGGCTCCAGGAACAGAGGACCTCTGCCGTCAGGGCCCTGCCGCCACCGGCCACCGAGGAAAGTCAGCCAGGAGGTCAGCTGGCGGGAATCAGGAAGGAGGAGGAGCCGCCCGGCATGCTCAGTGGTTGAACATTGACCTATAAATCAGGAGAGGGTTCGATTCCCGATTGGGGCACATGCCTGGGTTTCGGGCTCAATCCCCATTGTGAGGTGTGCAGGAGGCAGCCGATCAATGAGTCTCCCTCATCATTGATGTTTCTCTCTCTCTCTCTCTCTCTTTCTCCCCCCCCCCTCCTCCGCCCCAACCCTTCCTCTCTGAGCAAAAGTGAAGCAGAAAACATGTCTTCCTCAGGGCTTAGGTCTGTGCCTGGTACATAAGAATAATGTGTGAATGAAAGAGTGAATGGGTAAGTTCATTCAAGGAATGAAAGAAAGAAAAAAAAAAGCAGAATATCAAACACTTCTTTTCCTCCCTCCTCTCTCTCTCTCTCTCTCTCATCTCTATCTCTGCTCCTAAGGAGGCTATGTCCCATCCTGGAAGAGGTACAAAATCCTGTCCCCATCAGGGTGGCAGCGGACTGAGCAGGCAGGGCACCACCTGCAGGAAGAAAGCCCGGGCTGGCTCTGAGGCGTGGGGTGGGGCCAGCAGGCCTAGGGAGACACTGGCTGAAGCAGGCCCGTTGGTAGCAGGGCCGCAGAGGACTTGGTTTCAAAAAGGAACTAGCGGGATTCGCTGGAACAGGGCTTAGGTGAGATGCCAAATGAATGTTCTCTCTTACGTATAAAGGCAGATCTTTGGGGTGAAACTTCAAATCACCAGTGAATATGGTCCACCGGTGTAACAACGTATACCTGTTAAAAGAATTTTATTCACATGCCCTGACATCCAGCCTTCTGAAAGGCAAATACAGGGGTTTTTAGCATATTCACAGAGTTCTATCTAATTCTAGAACATTTCATCACCCTGTAGCCACTGAATCACTCCCCCTCCCCCTCCCCCCTCCTTCTAGCATCTGGCCACCACTAATCTACTTTCAGTCTCTATGAATTTGCATATTCTGAACATTTCATGTAAATGGAATCATACATATGCATTTGGCCTTTGTGTCTGCTCTTTCACTTAGCATAAGGCTTTCGTTGCTGACCCACGTTGTAGCATGTATCAAGACTTCATTCCGTTTTTTAAAAATATTTTTTAAAATGTATTTCAAAGAAAGAAAGCGAGAGGGAGAGAGAGAAACATCAGTGATGAGAAAGAATCTGGTTTTCTGGGTAGTCAGCCAAGCTGGAGGCCTCAGAGGGTTGAGTCCAACATTTCCCAGCTGCCTTTGCTGCTGGAGCCCCATCGCATCTCAGTAAGTTTCCCTACAATGGCTGTTTAACATTCCTGTACGTCGATCATCTGGCTCACTTACCTGGCTTACGGTTGGTAATTCTTAATTTCCTTTCCTTTCCTTCTCTTTTGGGCTCTTTTATATCTTGCCATCCTTGAGAGGAGGCCATTGGTTGCTAGTATATATTTGTATTGTTTTACATCCCTGAATTTTCACATCAGCTGGACCCTGGAGTGTGCTTTGGTGCTCTTTGGTGGGTGTTCTGGTTCTTTATCATGAAAATAAGATCTTTCTATACAGCCCTTTGCCACAATGACCTTGGCCATTGCTTATAATCTCAGAGTCCCTCATTGAGCCCCTGGATCTGTTAACTTGAAGAACCTTTTTAAAATATGTTTTTATTGATTTCAGAGAGAGAGGAAGGGATAGGGAGAGAGGGATGGAAACATCCTATATAATAAAAGCCTAATATGCAAATCTACTGAACGGTGGAACGACCAGTTACTATGATGAGCATTGACCACCAGGGGGCAGATGCTCAATGCAGGAGCTGCCCCCAGTCTGCAGGCCCCAGGCCAGCCAAGGCAGGTACCAGTGGGGGCCCCCTGATCGCCCCGCTGGTCTCCCTACATATCATTCCTGATTGCCAGCCAGGCCTAGGGACCCTACCCATGCATGAATTTCATGCACTGGGCCTCTAGTCAATGATGAGAGAGAACCATCCATCGGTTGCCTCCTGCATGCCCCCTGCTGGGGACTGAGCCTGAAACCCAGGCATGTGCCCTGACTGTGAATTGAACCATGATCTCCTGGTTCATGGGTCAAGCTCAACCACTGAGCCACACCGGCCAGGCTTGAAGAACCTTTTTAAAGATAATCTTTCTGTGTGGACACACTGGGTTCACATTCAGTTGTGTTCTCACTCACTGACACACAGGTGACCATTGACTGGTATAGTGGGGGGAAAGGTGTTAATTGTTGTTTGTAATGCTGAACAAATGGAAATAATTTAAATATTATTAACAGGGTTAGATAAAGCATGGTACCGCAATATCCTGCAGAGTTGCCACACTTTTTCTGTAAAGGGCCAGAGAGTAATGTTTTAGACTTGTGGGCCACAGAGTCTCTGATGCAACAATTCAACTCAGCTGTTGTGATGCAGAAGCAGCGAAGACAATATGCAAATGATGGGCTTGTCTGTGTTCCAGACACATTGACTTAGGGGCTGGGTCACCTTCGACCTGCAGGCCATAATTTGCTGACCTCTGATATAATGAACTATTACAATTTGGCTATTAGAAGCAATAAAGTAAAATTATGTATATTGAACTGACAGAGACGTCCATCAAGCTGTTAAACAAACAAACAAAAAAATATTTTAGGAGGAAGGGTCAAAATTACACACACATTTATATAGACACTAGAGGCCCAGTGCATGATTGAATCATGCACGTGTAGGGTCCCCTACACGCTTTCGCTTTCGATCGTGGGGGGCTGGGTGCCTGTCCGCTGGTGCACCAGGCCTTTCAGAAGCCTCCAAGCCAGAGGCTTCTGAAAGGCCTGGTGCCGGAGCAGACAGGCACCCAGCTCCCCCGCTTTTGATGGTCCGCGGTGGGACGTGATCTCGCTGCCCCAGAGGCCCCTTCTGTTCCGCAGCACAGCCATGGCGCAGACGCTGAGCTTGCGCCGCCACTGGTGACGCGAGCTCAGCATCCTGCCGGCCCAATCGGCTACCCCAGCCACCCCGAGTCCCGCCCCCTGCGCCTCCCTCTGGCCCAATCGTGGGCGTAGCGGAGTGATGGTAATTTACATATTACCATTTTATTAGGTAGGATGAAAAAGAGTCTTAAAGGACACTCACCTAACTGTTAACAGTAGTCACACCAAGTGATTAGAACTGGGGAAGTTGGAGGTGGGGGCAGAGGGGTACTCTTCCTTAACTTATTGTTTAAATGTAATTAAATAAAATTCACCTAGCCTTGGCCAGGTAGCTCAGTTGGTTGGAACATCATCTGATACATCAAGGTTTGGGGTTTGATCCCCGGTCAGAGCACAAACAAGAATCAACCAATGAATGCATAAATAAATGGAACAACAAATCAAAAGTTCTCTCCCTCCCTTCCTCTCTCTAAAATCAAAAAATAAAAAATGTTTTAAATTCAATTGGGATTTAAAAAAAATATTTATTTTTTATTGATTTCAGAGAGGAGGCGAGAGATAGAAACATCAATGATGAGAGAGAATTATTGATCAGCTTCCTCCTGCACAACCCACACTGGGGACCGAGCTGGTAACTTGGGGAATGTGCCCTGACTGGGAATTGAACCGTGACCTCCTGGTTCATAGGTCAACACTCAACCACTGAGCCACTGGGAATTTTTTTTTTTTTAATTCAAAAGCGTTTACTAGTCAGGTATAATGTACATAAGCTTTATTCTACATAATTAACAACTTCACAATAATAATAATAGCCACAGACACCTTACACAGTGCCCTGAAGCACCCACCCAGGGCTGTAAATGGGCATCTAGCTGTTGCCATGGACAAAGGGGAGGCAGGTTGGATTGAGAAGCCAGGGCAGGGCCTTGGCTGGGAAGGGTCTGAGGCAGGGCTGGGGGCAGAGGCACCAGCCTTCCAGTCAGGAGCCCCCTCACATCCAGCTCCTTCTAGGTCTAAAGGGTCTCAGGAATGTCACAGCAGCTTCTACCTTCTGGGTCACTGGCTGCATTTTCACCCTTGTTTCCTCATTTGCAGAAGCTCCGCTGCAGGCCAGTCCCGGGGCTGGTGCGGGGAGGTCCGTGTCCTCACCCCCTCACCCGGAAGCAAGAGGGAGACTTGTAAACAGGTGAAGTTCACCGCCCTGGAATGCAGTGGTGCACCACAGAGGCCGTGAAAGTGGGAGGGGTCTTTGTGCAATCAGTCACCTCTGAGTCACTCTAAGTATGAATAGGAGTCTGTCACATCCACTAAGGCAGGGCAGGAAGTACCAGGAAGACAGAAGAGGCTGAGAGGTCACGGATCAGGAAGGGGAACTAGTGAGGGTTACGTGCAGGAGAGACAGGAAGTCAAATGGGAGCGTTAGAGAGGTTTTCCCGGGGGTAGCAGAGGGAAGGGGTGCTGATCTCTCACCCCGGGGAGAAGAGATGTGAGCCTACATTCAGCCGGCCAGTGGAGTCAGACCACGCAGCCCTCACCTCTGGGCCCTTCTCCAAGCTGCCCGCGGTGCTTGCTGGGGCCTCTCCTCTTGGCTTGGCCAGTTCTCTTTCTGTCTTTAAACTTTTAAAACTCAGGTATCACTTCCAGGAAAAAAAGTTCACTGACTTCCTCTCCCCACCCCCCCACCCTCCCACTCCCAGCTGGGTGAGGTGAGAGAGGCTAGTAAGCCAGGACAAATGGAACAGGGAAACTGAGACAGTTGGTTAAAGGGCCAAGCGGTTTACAGCCACCTAATAAATCACAAAATCCTATCTTCACTAAACAAGGACACTTAAGAGTAAATGGTTTGCACTTCTCCTCCCTAATCAAAGTATTAATAGCTTAAATCACCCTACTCAGGGAGATAGATAACAGAAATCCAACTTTTAAAAAAGTTCCGCCCTAGCTGGTTTGGCTCAGTGGATAGAGTGTCAGCCTGCCAGCTGAAAGGTCCCAGGTTCAATTCCGGTCAAGGGCACATGCCCCGGTTGTGGGCTCCATCCCCAGTGGGGGGCTTGCAGGAGGCAGCTGATCAATGATTCTCTCTCATCATTGATGCTTCTATCGCTCTCTCCCTCTTCCTTCCTCTTTGAAATCAATAAAAATATATTTAAAAACAAAAAAAGTTCCGTTTGCCATCCACACCCAAGGACAGATGAAGTTAAGCGAGTGAATCGCCCTATCTGGTTTGGCTCAGTGGACTGAAGGGTCAAGGGTCCGATTCCTAGTCAAAGGTATGTACCTCCCTTGCAGGCTCCATCCCTTACCCCAGTCAGGGTGTGTGCGGGAGGCAACCAATCAGTGAATCTCTCTCACATGGATGTTTCTCTTTCTCTGTCTCTCCCCCTTTTTTCCACTCTCTCTAAAAATCAATGGAGCCTGGCCAGTGTGGCCCAGTGGTTGAGTGTCTGGCTCAATCCCCAGTAGGGGGCATGCAGGAGGCAGCCAATCAATGATTCTCTCTCAACATTGATGTTTCTATCCTTCTCTCCCTTTCCCTTCCTTCCTCTGAAATCAATAAAAACATATTTAAAAAAAATTTTTTTAAAGGAGTAAATCTCATTTTGGTTCATTAGCATAAAGCTGATGAATATTCTATTGAGAGCCTCCCCTAAGATCTCCCCAAAACCCAGCCCTTAAAACCCACAAGACAAAGGATGGAGGGTATGCCCTCCCTCCCGGAAGCATGCCCTGGCCTTTCCCTTTCCCCTCTTCTTCCCCACAGGCATCTCCTAAACTCTAAGGGTCCCCACCAGACTTACAACCAGGGGAGCCATGGGCGGCAGCAGCTCGTCCCCAGCCAATCCACTGAACCCGTCCCCAAGACCCCCTTTTCTCTGACTCTCCAGTGAGCTGACAGCAGCCCCGCCTCGGCTCACTTCTTTCCCATAACATTTCTTGAGAACCAAAGCAGCCCCGCCCAGTCTCTCTCCTGTGTCTTCTATCCTAAGCCCTTCCTTGTGTCACTGTCCCCCGCTTTAATAAACGTACTCTCAACGTCACCTGGACTCGTGTTGTGAAATCTTTCTTGCAGGAAGTCAGGAGTCCACACACTACAGGCTGGCCCGAGGCAGACCCACTCCGGGCCCAGTCCTTTTCCGGTAACACGGGAACCCCTAATCTGGGCTCTGCGAGGCTCTGTGCATTTCTCTGTCTCTGCATGAATCCCATCGCTCTATGGTTGTATTTTGGTTTCTGCATTAGACCATGATTTTCCTAGGGCACGGGCAAGGTCTCATTGGTCTTTGGGTCTCCAATGCCTGGCACAAAACCTGACCTGAGAAGGTAATTAGATAAATATCTGTGACTGAATGAGGAAGTGGATGAATGAAAGGTAAAGAGGGAAGCCCTGGCCGGGTGACTCAGTTGGTTGAAGTGTCGTCCCACGCACCAAAAGGTTGTGGGTTTGATTCCAGGTCAGGGCACGTACCTAGGTTGAGGGGTTCCCTCCCTGTTTGGGGCGTTCCATCACTTTCCATCTCAGGCCAAGGCTAGTTATGGATGATCCTCTCTCTCTTTCTCTCTCTCTCTCTCTTCCTTCCTCTCTCTAAAAATCAATGAAAACATATCCTCGGGTGAGGATTAAAAAAAATCCTATATAATAAAGATGTAATATGCAACTGGTTGTTACCCCGTGAAGCTTAACCACAGACCAAGTAAAGACCGGATCACGGATCAGCAGGAGGGTGGGGCAGTGAGCTACCAGCGGGCGGTGGAGAGCAACAGGAGGAAGCAGGGCAGCAAACTATGGGGGGGCAGGTAGGGGGAGGGGAGGTGGATGGAGCTACAGGAGGGGGCGCAGTGGGCAGAGAGCTACTGGAGGGTGGCAGCAAGCTACTGGCGAGCTACTGGCACACAAATTCGTGCACAGGGCTACTAGTAAAAAAAAAAAAAAAGCAGCCGAGACCGGTTTGGCTCAGTGGATAGAGCGTCGGCCTGCGGACTCAAGGGTCCCAGGTTCGATTCCGGTCAAGGGCATGTACCTTGGTTGCGGGCACATCCCCAGTAGAGGGTGTGCAAGAGGCAGCTGATCGATGTTTCTCTCTCATCGATGTTTCTAACTCTCTATCCCTCTCCCTTCCTCTCTGTAAAAAAATCAATAAAATATATTTAAAAAAAAAAAGCAAAGAGGGAAAATGAGAGATATTTGGGAGGTTAAATCAGAATAACTTGTCAAGCGATTGGACAGGGCTGGTGGGCAGAGAGGATGACTCCATGTTGTCTGGTTTGAGAGGAGGGAAGATCTGAACTGTTTTTACTCACAATACTTCTGACACCGAATGTGTGCTTTTTCCCCCTCACACCAACCAATTCTCCAGCTCTCTGGACACCAACTGAGTGTCCAACAATTCAATTCAATTCGCACACTGTCTACCTGGAGGTTCCACAGGTTAGGAGCTCAGTTCCACAAGGCGGCCTCTACGTCAGATGCCCATTGCAAGTCAGAGGTTCCCACCTGTACTTCTGACCAACTGGCTGTAAATTGGGGGTTTCTACAACCCGCTCTTCCGTTTTCAGTGATTAACAAATGGCTCACAGAAATTAAGGAAACACCTTACGTACATTTACCGCTTTATTATAAAGGAACAGCCAGATGGAAGAGACTCCTGGGGCCAAGTATTGGAGGCAGAGCTTCCATGCCCTCTCTGCGTGTGCCATCCTCCTAGCACCTAGCACCTCACTGTGTTTACCAGCCCAGAAGCTCTTTGAACCTCATTGCATATAACCGAAAACCTGGCATGCATAGGTTAAGCAAAGAAGGAATTTATTGGCTCACAAATCTGAAAATTCCAGGGGGCTCGATCTAACTTTAGCCAAGGCTGGATACAAATGTCAGGGGTTGATTTCACTCCCTGATGATTTCATCTCACTTCCCATCTCTAAGCTCCTTTCTCAGCACGTTGACCCTGGCGGGTGGCAACAAATGGCTACAGTAGCTCCTGCCCTTGCTCTCCAGCTCAGTTCCAGCCAGAAGAGGATTGCTTCTTATTTAGACCTAGAAGGACCTGCAACAGCCCTGACCTGACAGTCACTCTGGTGAGGCCGGTATAGTTGTTTGCTGGCCCCTGAACCCATCTGAGGTCAGGGGCCAGCGGCAGGGTCTTGTGGCAGATAAGGAGGGATGGGTCCCTGAAGGGTGGGGAAGCAACTAACGTTCCCCACGAGGGTGGGGGGCAATGCTCTGCAATCCTGCCACGGTGGAGCTCAGACACCTTGGCACAGTGCCCGGTACTTTTGCAGCTCTCAGGAAATACTTCCATGTTGCATGAAAATATGCAAGGCCGAGCCATGACCTGGCACTCTGGGACAGAAGCTACGGCCTGGCTTTATGCTCAGTGTGGGCCTGAAGGGTGAGGATGCCTGCTGGCTGAGTCAAGATACTCTAGAAGCCTGCCAGGCACAGGCCCTTTTTATTTTTGATACTTAATTGCTAATCTCTCTCAGGCAAGAAGACAGAAACCCCAAATAGGGGAAAGTTGCAGAGTCAAGCAATCTTTTAAGGTTATTATAGCCTTAGTCCTTATTCTATAGTTTCCTAGATGGAACGTAGGAGCTCAATTTATTTGTTCACCCGTCTAATAAGAATGTACTGATCACCTACTCTGGGCCAGATCCTAGAGGTACAAAGGTGAATGAGGCCCAGTCTTAGCTCTTGAGGTGTGGGGAGACTAATAAACAAACGACCATTCTGAATTTAATAACTGTGAATAATTAAAGTATAATGGGAGAGCTTTGGAAGGAAAGAGCAGCCCTCCTCCCCCCCTCCATCCTCAGGGCCGTTACTCAGCACAGTAGGGTTGAAAGCATCTCAATTCACGCCTGGAGCACTGCTCTATATTGCAAAGGGAGGGTAAAGTTGGCATGAGTTTTATGAAGGAAATAATAAGTAGCTAAATTTTCCCTTCCAGGAATATACCTTTATTTGCACGTGTAAGAAAGCACATGTGAACAGGGTTGTACACTGCAGTGCTATTGGTAATAACAAAGATGGGAAATAACCTTAATGCTCAACGTTAATTCAAAAGATGATCCTAGCTGGTTTGGCTCAGTGGATAGAGCGTCGGCCTGCAGACTGTAGGGTCCTGGGTTTGATTCTGGTTGCATGCTTAATCCCCAGTCGGGGGTGAGCAGGAGGCAGCCGATCAATGAGTCTCATCATTGATGTTTCCATCTCTCTCTACCTTCCTCTCTGAAATCAATAAAAATATTAAAAAAAAAAAGAAGATGGTGCCACCACACAGACAAATGCAGCCCTCCAGCAGGTCCTCAACTAATGTTTCTGTCAATGTCATTTTCTAATAACAGGTGCCTAGGTGCTATAGGAACTTAACTCTTGTGGATAGATGCCTGTTTATACCATTAGCCTATTGTAAAATTGGTTTCATTATATGTTGTTTCACTTAAGGTCACAGAACCTACCCACAACGTTAAATGAGGATTCATCGCATAAAATCAAAGAGGAAACTGTGTGTTGTCCTGAAACGTTCTCCAAGATATACTGAGAAGTGAAAAAGCAAGTGCCTGAACTGTGTTATAATATGCTGCCTATTTTAGGAAACAGGAGAAAACATCTTGCTTGTATATATAAACTGAACATATACATAAGCTAGTGTAAACCAGCTTTGGAAGATTAAAAAGGAATGAATAGTTCCTTTAGGGAGAGAAACTGGGTGTTTGAGGGGTGATGAGAGGAAAACTTCACTGTGTACTTTCTACCATTTAAATATTTAATGTATTATCTATTTTTTTAAATATATTTTATTGATTTTTTACAGAGAGGAAGAGAGAGGGATAGAGAGTTAGAAACATCGATGAGAGAGAAACATCGACCAGCTGCCTCCTGCACACCCCCCACTGGGGATGCGCCCGCAACCAAGGCACATGCCCCTGACCGGAATCGAACCTGGGACCCCTGAGTCCACAGGCCGACGCTCTATCCACTGAGCCAAACCGGTTTCGGCATATTATCTATTTTTTAAAAAGCATCCCTCTCGGCCTGGCCAGTGTGGCTCAGTGGTTGACCATTGACCTATGAGCCAGGAGGTCACGGTTTGATTCCCGGACAGGGCACATGCCTCGGTTGCAGGCTCCACCCACCCTGCCCTGAAAGGCATGTAGGAGGTAGCTGATCAATGATTCTCATCATTGGTGTTTCTTTTTCTTTCTCCCTCTCCCTTCCTCTCTGAAATCAATAAAAATATATTTTAAAAAGCCCTAGCCAATTTGACTCAGTGGATAGAGAATTGGCCTGTGGACTGCAGGGTCCTGGGTTTGTCCCTGATCCAGGGTACATACCTCGGTTACAGGCTCGATACCTGGCCCCCTTCCAGGCGTGTGCATGAATCTCTCACATTGATGTTTCTTTCTCTCTGTCCCTCCTTCTCCCTTCCACTGTAAGAATCAATGGAAAAATATCCTTGGATGAGGATTAAAAAAAAAAAAAATATATATATATATATATATATATATATATATATATATATATACACACACACACACACACACACACACACACACACACACACACACACTAGAGGCCTGGTGCACGACTTGTCATTTATGCACGGTCCCTAGGCCTGGCCGGATGATCTGTGGGGCAACCGGTGGGGTGGTAGGGGAACCCCTGCTGGCACCTGCCTTGGCTGGCCTGGGGCCTGCGGGCTGGAGGCAGCTCCTGCATTGAGCGTCTGCCCCCTGGTGGTCAGTGTGCATCATAGCCACCGGTCGTCCCACTGGTTGTTCCGCTATTTGGTCTGTTTGCATATTAGGCTTTTATTATCCTATATAATAAAAGCGTAATATGCAAATTGACCAAACAGCAGAACAACCAGTCGGCCGGGGGCGGGGCCAGCGAGCAGGTGGCGCCAGGCCAGCCAAGGTGCTTGCCAGCAGGCAGAGGGAGAAAACGGCGATGGGGGGGCCCACCTGCCCCGTCACTTCCCGCAGAGGGAGGCCACCAGCGAGGCTGCGGTGGGGTGATGGGGGTGGCGCTGGGCAGATCCCACAGAGAAAGGCCGGGCAGAGGCTGCAGGGGGGTGATGGGGATGGTGCCATCCCCTGATCCTGATCGGCCAGGTCACCTCCCGCAGAGGGAGGCCAGACTGTGGCTTAGGCCCGCTCCCGGGCCTAAGCTGTCAGTAGGACATCCCCTGAGGACTCCTGGACTGTGAGAGGGTGCAGGCCAGGCTGAGGACCCCCCCTGCCCCCCTCCCCAGTGCACGAATTTTCGTGCACCGGGCCTCTAGTATAGGATATATAAAAGCATCCCTCTCTCCACTCCCCTCAGCTGGGGGCTGGGAGCGGGGGTATACTTTTCATTTTGTGGGGGCAGGGATGCCTGGCTGATTTTGTTTCAATGATCCCTTTGTCTTCCATCAGAAAGCCCACCTTGGGCCACTTCTGTCTTCACACTGACTTGGCACAGACTTTTCGTCTTCCCCATAGCTATGCGTTAGCTTTCATTTCCTTTTTCCACCCCCTACGACAGGATCTGTGCTTTCACAAACCTGAGGGATTTGTGCAAGGCCCTCAATCTCCCACTTGATGGTCACCTGGCTGGTTCCAGCTGCTGGCAGCTGTGTGGACACTCCGGCATGCTGTGGAGTTATATTCACTCAGTTTGTGCCTTGCTCTAGGGCAGGCGTCCTCAAACTACGGCCCGTGGGCCGCATGCGGGTGTTTTTGCCGTTTTGTTTTTTTACTTCAAAATAAGATATGTGCAGTGTGCATAGGAATTTGTTCATAGTTTTTTTTAAAACTATAGTCCGGCCCTCCAACGGTCTGAGGGACAGTGAAGTGGCCCCCTGTTTAAAAAGTTTGAGGACCCCTGCTCTAGGGCGTCTCCAGTTCTGGGCTCTTCCTGGTTTTGGTGGGGGAAGTCCCCTTTAAAGCCAGCACGTAAAACTGAAACCAAAGCTTACACGGCCATGGCAACCACAGGGCGGGGTCTCCGGGACCTCCTACAGCTTCACTGATGTCCTTCTTAGGAAGTTCAGGGCCAACCCATCTCCTCGTACTTTCTTTTTTCTTTTTTTTTAAAATATATTTTATTGATTTTTTACAGAGAGAAAGGGAGAGGGACAGAGAGCTAGAAACATCAACCAACTGCCTCCTGCACACTCCCTACCGGGGATGTGCCCGCAACCAATGTACATGCCCTTGACCGGAATCGAACCTGGGACCTTTCAGTCCGCAGACCGACGTTCTATCCACTGAGCCAAACCGGTTTCGGCTCCTTGTACTTTCTAAACCTGGATTGGTTTTCCCTCCAGGGAGGGATCTTTGTCCCCTGCCTCTCCCTCCCCACCATGTCCTTGCCTTTATGATTCCCAGTTCAAATTTAGCCAAGAACTGCAGACATTTTTTTAAAGGTGAAAAGAAGCCACAGGGTGATTCCCTCTCTTTCTCTATCAAACTAAAGAGGAGGGTTCAGGAACTGACTCTCCCATTTTCCTTTGAAACTTTAAGCAGGGGGTGGAGGGGGCGGGGGAGAGGGGAGAAAGGAGGGTTGAGGGTTGGGTGTGCCTTAGGGGCCAGGCAGATAAAGCAAATGAGAGTAGCCACCCAGGAGTAAGGTAATAGAGGCTGGTGGTGTGGACGGTGTACGAGCCGCATGGTCCATTTTCTTGCACAGGAAGCAGCTGCTACTCTGCTCCAGCCCCTATTGGTACGCAGGATTTACTTTTATTTATTTGTTTGTTTATTTGTTTATTTATTTTCAGAGAAGGAGGGAGAGGGAGAGAGAGATAGAAACATCAATGATGAGAGAAAATCATTAATTGGCTGCCTACATTGTGGATCAAGCCCGCAACCCGGCATGGCCCTGACTGGAAATCGAACCGTGACCTCCTGGTTCATAGGTCGATGCTCAACCACTGAGCCGCGCGGGCCGGGCAGGATTTATTTTTTTTTAAGTGGGGGAGGAATATGAGATTTTGATGTGAAATTGTGTGCATCTTTAAAACATGGTGAGGCCGAAACCGGTTTGGCTCAGTGGATAGAGCGTTGGCCTGCGGACTGGGGGGTCCCAGGTTCAATTCCGGTCAGGGGCATGGGCATTGGTTGTGGGCACATCCCCGGTGGGGGTGTGTGCGGGAGGCGGCTGGTCGATGTTTCTCTCTCATCGATGTTTCTGGCTCTCTGTGGAAAATCAATAAAATATATTAAAAAAAAACACACACACACACAAACATGGTGAGTATTCCCAGTGCAGGGCAGGCCTCCGGTGTACATGCTCCTGTCTAGGAAGAAGGCTGCACTTCTGCTGGTGTTCCCAGCTGCCCCTCAGTGGGAAGCCTACAGTCTGTTAGGACTGCATCAGGGTGGTGGCACGATGCTTGGACTTGGTCTTCATCCTTTCGGGCTGCTATCACAAAATCTTGCCCCCCCCAGAAGTTAGAACCTGGTTCCTGCCTCTGCCCACATAGTAACCCCCCGGGGACAGCCAGCAGCCAGAACAAAGCAGTTAGACCCTCCAGAGTGGCCCGTGGGAGCTGTATCCTGCCCTCCCTTCTTTCTCTCGCTCCCCACCGCCCCCCAAACAATTTTTAATTTATTTATTCCACGTCCTACTTTAGGAAAATTCATATTAGAGAGAAAGGTGAATTATCAGCCGCCTTGCCCACATCACGAATGGGAAATAGCTATCTGCAGAGTATTGGTAACATAAGACCGGGAGCTCCTTTCAAGGTTTCCTCCCACCCCTCCCGCCCCGTGGATGACAGCCCGTTGGGGCAGGATGCCCAGAAGAATCCGCTCTGCACTCTTCCAACCAGAGAGGACAGAGCACTGAGCCGGGCCCGGGGAAGTGCGTGTCTGGCACTGAGGACCTCTTCCTTGTCTGTTTTAGGGAAATGCTCTGACCTTGCCATGTGCTCGCTGTCGGTGAAGGATCTTCAACTGACCTCACAGCAAGAGGCCAGCTTTGCTCCAGACACCAGTCCTCCGTCCCTCCCCGCCGCTCAGGGCTCAGTCACGCGAGGGGCTCCACCTACAGTCGGGAGGCAGCCTGGCCCAGTGCTTCCAGTCCTCCCGCTGCGGCCTTGAAGATTACTAAATGGCCCTCGCCGGTTTGGCTCAGTGGGTGGAGTGTTGGCCACGGACTGAAGGGTCGCAGGTTCAATTCTGCTCCAGGGCATGTACCTCGGTTGCAGGCTTCATCCCCGGCCCTGGTTCAGGTGCATGTGGGAGGCAACCAATCTATGTGTCTCTCTCGAAACGAGGTTTCTCTCTCTCTGTCTCTCACCCTCCCTTCCACTCTCTCTAAAATTCAAAGGAAAAATATCCTCGGGTGAGGATTAACAACAACAACAAAATCAAACTGAAAGATGAAACAGAGGGCCGGAGACCATGGGATACCAGGACACAGGCTTTATTGGAGATCACCCTGCCGGCCGCCTTCCAGAGGGGTAAAGGGAAGAGAGAGAGAGAGAGAGAGAGAGAGAGAGAGAGAGAGAGAGAGAGCTTGCCGGGGTGAGAGTGCCTTTTAAGGGGAGTAAAGAGAGGACGGGGCTTAGGGCACTCAGCACACGCTGATTGGTGGTTTCATGTAAGGCACATGGTTAGGGGCCTAGGGATTTAGGAATTGGGGGCTTAGGGTATATGGCAGGTGCTGATTGGTGGTTCAATGTACAGTCCATATAAGGTGTTCAGGAATGTCCGGCTGCAGGTGGAGTTTACGTCATACTCTGTCCATCAGTTGGGGGAAGGGAGGATCTATCACAAACCAAACAAAAGAACATGGAAAAATTAGCACAAGTAAAAATGTAATTGTAGATCAATGGAATCGTTAAAGTACAAACACAACCATAAAAAAAAATGACAAAATGATGAACCATGTGAGGAAATCCCTTACTACACACAGCGCAGTCGGAGGTCTGGCAGGTAAAAGGACGATCGCAGGACTTGTCCACCTGAGATAATGCACAAAGTATTGGGAATATGCAATGCATACCGTA
This sequence comes from Cnephaeus nilssonii, assembly GCF_951640355.1. Lineage (NCBI taxonomy): Eukaryota > Metazoa > Chordata > Mammalia > Chiroptera > Vespertilionidae > Cnephaeus > Cnephaeus nilssonii. Next base: position 52,983,387 of record NC_137086.1, on the reverse strand, counting down.
AATTTAGATTATGAAAATAAAATTTAAAATGGTGCCCTTAATTCATCCAGCAACCATGGACCTGTGTTTGCATTCGCATCACATCCAGGGCTCCAAGCCAGTCGGCAGGAAGCCCAGACACTGCGCTGTGAAAGGGCTCTGCCCACGTGACCAAACGTCTCAGCGCCCCACCCCGCAAGTCTAGGATCAATAAAGCAAAAGCGACCCAAGGCAAAGGAATCGGTGAGGGTACCCGGCAACACCAGGTGCAAAGACAGAAGGAGCCCGTGGCACCACTTTCAAGAGAAAACAAAGATACAGTTTAAATATCCTCACTTCAAAATGTAGATGTTTTTCTTTTCGAAGACACTGTTACGGGCCCCACGGAGAGGCTGGGAGCCCTGGGGACCGTGCCTTGGCAATGCCGCATTCCACTCTGGGACCAGGGAGTGTGACGGGAGGCGTCAGTCCGTGGCTGCCAGCTGCTCATTGGCACAGGGGACCTTCTTTGCAGTTTCTTCAAATTCTTCTGCTTATTGTTGGCTTTCTTTTTATTTATTTATTTATTTTTTAAAATATATTTTATTGATTTTTTACAGAGAGGAAGGGAGGGAGATAGAGGGTTAGAAACATCCATGAGAGAGAAACATCGATCAGCTGCCTCCTGCACACCCGCTCCTGGGGATGTGCCCGCAACCAAGGTACATGCCCCCGACCGGAATCGAACCTGGGACCCCTGAGTCCGCAGGCCGATGTTCCATCCACTAAGCCAAACCCGTTTCGGCTGTTGGCTTTCTTTAAAAAAAAAAAAAATTATTGATGTCAGAGAGGAAGGGGGAGGGAAAGAGAGATAGAAACATCAATGATGAGAGACAAACGCTGATACTGGTAGGCTGCCTCCTGCGTGCTCCCCTTCCCCCGCAGGGGCTCGAACCTGCAACCTGGGAATGGCCCTGACTGGGAATCAAACCTGTGACCTCTGGGTGCATGGAACGACACTCAAGCAACTGAGCCACACCTGCCAGGGCTCAAACTGCTTCGTGACAGAAAGGCAAGCGGGACAGATGGATGCCCCTCTGAGGGGCCGTCATCTGGCTCCCAGCCTTCTGGCCCCTTGAGGCAGAAGAAACGCTGGGCCAAGTTGGGCTCGTTCTCAGTGGGGCACTGGATGAAGCCGGCCGTGGCCATCCAGCCTGCCACTTGCTTTGTTAGGACCTGCGAGGTTAGAATGGTTTTTACATTTAAAAACAATATATTTTTATTAATTTCAGAGAGGATGGGCGAGGGAGAGAGAGCTAGAAACATCAATGATGAGAATCATTGATCGGCTGCCTCCTGCACGCCCCCTACTGGGGATCGAGCTCGTAACCCGGGCATGCGCCCTTGGCTGGAATGGAACCTGGGACCCTTCAGTCTGCAGGCCGACGTTCTGTCCATTGAGCCTAACCAGCATGGTTTTCACATTTTTAAATCGCTGGAAAAACCATCAAAAGAAGAATAGTGTTGCAGGGCTTGTAAACATTATGTGTATTTTGAATATCAGTATTCATAAATAAAGTTTTACGGGAACACAGCCACTTGCTGGTTTAGCGCTGTCTGCGGCTGCTGCGCCCTAGGACAGCAGAGCTGAGCAGCTGCGACAGAGGCAGCACGGCTGCAGAGCCTGTTTGCTGCCTGTCCCGTTACAGAGAAAGGTTGCTGAGCCCCAACCTGAGCAATCAAGTCACTTTTCACGCCTTCCTGGAGCATTTTTGCAAACACAGCAAGGGTGGAGAGGGACACTAGGAGGCAGCATTGGTCAAAGCTGGGCTTGTAGTGGTTCCTCGAGTGACTGAATGAAGTTTTTTGGCCCAGGCAGTTGTCAGACTTCAGCAGCTTTGGAGTAAATTATTTGGATTTGGCCAGCACTGTGAAGCCTCCTGTGCCTGTGCAGGAATGTGGAACTGCCTCCTGAGGAGAACTGGCCCTTCCAGCAGCTGCTGCCTTGGAGAGGAGGGGGGTCACCTTTGTGCGTCTCCCTTGGCCGCTGCTCACTACCTGGAATTCCTAGGCTCATCTCCGTAATGGTACGTGCTCCCTTGTACGCAGCCCAACTTCAGAGAAATGTGGCAGGAGACTACATTCTCTAGCTTTACTGCCCAGCCCCTGTTCATATTCTACAAACCACCACCACCACCATCACTTCCACCCCTGCCATCATCACCACCATCACCAGCACTACCCCCACCAGCACCATCACCGCTATCACCACCCTTACCACCACTAGTGCCATCATTGCCTTCACTACCAAAATCGCTACTCCCACCATCACTACCAAGGTCACCTTGCAATGCCGTATGTCTAGAAAGGCTTAACCTCTGTGAGCCCTCAAGGACATTACAATCTGAAATTAGAATGGCAATTATGAGGAATATTCCACTTAGAGAAAAAAATGAGATAAATAAAAAGATATCAGTGGGGTTAAAACAAAGGGTTAGTACAGCACTACCAAAGGCTGGATGGGCCAAATTGAGCCTCGGTCAGTCCCCCTCAAATTTAAAGGGCCCCACACAAGTCTGCTGTGTTTACCTCAGTATGGAGAAATTTAAAAGACTGGAGGTGCGCTCTCCCTCCCAGGAGCAAGCCCACGCCTTCTGGCCTCTCAGGCGTGCATCTCCTAACCTCTCAGGGACCCCCCGAGACTTGCAACCAGGGGAGCAGTGGGCAGTGGCAGCTCATCCTGGGCCACCCCCTGAGCCTGTCTCCAAGGCCCCCTTTTCTCTGACTTCTTTGTGAGCCCAAGCAACCCCCCGCCTAGGCTCTCTCCTGTTGCTGCTTCTGTCCTAAGCCCTTCCTGGTCTCACTGACCCCAGCTTTAAGAAACGTATTCTCAAAATAAAAAATAAATAAAAATAAATAAATAAAAGGCTGGAAAGAAGAAATTACAATGAGAAACCTGACTGGCAACTCCTTGGGGTAGCAGTCAGGCTGGTCAAAGCAAGCGCAGACTGATAACAGGGCAGGGTCCTTGGCTTAACCTCTTGCTGGGAACCCAAAGCCTTTTCACTCCAGTGGGGAAATTATCAGGCGATAGAAAAGAGAAATTTCCAGAAATCCTTGATATGGGAATTCATGAACTGGTAAAAGAAGATGAAAATGCAAGGATTGATAAGATTATGAGAAGTGGAATGTTTAAACAACCTTTATGCTAAAAAAAAGAGAAAAGAATGTATGTCAACTCATTGATTGCATTTTACTTGATTGCATTATGAAAGTAGAAGTTATATCTCCTTGGGGAACTGGGACGCCAAGGCTGTCAATTCTTTCTTTTAACTATTAGCCAGAAGGACTCAAGAAGGTAGTAGCAACTTTGCACCCTCTTGGGTCTATGGGATTAATACCCACCAGAATGTTCTATATACCTCATCTCCCCTTTCTTAACTCACCTTACTCAGCCAGATAGGTAACAGAAATACAACTAGTAACATTTGTGCCAACCATACTCAAGTACGGATGAGGTCAGGGAAATAAATCTCATTCTGGCACATCAGCATAAAGCTGATGAATATTCTATTGATCCTCCCCTAAGACCTCCCCTAAAATTCCCGCCTTTAGAAAACAGATAAGAACCCTCAAGACAAAGACCCAGTGCGGGCTCTCTCTAGAGCCTGTCCGGGCCTCCTTCCTTCCCTCTCAGGGATGCATATTTTATTTTATTAATTAATTAACAATATCTCCATTTATTTAGATCTTCTTTGATTTCTTTCATTAGTTTTGTAGTTGTTTTTTTTAAAATATAGATCCTGTACATATTTTGTTATACTTATTCCTGTTAGGGCAGAAATAGAATGTTGGGGACCAGCTATAATTATAAGAAACATAAATCCTGCTCTGGTAACCGTGATGGTTTTGCTCTGATTAGAGAAAGCACATTCTAACCTGGGTGAGAGTTGTATGCCCCAGGACATGGGAGCTAACATCGGAATGCAGTCCCTCCTCCTTTTCTGAGAACTGCCCATCATCACGGAAAGATGAACAACCTCCTTGCTGAAACAATCCCAGAGGCGACCGCCCTTTGCGACCCCCCTGCCCCCATCCCCAGCCTGCATTGCCTGTAATCTGTAACCATTATAACTGGCCTACTTCCCCAAGCCTGTAATTCCTACTTTCCCGTGTAATCTTTGTCTTTCTACCCAATATAAGCAGCAGGCTTAATGGGAGGGGTAGAGCAGATTTTCATGCATGACTTGCTGCTCTTCCATACTGCCAGCATTATTGGAATAAATGCTCATCTATGATTCAACCCTGTCTCTGCTTACTTGGCTCAAGTAGTGACAGGCAGCCCGGACTCATTGGTTGTCCAGTTTTATTCCTAAGTACTTATCTTTTGGGGGCTGCTAAACTCTAAGGGTCCCTACAAGACTTGCATCCAGGGGAGCAATGAGCAGCAGCAGCTCATCCCAGGCCAAACCCCTGAACCTATCTCCAAGGCCCCCTTTCCTCTGACTTTTCAGTGAGTCAAAGCAGCCCCGCCTTGGCTCACTCCTTTCCTATAACACTAGTGACCAGGTGCACGGATTCGTGCACATTGAAAGGAAATTAATTGGAAGGTGGCCAGCAGGGCGGAACTGGGAGAGACAGGCCGGACACACCCTGGAGCCAACCTCCTGAGGTCCCTTCCCAGGATCTGCAGAGTGAGCGGGGTCCCTCTGGCAGGTGGGGTCCTTTGGCCTGGCCTGCGGGGATCGGGCCAAAACTGGCTCTCCGACATCCCCCGAGGGGTCCCAGATTGCGAGAGGGCACTCTGCAAAGTTGCTGTCATACAGGGTGTGGAATGCAAAGGCAAATGTGCAGTAAACCAGATTCTGGGCCAACAGTGCCCCAGCAACAACATAACCCATGGCCGGAAGGTGAAATTGCGCAGCCCCGTGAGGTATTGGGCTCCCTCCTCTCTGGTTTCGGGGTGCGTCACCTGAGAACCATTGCTGCCAAGTCACTGCAGCTCAGCAGCTCCTGCGTTGTGTGTCTGCCCCCTGGTGGTCAGTGTGCCTCATAGTGACTGGTCCGACGGTTGGACACTTAGCATAGTAGGCTTTTATATATACAGATTTCTAGAGAACCAAAGCAGAGCACCACCTAGGCTCTCTCCTGATGTGTCTTCTATCCTAAGCCCTTCCTTGTTTTACTGTCCTCAGCTTTAATAAATGTACATGGACTCATGTTGTGAAATCTTTTCTGTATGAAGTAAAAAACCCACACACTACTGACCAGTCTGAGGCAGACCTGCCCTGGGCTATTGACTCTTCTTAGCTCTCCATTTATTTAGATTTTTTTGATTTATTTCATTAGTTTTGTAGTGTTTTTTTTTTTTTTGTTTTTGTTTTAAAGTATAGGTCTTGTACATATTTTGGTATATTTATTCCTAAGTACTTATCTTTTAGGGGCTGCTAATGCAAATTATATTGTGCTTTTACTTTCAAATTCCAGTGGTTCATGGTAGTATCTAGGAAAGCAATTGGCTTTCATATATTAACTTTCTATCTTGCAATCTATACTAATAAAAGGGTAATGTACTAATTAGACTGGATAGACCGGACATCTTTTGTACGTCATTCCGATGTCCTTCCTGACAAAGCAGGGGGCATGGCCAGCCTGCAAACCCTTGGTAGACCCAAGCCAAGTCCAGCCCTGCCCCCAGCCTGTAAACCCTCAGTGGCCCCAAGACCAGGCTGGCCCTGCCCACCAGCGGGGACCCCAAGCCAAATTGGGGGTGTGGCTGGCCTGCAAACCCCGTGGCCCCTCGCTCTGGCCGGACCCCCAGAGGGGACCCCTCACCTCGATCTGGGGCCCCCTTCAGGGCAGGCCAGCTGGCCCCCACCCGTGCACCAGGCCTCTATCCTATATAATAAAAGGGTAATATACAAATTGACCCTAATGGCAGAATGACCAGAATGACCGCTGGACCAGTCACTATGAGGCACACTGATCACTTCTTGGTCCCTTTCCCTGGCTGTCAGGCACCGATCACCTGATAGCGAACGGGGAACAGGGGGTGGGTGGCGGCAGGGGGCGGGGCCAGATATGGGCAGCTGGGGAAGATGGCCTTGATCACAGGCCAGGCCTAGGGACTGTACCCACGCATGAATTTTGTGCACTGGGCCTCTAGTCTTGCTATAATGCTTATTAGTTTTAGGAATTGTTTTGTTGATTCTTTGGGCACTCCTGTTATCTGTGAGCAAATATAGTTTAAAAATTTCCTTCCAATCCATATACCCTTTGCCCCCTTTTCTTTGCATAAGCTAGGATTTCAGGTTGATGTTCAGTAGAAGTAATGAGAACAGATGTCCTTTCCTGGCTGTTGATTTTAGGTGGAAAGCATCTAGCTTTTCACCATTATGTATGATGTCAGCTGTAGATATATATTTTTTGCAGAAATTCTTTATTACTTGAGGAAGTTTTCCTCTATTCCTAGTTTGCTGATTGGGTGTTAATTTATTATGAATTGGCATTGAATTTTGTCAAATGCATTTTTCTGCATATGATTCGATCATATAACTTTTCTTCTTTCTCATGTTGATATGATAGAGTACATGTCACCTAGTGACTTTGTAGCACAACACATTTTTACCAAACCCAAGTTTGTGTGCCCGATTCCTCAAAAGGCCAACCCTGAAAACGTCAGAGTTTGGTGTAAGGAAAGGTTTATTGATCCAGGAGGTGCAAACCAAGAATATGGGAGGTTTAATAGTGCCTCAAATCCATCTTGCTCACCGGACTAGGTTAAGGGTTTTTAAGGGGCTAGGAAAAGCAGGCATATGGAAGCACTGGTGGAGCAAGTTTTTAATTTAATTTATTTTTAATCCTCACATGAGGATATTTTCACATTGATTTTTAGAGAGTGGGAGGGAGAGGGAGAGACAGAGAGAAACATTGATGTGAGAGAGACACATAGATTGGTGGCCTCCTGCATGCACCCCAACCAGGGCTGGGGAGCCTGCAATCAAAGTATATGCCCTTGACCAGAATTGAACCCGGGACCCTTCAGTCCATGGGCCGACGCTCTATCCACTGAGCCAAACCGGCTAGGGCTGATGGGGCAAGTTCTACTTGGAGGACCTTGGATCTTGGCTATTTATTGTACGGGGCAACAGCACCAGGTCTTCCTGGACAATGGACCCTTCACTTCTGAAAGGATTTCAGTGTTCAAGTTCTGGTTATGTCCTGGTCCTTCGGTTTCCTCTCTCTCTCTCTCTCTCTCTCTCTCTCTCTCTCTCTCTCTGTGTGTGTGTGTGTGTGTGTAGAGACTGGTTCTGGGTGCAGCTGGAGGTCAAAGTTCTCTCCTCTCCACATGCTCTGGCTGCATGACTTCATTTTGGTCTGTTGTCTGAAAAGCAACTCAGTATCTTCTTCACTAGAACAGGACCATTTTGAGCTGGTTCTGCAGTTACAGCATCACACACATACACATACACATACGCATACGTATACGTAACCATTGTGCTACTATTACCTACAACATTCAGGGCGGTAGCATGCTGTACGGTGTTGTAGCTAAGGAGCTGCAGGGGAACAGAACTTGTCACACCAAAATGTGTGTCTTTGGCATAGGAATTATTTCAGACTGGTTACTTTTAAGACACCAAGAAGAAACCCTTTGTAAAAGACACATTTGTAAGGGCAACCTCTATTTGTGAGACTGTTTTCTTTGCTGTACCAGGAAGAGGGTGATGGCCGTATCTCCAGAAATGCTTATGAATACAGAAAGAAACTTAAATCTGCACAACAGCCTCACCTTTGTTTAGTGTGCGTTTCCTGGCAACCTCCCATAACTGACTATCCCCACCCCCAACGTCTTCTTTTGGTTAATCTCTTTCCATCCCCCCACCCAAAATAAAATATTTTGTTTTACTTTCATTTACTCCTTCTCTAACACTCTTCTTTCCTTTATCTAGGTTTGATTTCGGATTTACATAATTTTTCTTCTCTCTGAAGAACTTTCTCTAACATTTCTTGCTAAAAGGAGGAACAGGTATATGAATAGCAGATCCTCTCAGGTTTTATCTGAGAAATCTTTATTTCTCTTTTACTTTTAAAGAATAATTTCATTGGATACTGTTGAAATACAAAATTCAACCTAGTAAATTTAAAGATCTAGTTGGTTTTATGAAGCGATTCATGAATCCCAACTAGCAGCTAGAGGGTGCTCTGAGGTTTCATAGAAAGAAGAGTGCGCCCTAGCCGGTTTTGCTCAGTGGTTGGAGAATCAGCCCTCAGACTGCAGGATCCCAGGTTTTTTTTTTTTTTTTTTTTTTTTAAATATATTTCATTGATTTCTCACAGAAGGGAAGAGAGAGGGATAGAGAGCCAGAAACATCGATGATAGAGAGACATCGATCAGCTGCCTCTTGCACAACCCCCACTGGGGATGTGCCCGCAACCAAGGTACATGCCCCTGACCGGAATCGAACCTGGGACCCTTGAGTCCGCAGGCCGACGCTCTATCCACGGAGCCAAACCGGTTTCGGCAGGATCCCAGTTTTGATTCTGGTCAAGGGCACGTATCTGGGTTGCAGGCTCAATCCTTGGCTCTGGTCAGGGCGTGTGTGGGAGGCAACCAATCTATGAGTCTCTCTCACAGTCTCTCTCACATTGATGTCTCTCTCTCTCTCTCTGTGTCTCTCTCCCTCCCATTCTGTCTAAAAAAAAAAAATAAATGGAAAAAATATCCTCGGTTGAGGATTAATAAACAAAAAGAAAGAAAGGGGGAAGGGTGGGGCAAGGGACCTACTAACAAAAGAAAAGTACAGTGGAACATCGGTTCTCGAACTTAATTCGTTCTGGAAGCGAATTGCTTGAAAACGGAATCCTTTTTTCCCCATTAGAAATCATGTAAATTGAATTCATTTGTTCCAGACTTCCAAATGATTCCATTTTAACCTTTCTTATATACAGTGCATGTCCAACATACCGTTTAATCTGTAAACAAACACTTCTTTTCTTAAATTTGTCAAACGACCCCCTCCTAGCCTTAACCGAATCACTTTCAGCACTCCTTCCAGGGTGCCTTTTAGGAGGTCAGCGTGCGGCATCTTTGCTTGCCGTCACTGGCTAACTACTTTCCATTTATCCAAATCAACAACAGTTTTTCTCCCTCTTCAATTGCCTGTGATCATTGTATCTTTATACCATTAGCAACATTAGCACTCTTTTAAATATATGCATATATATATTTATTGATTTCAGAGAGGAAGAGAGAGATAGAAACATTAATGATGAGAGAGAATCATTGACTGGCTGCCTCCTGCCGGATCGCCCCCTGCTGGGGATCTAGCCCACAACCTGGGTATGTGCCCTTGACCATAATCAAACCCGAGACCCTTCAGTCCACAGGCACACACTGTATTCACTGAGCCGAACCAGCTAGGATAATATTAGTACTCTTCTTTTTATTAATTAATTAATTATTATTTAAAGTATTACATATGTCTCCTTTTCCCCCCATCGACCCCTCCCCGGCCACTTCCATCCCCCAGGACAAGCCCCCACCGTCCCAGTGTCCGTGTCCATTGGTTATGCTAATATGCATGAATACAAGTTCTTTGGTTGATCTCAACATTAGTACTCTTAAGATGGCCTCTTTATGTTTAAAAATTGTGCTAATTGTCCATTTTGCCAGCAATAAAAGCAGAAAACCCCACAAAAATATTCACAGCACAATTTCCTGAAACATCGGTAAACTGACTCATCCTGGCGCATTATCTCCTTTGTTTGTGGCCCGAGAGACACTTTTGTCATGCGGATGCATCAGCATGGAAGGGTTGTCAGGCCGAAAACCAAAGCTTGTTCAACAACTGAGACATTTTTTCCGTGAACTTGGTCAAGAACCAAACTGAGATGGCCGATGATCGAGGTTTGACTACAGTATTACTTTTGGGTCAGGACATCTCCTTTTGGAGGGAAGGGGCTGGCAAGATTGTCTCTTCTTTTTGTGGGGGATGGAGAGGGCCCAGGAACATTACTGGCGCTTGACCAGAAGTTCCAGACTGGTTGATAATGTTTCTGGGAGAAATTGAAAATATAGTTAGATCAGGTATAATATCTAGGTTTGGTATTATAAGCTTTTTGCAGGAGTAATAACATTTTGAGCCTGAGGTTTTCATTTTAACAACATAGACTTCTGGATTGGTGTTTTTTCCCCCCTTCCAACACTAAATATTTCCTTTTTAAAAAATGTTTTTATTTTAGAGAGAAAGAGAGAGAGAGAGAGAACAAGAGAGACATCTATTTGTTGTTCCACTTATTTATGCATTCATTGGTTGATTCTTGTTTGTGCCCTGACCAGGGATCGAACCAGCAACATTGGTGTATTGAGATGATATTCTAACCAATTGAGCTATCCAGCCAGGGCCTCCAACACTAAATATTTTACTCCATTTTCTTCTTCTTCACTTGGTTTCTGATGAGAAGTTAGACATACTTTTACCCTTGTTCTCCTATAGATAGGTGTTTTTCTCCTCTGGCTTTTCAGGATTTTCTCTTTGCCTTTTGTTTTCTGCTTTTTGTTGTTTGTTTGTTTTGTTAATCCTCACCCCAGGATATTTTTACGGTTGGTTTTTTAAAAATATATTTTATTGATTTTTTTATAGAGAGGAAGAGAGAAGGATAAAGATTTAGAAACATCAATGAGAGAGAAATATCTATCAGCTGCCTCCTGCACACCTCCTACTGGGAATGTGCCTGCAACCAAGGTACATGCCCTTGACTGGAATCGAACCTGGGACCTTTCAGTCTGCAGGCCAACGCTCTATCCACTGAGCCAAACCGGTTAGGGCTCAGTTGATTTTTTAAAAAAATATATATTTTATTGATTTTTTACAGAGAGGAAGGGAGAGAGATAGAGAGTTAGAAACATCGATGAGAGAGAAACATCAATCAGCCGCCTCCTGAACGCCCCCCCACTGGGGATGTGCCCGCAACCAAGGTACGTGCCCTTCACTGGAATCGAACCTGGGACCTTTCAGTCCACAGGCTGACACTTTATCCCCTGAGCCAAACCGGTTTCGGCTCAGTTGATTTTTAAGAGAGTGGAAGGCCAGGGAGGGGAGAGAGAGAAACATCAATGTTGAGAGAGACCAGTCAATTAGTTGTCTCCTGCATGCGCCCTGTTTGGGTCCAGGATTGAACCTGTAACCCAGGTACGTGCTCTAGACCAGGAATCAAACCCTTGACCCTTCAGTGTAGATTTTTTTTTTTTTTTGTATTATGACGGGTGTTCTCAAAACTTCCTGGATCTTTGGTTTTGTGCTGTCATTAATTTTGAAAAGTTCTTTAGATATTTCTCTATTCTGTTCTCGTGCTTCTTCTGGTGTTCCCATTATGTTCATTTTATCTGTTAAAAGAGTCCACAGTCCTCACGTTACCAGAAAGGGGACCAAGTCCAGATCAGGTCTGCCTCAGGCAGCCATAAGAATGGGTCCTTGCCGAGACCAGTTTGGCTCAGTGGATAGAGCGTCGGCCTGTGGACTGAAGGGTCCCAGGTTCGATTCCGGTCAAGGGCATGTACCTTGGTTGCGGGCACATCCCCAGTAGGGAGTGTGCAGGAGGCAGCTGATCAATGTTTCTCTCTCATCGATGTTTCTAGCTCTCTATCCCTCTTCCTTCCTCTCTGTAAAAAATCAATAAAATATATTAAAAAAAAAAAAAAGAATGGGTCCTTGACTTCCTGCAGGAAAGATGTCACAACATGAGTCCAGCTGATTTTGAGAGCACATTCATTAAAGCGGGGGACAGTGACACGAGGAAGGGCTTAGGATAGAAGCAGCAGCTCAGGCTAGAGAAGCTGCTGTGGCTCCCTGGAAACATGTGGAAAGAAAGGAGCCCAGGTGGGACTACTATGGCTCACGGGAAAGTCAGAGGATGGAAGAAGCAACAGGGGAGAGCGTGGGCGGGCCTGTGCTTTGGCTCTGTAGAAGCGAGCCAAGGCGGGGCTGCTGTCAGCTCAATAAAAAGTCAGAGAAAAGGGGGGCCTGGAGACACGTTCAGGATGTACGCCCAGGACGAGCTGCTGCTGCCCCTTGCTCACGGGTTGCAGGTCTCATGGGGACCCTTGGAGTTTAGGAGAGAAAAGTGAAGGAAAGATGTGCTCCTGGGATGGAGAGCAAGCCCTGAGTTCTTCGTCTAATGGCTTTTAAAGCCTAACGGGTGTGGCTCAGTGGAGAGAGCATCAGACCGGGGACTGAAGGGTCCCGGTTCGATTCCAGTCAGGGGCACATGCCTGGATTGCGGGCTCGATCCCAGCGTCGGTGTGCTAGAGGCGGCCAATCACTGATCTTTCTATCTCTCCCTCTCCCTTCCTCTCCGAAATCAATATAGATATGTATTTAAAAAAAATAAAGGCTGAGAATTTAGGGGAGTTCTAAGGGGAGGATTGCAATAGAATACTCATCAGTTTTATGCTGATGGGCCCAAATGAGATTTATTCCCTTAACTTCCTGTGTCCTTGGGTGTGGTTGGCACAAATGGCAGTAATTGGATTTCTGCTACTTATCTCCTCGAGTAGAGTGATTTAAGCTACTTACCATCTGGTTGGGGAGGAGTGTAAACTATTTACTCTTAAGTGTCCTTGGTGCCCTAGCTGGTTTGGCTCAGTGGATGGAGCGTAGGCCTGCAGACTGAAGGATCCTGGTTTGATTTTGGTCAAGGGCACGTACCTTGGTTACAGGCTCCTCCCTGGCCCTGGTCAAGCAACCAGTCAGTTTGTCTCTCTCACATCATGTTTTTTTGCTCTTTCTCCTGCTCCCTTCCTCTCTCTAAAAAAACAACAAAACCAATTAATGAAAAATGTTCTCAGGTGAGGATTAGCCCCCCCAAAACAAACAAACAAACAAACAAACAAACAAACAACCTGTCTCAGTTTCCCTATTCTACTTGTCCTGGCTTACTAGCCTACCTCACTCAAATATTCTGTTTTTGTTTTTTATTCTTTTTTTCTTTACATTTCAGTTTGGGAAGTTTTGATGAGGGGAAGAGCACTTAATAAGAATAGAGCTGCCCTAGCCAGCTTGGCTCAGTGGATAGAGTGTCAGCCTGCGGAATGAAGGGTCCCAGGTTCGATTCTGGCCAAGGGCACATGCCTGGGTTTCGGGCTCCATCCCCAGTAGAAGGTGTGCAGGAGGCAGCCGATCAATGATTCTCTCTCATCATTGATGTTTCTATCTCTCTCTCCGTCTCCCTTCCTCTCTGAAATCAATAAAGAAGAAAAAAAAAAAAAGAATAGAGCTGCCTAGCTGGTTTGGCTTTGTAGCTAGAGCATCGGCCTGTGGACTGAAAGGTTCCGGGTTTGATTCCCGGTCAGGGCACATGCCCAGGTTGCGGGCTCCATCCCCATTGTGGGGCATGCAGGAGGCAGCCAATCCATGATTCTCTCTCATCATTGATGTTTCTATCTCTCTCTCCCTCTCCCTTCTTCTCTGAAACCAATAAAAATATATTTAAAAAAAGAATAGAGCCACAGTTGTTTAATGATTATTCACCTTACTGTTAAGTTTAATCAAATAATCGAATCATACTCCCCACCCCTGGGAACTGACCTTTAGACCAGCGGTTGCCAACCGGTGGTCCATGGACCACTGGTGGTCCGTGAAGTCTGAGAGGTTGGCGACCGCTGCTTTAGGCCACTTCACACCAGATATTCCCTTTCGATGAGACCACATTCCATTTCCTACGACCATTATCCTTCTGCCCCCAACCTTCTCAGGATCCGGACCCGCCCAGAGAGTTCTCCACCCAGAAAAAGCCCGCCTAGAGTCCTTTAAAAACCTCTGACTCCCCATCCCTGGGTGCTGGCACCACTTTGGGGCTCAGCCCATCTGGTACCCAGAGGACCTAATACATTTATAACCCTTACCACTTTGACTTCGTGCTTTCCTCCTTCGGCGACCCTAACACTTACTAACCACAGACAAGAGGTTTCCTTGCAGACCCTGGGCAGTGAGAAGGTGCTGCAAGAAGAACATACATTTGAAAAGCAGACCAAGAACCGCTGCTTTAGGACCCTCTTTTTGCTGTGCCTGGACCCTGACCCCGCTCCGGGAGTTCTGCCTCGGAAATGCTGACCATTCTCCAGTCCCAGGAACGGCTGAGCTATTTGTAACATCCTAGATTAGCCACCTTGTTATCGGCCTTGGAGCACCCTTTCCCTGTCACACTTGCAGCTCGCAGCTGCATGCAGTTATCTTCTCCCTCACTCGCACATAATCAGCAAGCAGACAGAAAAAAGGGAGAGCAGAATTTCCAGGGTGACCCCCTGCTGTCCCCACACAGCTGGCATTATTGGAATAAACACTCATATTTGATTCAACCCTGCCTCTGCTTGATTTGGCTCAAGTATTGACAGGCAGCCTCAGACCTGTTGTGTCCAGTATCAGTCTCTATTGCTATATCTTGAAGCTCATTGATTTGGCCATGTCCAATCTACTGCTATGGCTATCGAAGGCATTCATATATATATATACAGTTCAGAGAGGGAGGGAGAGGGAGAGAGAGAGATGGAAACATCAATGATGAGAGAGAATCATTGATTGGCTGCCTCCTGCACGCTCCCCACTGGGGATCGACCGCAACCTGAACATGTGCCCTTGACTGGAACCAAACCTGGGACCCTTGAGTCGCAGGCCGACGCTCTATCCACTGAGCAAAACCGGCTAGGGTTCAAAGGCATTCTTTATTTCTGTTACAGTGTTTTTGATTTCCAGCATTTGTTTTTTTATTCTTTCTCAGAGTTTCCATCTCTCTGCTTACATTATCCCTCTGTTCTTGCCTGTTGTCTACCTTTTCCATTAGAACCCTTAACATATTACTGATAGTTATTTTAAATTCCCTATCTGATAATTTCAAAAATCTGTCATATCTGAATCTGGTTCTTGCTTTATCTCTTTAGACTGTATATAATTTTTTTTTTTAGCATGCTTTAGATGAAAAAGGGGCCACAGACTCGACCTGACAAGCTCAGGGGAGGCCTGCCTGGTGGGCCTCACAGGCTCAGAGACCCAAAGTGACCACATAGGGTGGTCTGAAATGAAAACTTTCTAAAAGTGAGTCACGGCAGACAGTCACATCCCCGGCTTCCTGGACAAAAGGCAATCTTTACCTTAACTGACCCCGTCTATTGTCTGTTTGCATCTAAAATAACAAACCTTTGGAATGTCAGGCCACACTCACTGTACCAGAGCAGAGACCACAGAACCACTCATTGTTATTGTGTTAATTGTTGACTATGAACTATCTTAGACCCACCAATGTAAAAAAGGTGTCTGTTTGTTTTATGCAATCCCAGAGATTTCCTTGCTTTGCTTTCTCCCGCCTCCCTAATCTATCACCAGTGGGTTTTATGTATCCCCCTATGTCTTCCCCTTTAATTCTGATGTATAAAATAAGGTGCAAAACTGCCATTCTTTAGAGCATTTTCTTAATCCGTTGAGGTTTTGCTTCCTGGCAATTGCCTGGCAGGAATAATTTGGCTCAGATACACTTATGAAAATTCTTACAGGTTTGTGTTGGCAGCGATGAGAACAGCACAAGGTGTTAGACTGGGCTTGGATCAGCCACCTCAGTACTTGAGTTCTGGCTAGGAAAGAATTTAGAGCCAAGACTCAACTGTAAGAGAAAGTTTAATGTGAGAGTCACAGAGGTAAAAGAAATGGGCGTAAGAAACAAGTTACAGAGGCAAAAGAAGGATCCTTGGAGTTTAGGAGTGAGGAAGGTCAAGGTAACCTGCCTGGGGGGGAGGTGCGGGAAGAGGGGGAAGGCATGGGTGTGCTCCTGGGGAGGAGAGTGCACTGAGTCCTCTACCTTAAGGGCTTTGAAGGGCAGGGGTTTTAGGAGAGGTCCCAGGGGAGGAACTCAGTAGCAGATGCATCAGCTTTCCAGGTGTGTCTTTTCAGGGTCATGGTCTCCACTGATTGGCCGGTGCCAGGAGGGTCATTAGGTGATGCAGCTGGTCCTGAGGTCAGCCGTGGTGTCACTTGTCTGGTTTTGCTGCTTTTCTGGGCCTGGAGCTGAAACACAACTGAGGCCTAGATTGTATTGCATGGGAGTCAGAATGTCCTTGTCCTGGGGCTTTAATGCTTAAGGGCTATCCTCCTTGTTCCTCCTCTCAGGGGGTCTACCACATGACTAGTGACATTTCAGGTGAAGAAAGGTCAGGGGAGGGTCCAAACCACGTGACCAGCAGTATGAAAGCTCAGGGGTCTAAATCGCATGGCCAGCGATATGCTAGGGGAGGAAAGATGACCTTGGGGCCAGGTCCTTGTTTTCCCAGTTTTGCCTGTTTCTAGGCAACTGGGGCTTCCCGCCCGGTGACCTCCTGTACCTGGCCTATTGTTCTTGCTCTGATCTTGTCAAACTGCCTGCCACATTTGGACGTCTCTTAGGTGACAATGCCTTATAATTTTTGTTGAAAGTTGGACATGATGTATTGGTGATAGAAACTGATATAATTAAGTTGTTAGTGAAAGGTTTTATGTTATTCTGGCTAGATGTAGCTGGGCTGTGTCTTTTTTTATATATATAATATATTTTTATTGATTTCAGAGAGAAAGGGAGAGGGAGAGAGAGACAGAAACATCAATGATGAGAGAGAATCATTGATTGGCTGCCTCCTCCACAACCCCAATGGGGATCGAGCCTGCAACCCGGGCATGTGCCCCGACCAGGAATCAAACCGTGGACCTCCTGGTTCATAAGTTGATGCTCAACCACTGAGCCACGCCGGTCGGGCTGGGCTGTGTTTAATGTATATTATAGCTTCTGGGGCCTGAGGCTTCAATTGTTTCTAGTTTTCTTATTTCCCCCTTCTCTCTTGTCTTTAGGTTTCTTCCAGTGAAAGGATTTTTTAGAGACAGGAAAGGCAATTTTAGGGAAGGGGGCTGGGAGATCCATGGGAGAGGAATGCATACGTGAGGGGCAGAGACAGCTCCAAGCCGCCAGATTGTTTATGTTACACACAGAGAGGACAGCATGTTACAAGATAAAGGAAGAAGAAGGGGGAGGGGGCACTGGGTGAGCTTTAAAACTTGGAAACTGATACCATCCAGGGATGAAAGGGAAAATAGCCAATTACGAAAGCACAGGGGACATAAAATATGGAAAGGTCCAATTAGAAAGTGTCCTGAACAGACAAAGAGCTTCCAGCATTTATAAACCTGCAGACCAAGAGACTCAGAGGATTAGGTTTTCCCCATTTGGGGACCCCTCCCCAGGGGGAGTTTGTATACGCTTGCAATAAACTTCCAGACTTTTGCTTAAAAATCTTTTAGGCCACAAATTATCCTTCAAACTTTGTGAGACAAGAACCTACACGGAGAATCCGAGCTTGCCGTTCCGTGTCTCACAAGGACTCTTTTAAAAAAAATTGTGGCACAAAACCACATAATGTAAAATTCACCCTCCCAACAGTTTGCAAGTTACAGTACAATTTGCAAGTGTGCAGTACAATATTGTCAACCACATGCATGTTGCATGCAACTGATCCCAGGACTCACATCCTGACGGACCGAAACTCTACATCCTGAACACCAGACCCTACCACTCTCTGTAGTCTGCAAGGTCCTGAACAACTTTCTCCCATTCCATCCAGTCCCTGGCAACCACCATTTTGCCTTGTGTTTTTATGAGTTTGACTCATAGATACTGCATATAAGTCAAATAACACAGTATTTGTCATTTTGAGATGAACTTATTTCATTTAACATGACGTCCATGAGGTCTATCCATGTTGTATGTAGCATGTGGCAGAATTCCTTCTTTTTAAAGGACAGATAGATAATATTCCATTGCATGTATATATCACATTTTTTCTTTGTCCAATCATCTGTTGATGGACATTTAAGTTGCTTCTACCTCCAAGAATTCCTTCTTTTTGTTTCTAAAATATTTGTATTGATTTCTTTTTAAGAGAGGGAGGAAGGGAGAGAGAGAGAGAGAGCAAGAGAAACATCGATGTAAGAGAGATACATCAATTGGTTGCCCCCTGTACTAGCCCGACCAGAGATGGAACCTGCAACTTAGGTATGTGCCCTGACCTGTAATCGAACCTGTGACCTTCAATGCACTGGGTGACATTCCAACCAACTGAGCCACACTGGCCAAGGCCAAGAATTTCTTCTTCAATAGAGCCTGTTTATTGCACCCATCTCAGTTGTAATCCACTGTTATTATTCTGGACCCCCGTTGAAGTGGTAGTAAGGTATTGAAGCTTCTATAATCTTTTGATGAAATCTCAATTTTTAAAATTGGACCTGAGTCCATGGCCTATACCAAGTTTCTATACAAAACAATATTTATAAAAATGTTTATTCAGAAAACACTATTATTAGACTGGCAATTACTTCAGCATTTAGACTTTTTAATATGTGTGAGTTGAAGAGATGCTTGACATTGGACTTTGGACCAACTGGCATTTTTTTTTTCTTCTTTTTCTCTCCTTTACTACTACTACTACTACTACTACTACTACTACTACTACTACTACTACTATTTACAGCAGTTTGCTGCCCCCATAAGTTCTGTGTTCTTGGCTGACTCAGTATCCTCCTTTCCACTGGTGCCTCCTCAATGCCTGTCTACCTTCATCAGTTCCTGGCTAAAGTGACTTTTGAACGCCTGCACCTGCCTCATGTCCTGACTGTGCTGATTCTGTCTGTTCACCTCAGTGACCTGAACTCTACTCTCCTTGCTCACCCGCCCCTCTCTCCTGTTTCATTCCCTCACTAATCACTCATTCATGAATTACACAGACCTCTTATTTGCCAGCCTCTGAGTACACATACATAGGCTTGCATATACCCACCTTGTACCATACAAGATTTAAGGCAACTTTAAAAAATATCTGCAATGTGACAAGGTAAAAAAGAAAGAAAAAGAATGTCGGCCAGGGAAGAATTAAAGGACCAGCAAACACCAATATTCCAGACGAACTGTATAATCCTTACATAGTTAAGGAAATGTCTGAGCCCCCGGCAGCTTTCCTCTTAAAACAACAGGACCCAGACCTGCTTTCCACCGTGCCTTCAGTCCCGTCCTCCTGTCTTTCTCCTAGTGGTGCTCAGCAGTAAAGGTGATAGAATGGACCCATGTGCCTGTGCTTAGGACACATACTAAGTCTTGACCGGCTCAAATCAGGGGTGTGTTGAGGTGCCCAATGGACGTACGTGAGGTGGGTGGGAGGCAGTTTGGAAAGGAGAACAACAGACCCATAGGAGACCCAGCTGAGGCCCTGGGGCTCCTCTGACAGCCTCCTTTGAGAGTCCTCTTAACATCTTGTCTAGGAACATTGTATCTCCTCAAGCTTCAAGGGCAGTTCTTTTGTGAGCAAGCTGTGGAGCGCTGAACAAGAATTATTAGAACGGAGTGCAGGGATCTGCTGGTAGGGAAGCTCTCTGGAAAACAAGGACCCTTCTGAGAGCCCGGAACCTAACTCTGAAGTGGAGTCAAAGCAGGAGGAAGCTTTGCGAGAGCTGTGAACAGATCATCGTCAAGAATTCTTTTTAAAAAAAATATATTTTATTGATTTTTTACAGAGAGGAAGAGAGAGGGATAGAGAGTTAGGAACATCGATGAGAGAGAAACATCGATCAGCTGCCTCTTGCACACCCCCTACTGGGGATGTGCCTGCAACCAAGGTACATGCCCTTGACCGGAATCGAACCTGGGACCCTTGAGTCCGCAGGCCAACGCTCTATCAACTGAGCCAAACCGGTTTTGGCAAGAATTCTTAAAAGATCTTCCACTCCCAGCCCTCAAACCGCAGGTGGGTTTGCAGGACTCAGGAACAAGACCACATCCCAGCATTCCTGGGCCCTCTCTGTCCCCTAGTGGTTAAATCAAGAAGGGCACACCCATGAAAACTTGGCATCTCATTCCTCCTATTGTCTTTCGTGGCACTTGACCCATAGGGGTCACGCCAATATCAAATGAAGGAAGGAAGTAATTCCTCAAGCAGCACACACCTGGTGTGGGAGACAGTAACGGAAATAAAGCATGCTCTATGTAGCCAGGACTGCAGGACTGGTTGGGCCCAGGTAGGGAGAGCACAGGAAGAAGGCATTAGCTATATGGAACACAGAAGAGATTGTCTTTGAGCCTGTCTCCAAGGATGAGCATCTGCAGGGAGGGAGGGAGGGAGGGGAATTCAGACAGAGGACTCACATTCGAGGACAATGTGCCACCTGTTTGGGGAACAGGGGGGAATGCGGTTGTGGCCAGAGAAGAGGAAATATCTTGAATTTGTTCCAGGTCTGCTGTGGCCCTTAGGTACTGCACTACTCTACAGATTTTTGTGTGCTTTGCTCAAGGTCATGGAACAGAGAATCAGAGCCAAATAGAAAATGTGTTCCAGGTCTCTGCTGCCACTCCACACATGGCCACTAGATGGCGCTTTCCTGCTTCCTGAGGTCTGGTCTTGGGCGCAGTAGGCACCACCTGCGCCCTGGTGTACCTAGGACGTGCTTATGGCTGGCTGCAGGCTGGTGGTTTCAGTTTCCTGGTGTGCCTGTAGCACCGCATGAGAAAAGACTGCTCTCCCTGTAAAACATCCAGTGCTTCTCTGAGAGAGGACAGACGTACAGAGAACGGAGTCCTGGACTAGGGAGGAAAAGGCAATCTCCAAATAGGAGCAAGCCCAGACTGTGTGGATCAGAAGCAAGAATAAGAAAGCGGACCCTGCAGGGCCATGTCCGGGGCCATGGAAGGAGCGTTCCCTTGGGAGCCTGGGCACCTCATGTCATTATATAGGAGATGAGTATGGGGGGTGGGGAATCTCACTTCCAGGGAGAAGGGACAGAGGCTGATGTCACATGCCTCCTGCCACTGGCAGGCGAGCCTCTATTTTCTGCCAGGTCCTTGGTGTGCTATCTGGAACAGCACCCCATGACCTTGCATCAGGGGCTGGGGAAGTGATGCCGATGGGCGAAGCTGGGGGTAACTGCAGACCACAGAGAGTGGTGGGGTCTGGTGTGAGCCAGTCTCCTCTTGAAGGCGTCCCAACTCAGGATTTCTTAAAACACTGTGCTGGCCTAACAGTGCCCTTCTGCCAGCTGCTTACATTTAAAATGCCTGGTCCAGAGTGAAGCCCAAAGTTCCTGGCATGGGGCCCCTTCGCAGCTATTCCAGCCCCCCCCCCCGCCCTTTTTCATCCCTATCTCCCACCTCTCCCCACGCACTCCTGCCCTCCCTACGTGCCAAGCCCCTCCACAACCTTTGTCCAGGGCGCATGTTCTTTGTCCAGAGGCCCTTTCTTCCTCCCCCACATCATTCAAGAGTGGCCCTCTCCTGCACTGGTGCGCGTACCTGAAAAGTTGAGACAGGACCAACACACCGCTTAACTCCAAGCTTCACTTTGGATTCCGTGAGAATGGCGGCCCCTGTGGTCCTGGGAGTTGTGGAACCTTGTTGCCAGGGCACGGAGTGGACACTGAAAGTGATGTTACTAGGGTCACTCTTCTCTGTGGACATCCCCATGGTGGGCCACCAGATGGCGCTCCTCCACCCTTCTGGGGACCCGCTTCCACAGGCGGGCTGGTTGTGGCACTCTCGGATCAGATCTCAAGCTTCTCTTTATTCCACATGCCTCTGGATCCCCCGAGCCCAGAGGCCGGCCTTGAGATGCACTCTATCCTATTCTGCCCACAGCTGATCCCGACCACCCTCAGCCACAAATCCTTCCCACATGGATTATGTTGGCTCAAGAAATTGCTACCTGAGTCATCAGACCCTTTCATGATGCCTAAGCTGTAAAATAACAGTCCTGTACATCCCACTTGCCAAGACCTGCCCTAGATCCGCCTGTGCCCTCCTGGGCGGGGAGGTCATGCACTAGGCCTGGCATCCGGGTGGGCCAGGCTGACAGCCTTAACAGCGTGTGACCAGGAGGTTCTGGAAAGACCCCTTCAGCACCCTGAGCCTGTGGGCATAAGCGATGGGACAGTCATGGCTAAAGGGCCATTCATCTGCCTTGTTTCTGTTGCCAGCGGGCTTCTAGGACTCTGAAAAGAAGGGGTCGGGGCAGCAATCTGGTTGGAAGAGGGTGTTCTGTGGGTGTGGGGATAGGGAGGCACTTACAGATTTGACTTGAAGCTTTGTGTGCTTAGTAAGGACACTTTTTTTCCCCTTTCTTACTGGTTTTAGAGAGAAAGGAAGAGAGAGAGAGAGAGAAAGAAACATCGATGTGAGAGAGAAACATGGACCGGGAATTGAACCCACGGCCTTTTGGTGCACAGGTTGACCCTCAACTAACTGAGCCACATAGGCTAGGGCCAAGGCTACTGCTTTTGCAGCTTCATCAAAACATCAACATTTTCCAGAGATGCATTTATTCACATTTACATGAGGATATTATTATAGACGTTTATTTAGGAGGTTGATGAAGATGGTAGTGGAGAAAGTGTCCCTTGGTACAAATCATGTTCTGGTGACAGGTGTGATGGTGGGTAGTGCTGGTGGGAAGCAAACTCTGGCGGGGTTGTGTCACCCTGTTGGGCCACCCAGGGAAGGAGTGGCCAGCACCGGGTTTGTAAAGACCAATGGAGGAGAGACCCCAAAGGAAGAGAATGGGAACGAGCTTCTTCCCTGGCCTATGGTTAGGAGCAAGTACTCAAGGGGACCCAGGCAGGAGCTGCATGACTGAGCCGCACACGTCAGCCAAATTCTATTGGTTCCAGGCAACTCACAAGTCATTGGTTCCAAGCAAATCATAAGTCCCAGGATTCAGGGACTTGGCCTCTTATGAGAGTGGCAAGGACACACTGAGGAAGAGCATATGGGATGGGATCTACTGTTGCTGAGAATTTGAAAAATACAGTTTGCCAGAGTTTATTGGAAATAAAATCTGCTAGGCTTTTCAAATTGTTATTTTTTACTTTATGAATGACATCTTTTTTCCTTTATATATTCTGATTATTGCTGCAATTGATTTATATTTATTTTGTGATCTAAATAATTGAGTAAAACTCAATAATTTTAACATTTATTTTAATGGTTATCATATTATTTATAATAATGACATTTTCTCTTTTCCTTTGCAATAATAATGTCTCTTATGTCCTTTAAAAATATATTTTTATTGATTTCAGAGAGATGAAGAGAGAGAGATAGAAACATCAATGATGAGAGAGAATCATTGATTGGCTGCCTCCTGCATGCCCCTTACTGGGGATCAAGCCTGCAACTGGGCATGTGCCCTGATTGGGAATCGAACCGTGATCTGGTTCATAGGTCCATGCTCAACCACTGAGTCACACCAGCTGGGCTCCTTGCACTGGGGCTAATTCACAACCTTATCTCTTTCCTGCTTTTAATAAGGGTCACTCCAGTGTTTCACCATTAAGTGTGTGGGCTGTTAGTAGGAACCAGATATTTTTATATTCTATTAAGAAAGAATTCAAGTATCATTAGTTTATGAAGAAATAAAAAAAAATCAGATATAGTTGTTGAAATTTGTAAAAACTAACTTTTGGGTTCATATCAAGAGAAAAAATGTTTTTTTTTCCTTTTACCAATTAATGTGCTAAATTATGACAATAGTTTTCTGATATTAAAATGCCCTTACATTCTTGTAATGAGCTTTAATTAGCAGCATTGTCATAGTATTACTTTCATATACTTCTGCACTAAATTTGCTAGTATTTTCTTTAGAATTTTGCAACCATATTCAAAATAGATTTTATTTTCAAGACTAGAGGCCTGGTTCATGAAATTCGTGCATGGGGCGGGGGGAGGTCTCCCTCAGCCCAGCCTGCACCCTCTCCAATCTGGGACCCCCTCAAGGAATGTCCGACTGCCCGTTTAGGCCCAATCCCAGGGGGCAGTCGGACACCCCTCTCACAATCCAGGACTGCTGGCTCTCAACCGTTTGCCTGCCTGCCTGCCTGATTGCCCCTAACTGCTACTGCCTGATCACCCCCTAATCACTTCCCTGCCAGCCTGATTGACACCTGACTGCTGCCCTGCCGGCCAGATTGCCCCTAACTGCCCTCCCCTGCAGGCCTGGTTGCCCCTAACTGTCCTCCCCTGCAGGCCTGGTCACCCCCAACTGTCCTCCCCTGCAGGCCCAGTCACCCTTAACTTCCCTCCCTTGCCAGCCTGGTTGCCCCTAATTGCCCTTCCCTGCTGGCCTGGTCACCCCCAACTGCCCTCCACTGTAGGCCTGGTTGCCCCCAACTGCCCTCCCCTACAGGCCTGGTCCCTCCAACTGCCCTCCCCTGCAGGCCTGGTCCCCCCCCAACTGCCCTCCCCTGCAGGCCTGGTCCCCTCCAACTGTCCTCCCCTGCAGGCCTGGGTCCCCCCACCAACTGCCCTCCCCTGCTGGCCTGGTCACCCCCAACTGCCCTCCCCTGCAGGCCTGATCACCCCCAACTGTCCTCCCTTGCAGGCCTGGTCCCTCCCAACTGCCCTCCTCTGCTGGCCTGATCACCCACAACTGCCCTCCCCTGCTGGCCATATTGTGTCCACATGGGGGCAGTCATCTTTGACCACATGGGAGCAGCCATTTTGTGTCCACATGGGGGCGGCCATCTTGTGTTGGAGTGATGGTCAATTTGCATATTACTCTTTTATTAGATAGGATTATTTTGGCTTTGTAAAGTGTATTGGTAGGCATATGTCCTTTTCTAGCTACTGAAACAAATTGTGAGGTATTATTGCTTTCTTGCAGCTTTGAAAGAAATCATCTGTGAAGCCATCTGTGCCTGGCATTCTTGAAGTGGTACCAGTGTGTGAGCCTGCATGCATATGTGTGCAATGTTTGTTATTCAGTGCATAAAAGTTTATGGATGTTTTTAAAATAGTGGCCTGCCAATATTAAACAACACTTCTTAATTATTTACTTTTTCTGGCTTGAATTTCACTTTGTTTGATATTAACACCTTAATGTTACCTTTCTGAAATTGTTGCAGATATAACTTCCCTGAAAAAAAAAAAAAGATTGGAAATAGTGTTGACCTAGTCTGAGAGTCTTTTACAAGGATTTAAAAAATAATTTATATTTATGAAAAAAAACTCTTTAGTTTTATTTTTATGTTCTTGAAACTTTCAAAAAATGCTTCTTTGTTTAGTCCTTTGTTTATCATCTTTCTTAAGTTGCGTTTTTAAAAAAAATTATTACATAGAATTGGATTCAGCTGCATATAACAGAAAACCTTCCGAAACCCAGTGACTTAAATATCATAGAAGCTTATTTCTCTTCCTCATAGAGACATCTGGAAATAGGCAACTCAGGCCTGGTATAAAGACTCTGAGGTTCCAGGCTCAGAATTGAGATTCCGCCCAGCTTTCTTTTTTCTTCTGTTTTTAATATATTTTACTAGAGGCCCGATGCATGAAGATTCATGCAAGAATGGGCCTTCCTTCCCCTGTCTGCCAGCACCGCCTTCCCTCTGGCTGGAGCCACCTTTTTGTTCCTGCTCGGAGCTGCCTTTCTGCCTTCCCACACTGCCCAGAGGCCCGGAGCTGCTGGGGCAGTGCGGAACGCCTGCATCATTGCCATTGGGAACGCCTGCATCATTGTCATTGCGATGTCCCACCCTGCCCTGGCTGCTTGGCACCTGCATACACAAATTAACCCACCATCTTTGTTGGGTTAATCTGCATACTCACTCCTGATTGGCTGGTGGGCGTCGTGAAGGTATGGTCAATTTGCATCTTTCTCTTTTATTAGTGTAGATTGATATTTTTACAGAGAGGCAGGGAGAGGGATATAGAGTTAGAAACATCAATGAGAGAGAAACATTGATCAGCTGCCTCCTGCACACCCCTTCTGGGGATGTGCCTGCAACCAAGGTACATGCCCTTGACCGGAATTGAACCTGGGACCCTTCAGTTCACAGGCCAATGCTCTATCCACTGAGCCAAACCGGTTAGGTCCCTCCCAGCTTTCTGCCCCACCATCCAGCATACAGTTTGCCTCCCAGCCCTGGGTGGGGGTGGGAGCTGGACTTTTGCATTCCTGTGTTCCCTGCTGCTGGCCAGGTCTGGTATGGCATGGACTGGTGCCTGGATCCAAGGAGACAGTGCCTGTTGGAATCTAGCTGCCTGTGGGGATGAAATGGAAAACCAGCCTCAAACACTGTGATGATCAATTTCACCTGCTAACTTGGCTGAGTATGAATATGGTGCCCAGTTATTTGGTCAAACACAGTCTAGATGTGGCTGTGGAGGTGTTTTGCAGATGTGATTAATATTTGCACTTGAAGTAAAGAAGATTACTCTCCACAATGTGGGTGGGGCTCGTCTAATCAGTTGAAGACCTTAAGAGCAAAAATGTAGGTTTCCTGGAGCAGAAGGAATTCTGCTTGAAATCTTCCAGGGGGAGGAACTGCCTGACCTGATTGTGTGAGTCAATTCCTTAAAATCTCTCTTTTTACACACACACACACACACACACACACACACACACACACACACACACAGTGTCTGTACCTTTAACCTCAGGACCCTGGCCCCAGCAGTGGTTTTGGCAGAGACATTGGGCCATGATGACAACGAAGTTAGGTGTTAGGTCTTCTTTACCAGTTCAGGTCCGTGTGAACACCCCAGGGTCAGACTCAGAGTAGCCCATGTAGTCCCCATGCTTTATAAATTGTGGTCCAATAAGTGGAGAAAGCCATGGACCAGTTAATAACATAGCTTCTCCAGGAGTTAAGAGGTTAATATGGGACCTTTATATGGCACATGACTGTGGTGGTCATTGATAGGTTTTGGTGCTTAATACCCATTTACCCTAATTGTCATTCAGAAATCTATGCTTTCTCCATTCAATGTCCCCGTGATTTTAGGGAGGCTGACTCACTCCGTTAACTCCAGGGGTGACATATGACCTAGGTTTACACCAAGCTCTGTCTTCCTTTGTCCTGGCCTGTGTGACTGGGTCAGGGATGGGCACCTGACCTAATTCAGGCCAGTGAAAGGTAAGCCCAGGGTTTTTGTTTGAGCTGAATGAGGAGAAGTTCTCTCTTTGTGCTCTTCGTACACCGGGGAGGAATGTGTTCTCCGAGCTGCAGCAGCTGTATTGTCACTGTGGTGGGGCGGGTCAGCCTGAGAATGAAGAGGCGGAGCTGAAAGACTGGGAGAGAGAAACCAGGTCCCTGTGACATCATCTGGCTGTCTCTCCATTGGCCGCACCCGAAGCAAAACCGACTCTCTGGATTTCTCACTTACATCAGTAAATATATGTTTTTCTGCTTAAGCCAGGTTGGGTAGTATTTTTAAAAAAAATAAAAAACCAAAAAATCCTCATGATACAACTATGCACTGTACTGATATTTTTTCTAAGAACAAGCCAGATCAAATCACCTGGCACCTGAGTAGCAGGGAACAAACAAGGGGCAGTGTGGCAGGAGATAACATTTGGACAAAAAAAAAAAAAAAAAAAAAAGAAAAAGAAAAAGAAAGGTTCTTTTTAGCCACTGATGCCTCAGATGGAGGTCTCCGGGTTGCACTGATGCGGGAGAGTTTCTCTCAGCAGGACGGCCGTTCTAGCGAACAGGATTTTTCCACAATGTAGAGAAAAGTCTTAGCTATGGTTGGGAGGCCTAGTAACCTTAAATAGCATTCATGGCACCAACGGTTTTTATCTTCCAACCAATGGCTCTAATCTTGTGGACTTCTGTGAAATACATCAATTTAACATTATAGAAATAGACACGCATGCCATGGGGATTCAGAGTAAATGCTGAAAAAAAAAAAAAAAAAGCCAGGGCTGAGTCAATAGGACCATATCTCAGTGTTAAGGGCTCAGAATTTCACTGGGGATATTAAAAAAAAAAGATTAGTGCCTTTTAGTTTTAAATCAGAGTATAGAACTCCATAATACCATAATGTTTTGTTTTTGTTAATCCTTGCTAGAGGATTTTTTCCATTGATTTTTACAGGGAGTGGAAGAGAGAGGGAAAGACAAAGAAACATCAATGTGAGAGAAACACATCAATTGGTTGCCTCCTGAATGAGCCCTGACCAGGCCCAGGCAGGGGAAGAGCCTGCAACCAAGGTATGCATCCTTGCCCGGAATCAAACCCGATACCCTTTGGTCCGCAGGCCGATGCTCTATCTACTGAGCCAAACCAGCTAGGGCACCATGTCTTGCCATTAATTTAGGTTACCTGTTCTTCTTATCTGTGAGAGAATGAGGCCCAGGAGAATCTATTTTGTTTACCCTGAGCAACTACCTGGCCTAGGACCTAGCAGATGCTTTATAAATTGTGGTCGAATAAATGCAGGAAGCAATGGATTGGTTAATAGCCATAGTGTCTCCATGTCCCTAACTCGCTTGTGGATTCTGCCCAGCCCAGTTGCTTTTCTCCCACCAGGTGCTTCCACCCAGACAGGAGTGTTAGCTCCAGGGTTTTGCCTGGTGCAGGTTCTGTTAGTGTCGATAGCTAGATATTAATAAAAGAAGGGGTGAAGTGAATCAGACATGATTAAGCCTAATAAACTGGAAGCTGAATCCAATATTTGGCCTACTTCACTAGGAAGCTACAGCTTCACACATTCCCAGGGAACCACAGGTCTGTGCCCTGCAGATTACTGGGGTGGGGTGGGGTGGGGGAGGTATGAAGGGATAGGACAGTGAAGGAGAACTCCCTCTGCTGGGTGCATGCCCAGTAGAAAAGCCAAGATGGCCCAGGGGGAGGTACTTCCACTTTGAGGCATGCGCAGGAGGAACTAGGATGGGGACCCGAGGGAGAGTGTCTAGCCTGGGAAAAGGATCGGATTGGATGAGGGACACAGAACCCTGGAAGATGTAGGAAAATAGGTTGGTTAGAGGGAGGGTCCAACGCAAACCCAGTGAAAGGTTGGGAAGTTGATTGGTTAGGTTGAAAGGGCACCTGGTCCGAGATAATATAACTCAAGCTTAACACAGATCTTTCTCTCACTTGGTAACACGCACTCACCCCATCCTTCACCCCATCCTTCGTGCGTTCTCTCTCCATAGCAACCATGTGGCACTAACAGCCGCTTGGGGTCCAGCAGCTGCTTGACTCCGAGTGTGGCCTGGGCACAGTGCAAGCTGGAGCGCAGACGGGAGGGAACAGCCTAAGCTGGCTGGATCTGAACAGAGACATGGACTGAACCAATGGCGCAAAATGCCTGGACACTGGCCCTATTCCAGGGCCGGATGAAGACAAGGCTGAACTTTACCCAGGATAGACCTTTGTGTTTACTTCAACTTCAATCCCCCTTACTACATACACCACAGACTCCCTTACGTGAGTCCCTGTAATGCTTTCCTGGCAACTCCGGGAAAGAACACAATTTCCACTGGCCACAGTTCCAAGTTTACCCTACCTTTCCCAGGACTCAGTGCCATAGACACCCACATTATCATGTTCTTCTTTCACTGTCTCTCTGTACAATGTCTTAACCATTAGATTAATTTGTAATACTTGTTTTCGGATTGAAAAATCTCTCTCCACAGCAGTACTGTGTCTCCCCATGTACTCTCTGGCCAATGGCTTATACGATGCTTTGGTTTTCCCTTCTGGAACTCAAAGCATAGAAATGAAGTCACATAGACAAGTAAAGTTTCTGTTTATCTGTCAGATGACACTTTCTGTAATTGCCCACACAATCTGAAATCTTACTAATTCTTCCTCTGCAAAATCTTTTGTTTTTGCCCTGATTGCTTTTGTTTAAATATACTTTTTATTGATTTCAGAGAGGAAGGGAGAGGGAGAGAGATAGAAACATCAAGGATGAGAGAGAATAATTGATCAGCTGCCTCCTGCACGCCCCACACTGGGGATGGAGCTTGCAACCCAGACTCTGACCTGGAATTGAACCATGACCTCCTGGCTCACAGGTCAATGCTCAACCACTGAGCCACGCTGGCCGAGCTGCCTTGATTTCTTATCCCCACAGCCAGTGGTATGCCAGAGTCACGAGGCACCGGCTTGCAAAGACCCAATTGTTAAATGTTCAGAAGGCAGCAAACTGGTTGTTAAACTCTAGGCAGCTTGAAATTGGCATTATTTACACCACAGAAATTGGCAAATGCTACAAATTAACTCCTACAGACCTCTACCTTTAATTGGGAGCTGATTGTTAAACATTTACCAGCATACCACTATGCACTAGTCCTTCTCTGATTTAAGTCCTCATTACCTCCTGCCTGGACTATTACAATATCCTGCTAACCAATATCTCTGCACTCAGACTCTTCTCATTCCACATGATCATTGTAGAACACTTTTGACTGTCAGTAACAGAAAACCCAACTATAAATTTCTTAAATACAAGGTAATGTATTATTTCACATAACAAAAAGTTCATAGATAAGGTGTTTTCAGGAAAACTCAGCAGCTCAAGAGCTCATCAAATACTTAGATTCTTTTCATTTTTCAACTTTACCAATCTCAGAATGTTGGCATTTCTCTTCATAACTTCAAGATGCACGTCCTGGTTCAAGCATCAAAGTTACACAATGATGTGTGTAACTTTTCCTTATGTCTTTCATGAACAGCAAACACCATCTTCCCAGAAATCCCCTAGCAGGCTTCCTCTTGGGAAGAATTGTAACCCACACCTACTCAAGTCAGTCACCACAAGGGTAATGGGATTACCATGATTGGATCAGACCACTGATTCCCAATCCTTCAGAAACAACATCTTTTGTAGCAAATATTTTATTTCCTGAAATGGAAACCAAAGATAATGTAACCTACCTACACAATACTCTAAAAACATAACACAAGCCCGAACTGGAATATAAAGGTAAAATAAAGAAAGTTAATTTTCTGCCCTGACCGGGTGGTTGGACCATCGTCCTGTACATCAAAAGTTTGCGGGGTTTGATCCCTGCTCAGGGCATGTACGGGAGGCAACCAATTGATGTTTCTCTCTCTCTCCCTTCCTCTCTCTATGAAATCAATTAAAAATATCCTCGGGTAAGGATTAAAAAAAAGATAATTTCCAAAGTATTATATGTATACGCATTTCAACATACTATTAAAACTCCCCATTATTCCCTGCCTTCCCTCTAGCAGAATTACCTGATGGCACCCAGGTAATTCTGCAGTGTCTCTGCAGACACTCCCCCAGGCTATCAAAGGTGACTTGCTGTGCCTCCCCCAGCTGATGTCAGGCTTGCTTTATGACTTGCGTTGGCTAATGTAATGTGAATGGAAGTGCCATAACTGAGAAGAGCTTGAGAAACCATTGCATGGCTCTGCCATTCCTCTTTCCTTCTGCCATAACAACAGCATGTCTCAGGTAGGGCTTCTTCTTCTTTAAAAAAAATTTTTTTTTTTGATTTTTAAAAATTGATTTCAGAGAGGAAGGGAGAGGGAGATAGAAACATCAATGATGAGAGAGAATCATTGACTGGCTGCCTCCTTCATGCCCCACACTGGGGATGGAGCCCACAACCCAGGCATGTGCCCTTGACTGAAATCAAACCTGGGACTCTTCAGTCTGCAGGCCGACACTCTATCCACTGAGCCAAACCGGCTAGGGCAGGGCTGCTTCTTTCGCCTGGCTCTCAGAATGAAAACGACATGTAGAACAGGTGCAGAGCATCAACCGACGTACAATATAAACAAAAAAAGTATATTTTTGTTGTAAGCCATTGAAAATTTTGGAGTTTTTTGTTACTGTAGCATCATCTATCGAAAGCTGACTAACAAAATATAGCACAACGATATTTTGCACATAAAGAAGCAGTCTGCTCTTTTGTATGTTTGCACCTATACATAGTATTCCCATGCAATTGTGCTGTATCAACAATTTAAAAACCAAGAGGCCCTGGCCAGTGTGGCTCAGGAGGGAAATGAAGATGCTTGGCTTCCTTGAGCCATGGTGAAGTAGCTCCCATATGCCCATCAGGCTTGGACCCTGTGATGCACAATAGAGCCAACAATAAGACAGTGGGGAGCCTGGTAGCAGCCTCGATTTGGCATAGCAAAGGTGAGGCCATGTGATATTTCAGTTACAAGTCAGTAAGTGTTTACTGAGTGTCTATTAAGTGCTGGCTACTGTGGGAGTCATCAATATCAATTAATAAGAATCCTTCTCTATTTAGTCTAACTGAGAAGGTGATGTATGTGTCTAGGTCAGTGGTTCCCAACCTTTTTTTTTGGCCATGCCCCACCTAAGCATCTCTAAAATACTGATGCCTCCCCTGTGACATATAATTCTTATTATTCAAAAAGTGA
Source organism: Cnephaeus nilssonii (assembly GCF_951640355.1). Classification (NCBI taxonomy): domain Eukaryota; kingdom Metazoa; phylum Chordata; class Mammalia; order Chiroptera; family Vespertilionidae; genus Cnephaeus; species Cnephaeus nilssonii. Next base: position 52,951,231 of record NC_137086.1, on the reverse strand, counting down.
ACTCCTATACATGTGGAGGAAGCCTAAAAGGCCGTTAATTTGGTCTAAACAAGCTTCCAAAGAAAAAGGCATCCATGACAGAGAAAAATAAAAGAACAAAAGGACAGTTGAAATGCTGAGGAAGAAATCACTAAGAAATTGTTTAAAAAATAATATTATTAAGTGATGTGGGGAGCACGGGAGACTTGGCTGGAAAGTTTGTAAGGAGGAAATTCCAAAAAGGGAAGATGGCTGAAGGCAGCAGCCCCTAATTGTTCCTTGACCTTTCCAAACAAGTCTGTGTACGTGCGGACGCTCGGGTGTTTACCAGAATCTTTATGCTTAATCTTTAGGTGTCCTTGCTTAAAGGACACTGCAGACACATGTGTCCTCCCAAGAATACTTACCCTACTGATTGCATTTAAAAGTTAAACTTTATCTCAAACTGCTGTTACAATAAAAGCCTGAAGAGGCCGGCGAATGAGGTTCTTTGGTTCCTATAGCCAAACAGTCCCTTAGCCCTCTCTTTCACAGAAACATGTGTCAGAGTAATCATTCATTTGTTGCTCATGGTCTGCTGGTCAGCACCGGCAAAGTAATATGAAAAAATAGCAAATGAAGTTTCAAAACATATACTAGAGAACTGAAATGCATAAATATGTCACAATATATAATTATATACTATATATGAGGCCCCTAGAACCATAAGAAATGCAAAAAAAATCACTGAAATCACTGTTAGTAACTCATTCTTGAATTGCCCCCCTTAAAAATCAAATTGCTTCCCTGTGGGGCATGTGCCCCATGTTGGGAACCACTGGTCTAGGTATTATAGGGAGGTGCAGATAGGTGCTGAGATGAGAGAATGTCTTTAGCTGGGAAATCCAGGAGGGCTACTCGGAGAAGATGGTGATTGGTAGGGCCTTGTAGGATGGTTAATATTTAACTAACTGGAAAGAAGATAGAGGGTCATTCAAAGTGGGGAAAACATTCAAAGGCAGGGAAGAAGGAAAGAGCCATAGAACTTTTATGGTTTCATGTTGCTTTTTGGAACCAGATATGGGCTCTTTTTAGACAATCTTCCGCTCTGAGTTAACAGTATGCATCCCTAAAGGTGGGAATCCTGCCTTGGCTGGTGTGGCTTAGTTGGTTTGGTGTCATCCCGTGCACCAAAAGATCACACCGGTCTATTCCTGGTCAGGGCACATGCCCAGGTTTCAGGTTTGGTCCCTGTTTGGGGTGCTTATGGGGATGTTCTCTCCCTCTCCCTTCCTCTCTCTCTCAAATCAATAATAATAATGATAATAAAAATAATAATGTGGGAATCCTTAGCTCTTCATAGGATTAAAATACCTCTCTGGGAAAAGTGAAGTGCATGTGAGTTCTAATTGTGGTGTACCTCTCGAGTTTTTTTACACATACCCATACCCATACCCATACCCATGTAACCACCACTCTGATCAAAGTAGACAATATTTCCATCACCCCCAGAGATTTTGTTTACTTTTATCATAAAGAAGTATTTTTGCCTTTTCTAGAATTTCATGTAAATGGAAGCATACAATTTTAAATATTGGTACTTGGTTCTTTTTTATTGTCGAGCAACTTGATTAACTGTGTGAATATATCAAATTAATTTGTCTATCCATTCTGTTGATGGATATTTGAGTTGTTTTTCTCTTTGGCTAATATGCATAAAGCTTCCTTGTCCTCCTCTTCTTCCTCCTCCTCCTCCTCCTCATCCTTCTATAGATTCAGAGCAGGAGGGAGAGAGAGATAGAAACATCAATGATGAGAGAGAACCACTGATTGGCTGCCTCCTACATGCCCCACACTGGGGATTGAGCCTGCAACCCAGGCATGTGCCCTGACTGGGAATTGAACTGTGACTTCATGGTTCATAGGTCAATGCTCAACCACTGAGCCATGCCAGCTGGGCTGCTTGGAACATTCTCAAACATGTCCTTTAGTGGACACAAGCACTTATTTCTCTGGTTGTGGCATTGCTAGGTCATTGGGTAGCTTTCATAAATTCATACTTTCAATCTTGACTTGCAATTGGTGTTTCAACTGGGGGAAAGAGGCAGTCTTTCGGGACTGAGCTCTTAACCTGTGTGATCTGATGCTAACTAGAGGTAGATAGTATCAGAACTGAACTGAACCGGGGGACACCAGCTGGTGTCTGGAGAACCAGAGAATTGCTTGGTATTGGAAAACCCACATTTGATAGAGTATTCTGTGTGTAGAGTGTTGAGGTAAAGGAGAAACGGAAGAGTTTTTCCTGCACATCTGGTATGAGGAGTGAAGTAAAGGTAGATAGGAGAAACCCAGGCATGTTGTTCCTATTCAGGGGAATTGACAGGAGAAGGTGGGGAAAGGCTGGGAATTGAAGCACCTGATATTGTCTGAGGAGAGGAAGCGTTTTCCTGAGGGTGAGAGAGCAATGTGGGAGATTGGAAGCATTGGGAAGAGAGGTTGGGTCCTCCTACTACTGTAGATAATGTGCTCCCTGAGGTGTCCTCTGTCTGTTTTCCCAGCATGTGGTACATACGGGGGGGGGGGGGGGGGGGGGAGGAGTGGGGAGTTTGGCACTCCAACTCCAGGCTCTGGTGCTGTCTCCACTGTGATTCCCAGGTGGTCCCTTGGGATCAATCACAGTTGGGGCCTAGGAAGGTAGCTCTCTTGGCCAATGCTTGGCCTTCGGGGCCTATCTTCTGGGGGCGGGGGGGGGGGGTTAACATGTCTAGAAGTGCACACCTGCATACAGCTCCGGAGCCCGGATGGGTTGGGGAAGAACAGTGCTATCAGTGTGGCGTGATAAGATTTCTAAAATAATGCACCCCCTGGCCTATCCACATCTCCTTTCCCAACCTGTCCTGGCATCTTCCAATTGGCTCATTGTCATACAGGGGAAAAGTGAACATTTTCTTAAATTCTTAGGAAGAGCAAGGCTCTCATCAGAATAGAGAGGATTTTCTGGAGAGGGGGTGAGGAAGTCATGGGAATCTTCTGAAGCTACAGGGGTCCCAAGAGGTGGGGCTCTGGAGCTGCTCTCTGCTGTGAGCCCATTGCAGGTGGGGCGTCTGTGGGATCAGAGGGAAGAGGGACTGGCATTTACATCCCAGATGGAGCCCTGGAGAGGAGTTTGGTCCAGAAGAGGACTTGGGTGTGGTGTGCCCAGGCAGGACACTGAGGGACAACGAGGGGCACCTATAGAATTGGGGGCGGGGAGGAGGCCCCATCAGCAGCAACCTTGTAGCAGTTTTAATACTTCAAGATTTGCCTTCTCCATCTCCTGACCTCTCACAACTCATCTCCCTACTTCTTGCTAACTCCACTCCAGCTTTTTGTTCTTCCTGAGGCCTTCAGCACATTCTTTCTTACCTTGTAAGGCCTTGTCACATTCTTTAGGTCTTTGTTCCAAGACTCTTACCCCCCCCCCCCCCTTTCTTGACCATCTTTCATGACCATCTGATTGAAAATTGTAGCAGTGTTCCCAATCTCTCTCCACTCTTAGCCTATAATCAGTGAAAACTCCAACTGCTTGTCCCACAATAACCCCTGAGTCCATAGCCACTAACTCGAGTGCTGAGTTGGGGCAAGAAAAGCAACTTTATTTGGAAAGCCAGCAAGCCAAGAAGATGGTAGAACCATCTTGAGAAAGTACAGAATTCAGGCTTCTTTTATGTCAGGAGAAGGGAGAAACGAAAGGGGTTTGAGGTCAGCAGGTGATTGATGATTGCAGACACCTGGATGTCATCTGAGGGAGGATGGCGAAACTTCTTAGCTTCTGGTCAACAAACCACGGTTGCCATGGTCCCAGTCACTAGGTTCCTATATATTTTTTTACAAACAGTCATGATTTTTGTATGCAACTTCCTTATCTCCTTGGGGAAATGGTTTTGAGCAGAGAGGTTGTTTCAGTAATTCCTATGCTGCAGGTTAGATTCCTTTAATGTTTAGAATGTCTATGTGCAGGACTAAGCAGAAATTGCTAACCAACGTTATGGAAACTGGGCAGGCTTGAGCAAGGTGGAGTCAGGAAGACTGATTATTTTATTCTTTTTTTTTTTGTTGTTGTTAATCCTCACCCGAGGATATTTTTCTATTGATTTTTAAAAGAGAGTGGAAAGGAAGGGGAGAGACAGAGAGAAACATCGATGTGAGGGAGACACATTGATTGGTGGCCTCCGGCACGCACCCTGACCAGGCTGGGGATCAAGCTGCAACCGGTATGTGCCCTTGACTGGAATCGAACCCGGGATCCTTCAGTCTGCAGGGCAAACCAGATAGAGCCTGATTATTTTATTCTATTGCAAGCCTCCTACCTATCTTTATCTTCTTCCAAAGCTCTTCTCACTAGCTGTTTGAAGGCAGTAGTGATTTCTTGTTTCCTTTTAACCTCCCAACTACAGACCCCCAATAGGGTCAATTATAAATATGCTTGAAGTAGTGAACCTACATGAAGTGTTTTGACACAACGGATGTTCCCAACATTGAGCTATAGGATCCCCAAAAGTACACCTTTGGCCCCAAATTCTGGCTTCACTGTTCACTAGTTGTGTGACTTTAGCAAATGCCTAGTCTCTCTCTCTCTCTTTTTAAAATCTATATTTTTATTGACTTCAGAGAGGAAGGGAGAGGGAGAGACAAACATCCATGATGAGAGATAATCATGGATCGGCTGCCTTCTGCATGCCCTGTAGTGGGGATGGAGCCCGCAACTCAGGCATGTGCCCTGACCGGGAATTGAACTGAGACCTCCTGGTTCATAGGTTGATGCTCAACCACTGAGCCTCGCCAGCTGGGTGAATCCCTAATATCTTTGAACCCTAGTTTCCCCATCTACAAAATGGGATAATAGCCATACTGCCTTAATACAGTTTCTGAGAATTAAAGCTCCTAGCACAGTGCCTGGCCGACCGCAGACGCTCAGGAAAGGTTAGTGTCCCGCCCCCAGTGGCATCCTAATGTGTTTCTGTTCCTTATTTCTCTCCCCAGGCCTGCCACTCACCCTCCAAAGCACAGGCCTGTCAAATTACCTCTTTATGCAAAACAGGCAGTGGCTCCCTCTGCCTCGTGTCCCCAGACACCTGTGGCTGCCTGTCTCACCCACTGGATTTTAGACTGCACTTCTTTTGAATTACCTTTATCCAGTGTCCAGCCTCTTACAGTCAGACAAAAATGTGTGACAAATCACTAAGTAATTTGTCCGTTGCTCCCTCCTTAAAAAGAACCCCCCCCTCAGTAATCACAAGCCTGTTTGTTCTGCTCCAGTATGCCTGGCATTCCCAGGCACTACCCCGTCCCTCAGCCAAGCCCCTTTGGGGTGGTCCCTCTTCCCCTAAGGTCCAGAGGGTGACCTCAAGGGCTGTGCGCCCTCCCCCCCTCCCCGCTGGCCCCTCCCTCCACATTTCCATCCTTCCTGCTTATCACAGCACAGGACGTGGCTCAGCCAGCACTTCCTCTCACGGCTAAGCCTTTTGTGAAAGGGTCCGAGACGGAGTAAAGCTAGGCTCCCCGTTTTCTGGAATTGGTTCCTCTAGCTGTGATGTGTCGGCTCTTGTTCACCTGGACCCCGCGCCTTTTTGCTCTAATGTCTCCTCTTTAGGTTCCAAGAGAAAGTCTCTGGGAGACTTTGTGACTTCGCCCTATTCCAGCATCCCAGATTTGGCCCCCTCCCCCCTTTCTTCTGACTTCAAATCACTGCTCTCTCCAATGTCAATCAGCTTGGAGGGGGCCAGCGGGAAGCAGTGGGGCTGCAAAAGCTTTGCAAAAAGCAAACCCTTTAACCAATGGACGCTAGACACTGGGGTGGGTGAGGGCATGTGCAGGGCGGTAGGGGGGTGTAGGGGAGGCCGGGGGAAGGTCAATGGGGGGAAAAAAGGAGACATATGTACTACTATTTGTAATACTTTATAAACAATAAAAAAAAAAAGAAAGCAAACCCTTGCTCTTCTGAAAAGCACTTTCCAAAACAGCTTCCAGGAATGATAAAGTGGAGTCTAATTTTACATGGATTGCAGTAGAAGCAAAAGCTAAGCAGGTAATACTCATGAAATCGTATGGAGAAACAGGTGAAGTAAAAATTAAAAAAGTGGTCCCACCCAGCCAGCCCACCTGCGAACCCCTCCCCGCGGCAGGAACAGCGACTTCCTCCCGCGCCTGGGGCTTTGCTGCAGCGGCACTGCCCACGCACACCCAACCCAGACTCAGACCACGCCAGCCGTGCCACGAGGTGTGTTTTATTTCATTCATCATACAAATAATGTTCTACAATATCCCAGGGCAAACCGGAGAATTTGGCAGTCCGATGGGGGGGGGGGGGGAGGGGGTCCCCTGAGGGACCCACAGGTCGATGGCATGGGCGCGGAGTGTCCGGGTTCACAGTGCAGTTTGTGGCTCGTTGGTCCTTGCCGGTGGCCTTTTCTCCACATCGCAAGGGGGTCCCGAAGATGCCGGGGGTGGGAATCCTCGGGTTCTTAGGACATCTCACTCCGCTTCTCCTGCTCAATGGCTGTGGAGAGCAGACAGCGGGCTCTAGGGGCTGAGGAAGGACAGCTTGCAACCCCCCCAAACCCGGTGAGGGCGAGGACCACGAGGTGCGGGGTTAGGAAGGGGCTGGGGAGACAGCGCTTTGTTAACCGAGAGGGGACGGGACCGCCGGGGAGGAGGCGCCCGCGGGGAGGGGGCTGGGCGGCGGCCGCGGGCCGGGGCGGGGCGCACTCACTCTCTTTGGTCGGCAGGGTGTTCTTCTCCTGCGTCTCCGTCTTCTTCAGCTTGGCCTTATCGAAGCTGGCGACTTCCCCCATGTCTGGCTTGTCTGCCATTTTCTTGAAACAATCCTGGTGGGCAAGCAGGGGTGGGTCAGCCCGGGCCGGAGCTACCCTCCGCGCTCTCCCGCCCGCGCCTCCCGACGTGGCGCCCCGGCCAGGCGCTCCCCGCAGCCCCGAGGCCGGGGATCCGGCGCGCCGCGCACCCTCCCCGCAGCCCCAGGGCGTGGTCGGCCGGCCGGCCGGAGTCCCGTCGGGGAAGGGCGCCTGGGCGAGGCGCAGGGCCAGGGGCCCGGCTCGGACCCCACCCCGAAGGGTCCCCGCTCCTTGCGGCGCTCACCTAGGCCTTCGCTCCCAGACGGGGTCCCCGGCTCCCACTCGCGTCGCTGCAGCAAGAGACAAAAGAGCGGCGCCCGCCCCTCGCTTTATATACACCGCGCCCGCCCCGCCCCTCGGCCGCCGCAGCGGGGGCGGTGCAGTCGGGGCGGGCGCCGCGCGGGCTCTCGCTTCCCGCCGCGCCCTCCGCGGGCTGCCCGCCGGGCTGGGCGCGGCTCTTCCGGCCCTTGCAGCCCTCGCGCCTCGAACCCTCGCGCCCCATGCACCTCGAAACCCGCACCCCAGCCGTGGAGGCCGCCGGTGCCGCCAGGGTGGTCGCTGGGTCCTCGGTTCTTTTGGGGCTGCACGGCCCTCTGGGGAAATTGGCTGCAGAACGGGTGTGGGGGGCCGGCGGGGATGGGTGCGCGTGTAGTGTGTGTGTATGTGTGTGTGTGTGTGTGTGTGTGGGGGGCGGGTGTGCAGACGTGCTCGAGCGCTCTGCCGCATTTCCTGCTTGCAGGAGACACCACCCCACCCTGGTGCAGTCCCACGTCTCTTGCCTTTGCCCCACCAAAATCCCCTCCGCCCTTTCTCTCTCTTCCGAGAGGCCGAGCCCTTGCGTGCTCTCCCGCTAAAGGAATCCGAGCAGCGGGTCCTAGAGATGAAGAGGCTTGGGATGGGGGCGAGACTGATAATGCTGCAATGCCCTTTGCTCAGATTGGGGGCCGGTTGTCGTCTCGTCGTCTCTTTCTCCCCCCCCCCCCCCCCCAGGGTGGCGCCTGCAGGGTGGCGGCGGGGGCTCCTCACACGCTTGTTGCGAGCGCTGAAGGGCAGTCGTGGGAGCTGGCTGTCCCCAGGGCTCGCTCACGGTGTACCTTCTCTGGGGCTGCTGGGAACACCGTGTCTGAGGGTGCGGTTTTCCTCCTTGCATTTAACCTTGAAGATAACCCTACAACAGCCTTGTTTTTCTTGTTAACCCATTTTCGGAGTGGTGTAAGGCAATTATTCAAATCGTTCTTAGAAAAGTTGTATTTTCAGCCCTTGCAACATCTTTAGGTACTAAATTCCATGAATTTACAACCCAGGGGGTGAAGCTGGCCATTGTTTTATTCATCCTGAACTTTCATTTTTCAAGTGACAAGGAGTATTGCCAAGCTCTTTTAAAGTGGCATTTGGTGGAAACATCCTAAATTCTGTCTGGTCCCTTCCTGGTGTTATCTGCTTTTCCTCGTTCCCTCCATGTGCTTGGAGCAGAAGGAAATACATGTAGGCTTATGTGTTTGGTATACAAACTGTGACCTATGGCAAGTCTCCTGCACCTTAGTTTCTTCTGCAAAATAGCTTTGGTACAAAGCTTAAATGAGATAAAAAACAGGCCTAAGTGGAAGCACTGCTAGAAAGTCACACTCACACTTTATTCAACTACTAGAGACCTGGTGCACAACATTCTAGCACTGAGAGGGAGGGGTTCCTCAGTCCAGGACCCCTTGGGGGATGTCCAAATGCCGGCTTAGGCCCGCTCGGGTGTACCTTCTCCTGGCTGCTGGGAACACTGTGTCTGAGGGTGCAGGGAGCGGGCCTTAGCTGGTAGGCAGAGATCCCCCAAGGGGTCCTTAGTGCTGCCAGCTAAGGATCCCCCCACCCCCTGTGCTGGCCAGCAGTGAACCCGGCTTCTGGCCGAGCAGGGGGAACGCATTGACCACCAGGGAGCAGCTCCTGCATTGAGCATCTGCCCCCTGGTGATCAGTGCACGTCATAGTGACCAGATCTGCCATTCAGTCAATTTGCATATTAGGGTTTTAGTATATAGGATTGCCTGTCATGTTGTGTAACAAACTACCACAGGACTTGGCTTAAAACAACAATAATTTACTCTTGCTCATCCACCTGCTGCTGGGTTGGGCCAAGCTGGGCATGGCTCCTAGCTGCTGGTTGGAACCAGGTCTGATCCTCAGGTGTCTTATCTTCTGGACCAGGATTTAACTGGAGCTTGTTCTTCTCAAGGTGATGGCAAAGCAGCAAGAGGGCTGTAGCACAGGAGTAGACGTGTTGAAGTGTGTCATGTCACCTCACGTCTGTCAACATCCCATTGGCCAAACTCACCATTAATGGAGTGGGCAGGTATATTCCACCCATGGTGGGAGAGGGAGGGGAATGAACATTCTCTGACAAACAATTCAACTTCCCCATCAGGGTAGGCAAACTATTGTAACAAACAGCCCCCATAGTGGCTCAGTGCAATAAAATGAGTATTTCCCGTTCATACAGCACCATTATATACGGGTGTTTCTGATTGGGCAGGTCTCCTCCATGTAGTGACTCAGGCACCCAGGCCTTTCTCTCTTGTCACTCTGCCCTCCCTTAGGTCCTGGAAATTTACTCCATCCAGCCAGTGGATGGGAAAAGAAGACAAGATAGAGGGCTGCACTGGAGTTTTTATGCTCCAGGCCTGGAAGTCGTCTCCATTACTTCTGCCCTCATTTCTCAGGCCAGGACTCAGTCACATGGTCTCCCCTAACTACAAGCAATGCTGGGAAATGTAGTCGAGCTGTGCACCCAGGAGTAGGAGAAAGCGGGGTTGGATGGACTGGGAGCAGTCTCTGTGATATACTCTTGAAGGATCTGCCAAACTTGAGCAGGAAACTAGCCAGACAGCCAGAGACATTGACTCTGTGGAGGGTCTCGCTGGCACTTGGTTCCTTTTCAGATGCCAGGCCATACATTATTTAGGTGTTACCTTCCTTGGCACCACCTTTGCTTGAGCGTGGAAATATTCAATTGTTCTAATTTGAACTCCAACTCCAGCTTCCTTTTATTAGGGAAACAGGAATCTATTTCTTCTGGATACAGCTATGGAGACACACATTTCAACCACACCAAGCATGCCGGATTCCCAAAGGAGCTTTAAGTGGACTCGCAAACATTTTATTCTCACTCAGGGCAGCTCTGTGGCCCATCTCTAAGAAAGCAGGCAGGCAGCCTCTTTAGCATTTGCTGCTTCAGAACAGTGGTCATAGGACAGAAAAGACACTTTGTAACTGTGTGTGGTGATGCATGTTAACTAGACTTATTGTGGTGAACAGTTTTCATCATATACAAGCACCGAATCAGTAAGTTGTACACCTGAAACTAATAGAATGTTATATGTCAATGATAGCTTAATAATAACAAAAAGAACAATGGTCAAGTTACTAGTTTCATCCACGAATAATAACAATCAGTCTCAATTATTAGTGGCTTTAAAATGTTCTTTGACACTTCTTTTATCATTTCTTTTTCTTTCTTTCTTTCTTTCTTTCTTTTTTCTTATCTCCCACCATTTCTGGAGTACAGACTGTCTGTCATGACTTTTTTCTAGTGAATTCAATGTGACAGAAGCTATGCTTTAAAAAAATTTTTTTTAATTGATTTTTTACAGAGAGGAAGGGAGAGGAAGATAGAGTTAGAAACATCGATGAGAAAGAAACATCAATCAGCTGCCTCCTGCACACCCCCCACTGGGGATGTGCCCGCAACCAAGGTACATGCCCTTGACCAGAATCGAACCTGGGACCCTTGAGTCCGCAGGCTGACGCTCTATCCACTGAGCCAAATGGGTCAGGGTGAAGCTATGCTTTTTTTGAAAAAATATATTTTTATTGATTTTTTACAGAGAGGAAGGGAGAGGGATAGAGAGTTAGAAACATTGATGAAAGAGAAACATCCATTAGCTGCCTCCTGCACACTCCCTACTGGGTATGTGCCTGCAACCAATGTACATGCCCTTGACTGGAATTGAACCTGGGACCCTTCAGTCCACAGGCCGACGCTCTATCTACTGAGCCAAACCAGTTAGGGCAGAAGCTATGCTTTTTGCTGATGAGGGTAGGTCGTAAAAGGTTACAGGGCTCTACCTGACTCTCTCTCTGGGTGCCTCCACGCTCTGAGGAAGCCAAGCACCTACATGGAAAGACTACTTGTAGGCCTTCCAGCCACAGCCTCTGCTGAGGTTTGAGCCGACAACCAGCATCAGCCACTACAAGCAGGTGAGCCTCAGAAGCTTCACTCCCCCCAGCTCACGCTGAGTGGAGCAGACACACAGCTGTCCCTGGCCACATTGCAGATTCAGGAGCAAAATCAACATTGAGTCATTAAGTTTTTGGGATGTTTTGTTAGGTAGCAACACAGCATGTTACACCATGAGATGGAAAAATCATTACTTAGTGGTGCCAGGGTCTCAGGTCCCACTTGGGGATTGTTCCTAAATATCTTTCATAGTCACACATAGACTCAGTCAATAAATGTTTATTGAATGTCCACACGGTATCTGGTAGTGTTCTGGATATGGAAGAGAGAGAAAGATGATGGGACTCTCCCAGCTTGCTATAAATCACGGTTTTCAAATGTTTTTAACCTTGACAACCACCCCTCCCCCTGAAGAAGTGCATAAAATACATTCCACATTGTGATCTAGTGCTTACAGGCGGGTACACAAATGAAACAAATTGTTTCACCAGAACAATGCTCTTACTTTGAGAGATGTACTCAAAACTTCTTTGTTCTATTCTATTCATTTTCATTTTTAAAACATTTTTTTTGAAATAATTATGGACTCCTAAGAAGTTGCAAAGAAAGTACACTCAGGTCCCCTGTGTACTAAATGGTGACATTTTACACAACGATAATGCAGTGTCAAAGCCAGGAGACGGACATTGGTGCAATCCATAAACCATTTCCAGATTTCACCAATTATCATATGCACTTGTGTGTGTGTGTGTGTGTGTGGTTCTAGGCAAGTTTATCATATGTACAAAGTTATGCACCCACCACAGTCCAGATACAGACCTATTCCATCACCACAAAGAAAATTCCTCATGCTATCCCTTTAGAGTCTCACCTCACCCCAACCCAAAAGCCCTGGCAACGACTATTCTGTTCTCCATCTCTAAAATTTTGTCTAAAATTGGGTTTTTCACCCGGCTAGCATGGCTCAGTGGTTGAGCATCGACCTATGAACCAGGAGGTCATGGTTCAATTCCCGGTCAGGGCTCATGCCCAGGTTGTGGGCTCAATCCCTAGTGTAGGGCATACAGGAGGCAGCTGATCAATGACTCCCTCTCATCATTAATGTTCCTATCTCTCTCTCCCACTCCAAAATCAATAAAAATATATATTAAAAATAAATAAAGTTGGTTTTTCCCATTCATCATAATGTCCTTGACATCTGTTCAAGTTGATGAGTGTATCAATGTTAATTTCTGAGTATTTCCATGGTATGAATTTACCACATATAGAAGGTCATTTTGACTATTTTTGGCTTTTAGTTGTTAAAAATAATGCTTCTGTGAACATTCTTTTTGGTGTCTGTGGACATACATTTTTATTTCTCTGGGATATAAATGTCAGGGAGAGTGATTGCTGGGTCATATGGTAAGTTTATGTTTGTTTTATAAATAACTGCCATACAGGTTTTCAGCGTGGCTGTGCCATTTTACATTCCCACCGGCAATGTGTAAGAGATCCAGTTTCTTAGCATCCTTACCAATATTTGGTATCATCACTATTTTTAATTTTAGCTGTTATAACAGACATGGGGTTATATCTCATCAAGGTTTTAAATTCATTTTCCTAATGACTAGCGGTGTTGAATTATTCCTTTCCATTTTATTATTTCATTGAAAACACTGTATCCGGCTGGTGTGGCTCAGTGGTTGAGCGTTGACCCATGCACCAAGAGGTCACTGTTTGATTCTGGTGGGGGAAGGGCACATGCCTGGGCTGTGTGCTTGGTCCCAGCAGGGGTGTGCGGGAGGATTGATGTTGATGTTTCTCAGCGACATTTCTCCCTTCCTTTCTCTCTAAAAATCCATTAAAACAACAACAACAACAAAAAAAAAACACGAATTGTGCCTTTCCAATTTGCTTTCATGAACCACTAAGTGGTTGTGGCCAACAGTTCAAACACTGCTGGAGTGGCTTAGCATCTGTTATTCAGAAATCATACCTTTAACTTCTAAATTCACCTTTCACTGCCACAAGACAGATGTTTCTGAAACTTTATGTGTAACCCAGATGTGTTCTGGGGTCTGACGAAGATCTAGATAAGAATGATTACAACTCCTATTTGATGCAGTCCAATGGTTTCTCTGAATTTTCAGCAATATTCTGTTGTTATGGTTGTTTCTGGTCTTTCTGAATTTTTGTCTCCATATTAATGCATATCCAAACATGGATAGCCCTTGGTCTTGACTTTTTCCTTCAAAGCAATTATCAGTGTAAAGCTGGTGTGTGCAGCATACTTTTACCAAAGGCTTATGGATTAAGGAGGGGAAAACATATATATATATATATATATATATATATATATATATATATATATATATATATATATATATATATATATATAAAGATTTTTAATCGATTTTGAGAGAGAGAGAGAGAGAAACATCCATGTGAGAGCAAAACATTGATTGCCTCCTGCATGCTCCCTACCGGGGACAGAGCCCACAATGCGGGCATGTGCCCTGACTAGGAATCGAACAAGCAACCTTTCAGTGCATTGGGGACGATGCCCAACCAACTGAGACACACTGGCCAAGGTGGGAAAACCTATGTTTTTAATGACACATCCTTGATCCTAAATACCCTTTTAGTGCCTTGGGTGATCTCCTCTGTGCTTCTAGGATGCCCCATACTCACACTACCTCACTACCTCCTCCCTTCCTGTTCTGATCCCCTCCTTCCTCACTTCATTCGTCCCTTTGAGAATTACCAACTCCCCTCTTTCTCTCCAGCAGAACAATGCACTTGTATTTCTGTTGTTGTTTTGTTTTGCTTCTGCTACCCCGGTTCCTGCTGACAGCAGGTTTTCAGGCTTCCCTTCCTACTATAAGCCATGGAGCCGTTTCCCCAGAGAGAGAATTCTGTCCTTAGTGGGATTTTAATGTTCGCTGTTGAAATACTACTACTTGTGTCTTTGGACAGGGTAGTCATCTTCTGTGCTTTTCTTTCATTTAAATGTTAATGGAGTATTTCTTCAAATGAATATGTTTCCCCCTTCCATGCTTGTATGTACCTCAACAGGAAGTACCGAGGTCTTGGACTTTGCCTGCCCCTCATCTGTGTGTGAAGCCTGCTCTCTGAACCACGCTTGGCAATGTGCTCTAATCCTTTATTGTCTACTCTAGTTGCCTTAGTCCGTTGGGGCTACTATAACAGAACGCTGTACACAAAGTGGCTTGCACACAGAATTTTAGTTCTCCTGGCTCCAGGGGCTGGGAAGTCCAAGATAAGCTGCCTGGGAGGACCTGCTTCCTGTTTCATCGATGGCCATCTCCTCACCTGGAGGAAGGGCTGGGGAGCTCTCTGGGTCTCTTTTATAGGGCACCAATCCCATTCATGAGGGCTCCATCTTTATGACCTAGTCACCTCCCAAAGGTCCCACCTCCTAATATCATCTCCTTCAGGGTCAGGATCTCAACACATGAATCTGGGGGGACACAAACATTCAGTCTGTAGGACCAGTGCTCTAAGTTGATAAAATTATTTGCAAAGTCACTCTAATACAAGATATGTCCACCTAAAAACAAATAAGGCTTTGTTTCTAGGGTTTTGCAATTTCAATCTCTGTGGCATGCTCTTGGCTGATGAAGAGGTGGGGGCGTACCTGGGATTAGGAAATGAATGACAAAAAAATTCTAGGGAAAATGAGATCATGTATTCTTTTTAAAAAATATATTTTTTTATTGATTTCAGAGAGAGCAAGGGAGAGGGAGAGATAAAATCACTGATCGGCTGCCTCCTGCATACCCCCTACTGGGGACTGAGCCTGCAACCTGGGCCACACCAGCCAAGTAGGACAGGTAATCTTCATTCTTCAATCCTTCACTAAGATTTTTCTGAGTGCCCATGCTAGGCCCTGTTAGGGATACAGAGATGAATAAGCTGTGGTTCCTGTTCTAAAGGATCCTACAGCCTGGTGGGGGACACAGACCTGGAAAATCAACCTAAAATCGTGGCTGAATGAAGCAAGAGAAATGAGAGAGTCAAGACCACAGGCATCATGGAGCGGATGAGCTGTTTCTCTGGCGCTCTGTCAGATTTCTCAGCCCACAGAAACCATGAATCTTATACATGATTGTTGTTTTAAGCCACTAAGTGTTCTGGGGTGATTTTCTAAGCAGAGTAACTGGAACATACAGTGAAAAATCTCTCTCCTACTTCCAAGTCCTTATCTCCCATTCTCTCCCTGGAAGCAATCACTTTTACCAATTTCATTTTTACAAATGATAGCATATTATTACACTC
The DNA here is from genome assembly GCF_951640355.1 of Cnephaeus nilssonii. NCBI lineage: Eukaryota > Metazoa > Chordata > Mammalia > Chiroptera > Vespertilionidae > Cnephaeus > Cnephaeus nilssonii. The sequence goes on along the minus strand of NC_137086.1, from coordinate 52,935,878 downwards.
TGCACTGTACTTTTTTCTTACTATATCTTGAAGATTGTATCATGTCAGTGTAAATAATGAACATAATAATACTGATTATTATGTACAATTACTACATGTCCACCACTGTTCTAAGCACCTTACACGTATTGACTCTTTAATATCACAGCAGTCTTATGAGCAAAGTACTAGTACTTCCCTATTTACAGATGAAGATATTGAGGCACAGAGAGGTTAAATAACTAAGGTCACACATCTAGTAAGTAGAAGAGACGGGATTTGAAACTTAGCCATTTGGCTTCAAGCCCGTTGGCTTTTGCTTATTAAAGGCTGCATATGATTCTATTATACAGAGGTATCATATGTTATTTAATCAATGCCATATTGATCTACATTTAGTTTGCTACTACAAACTCTTCCTCCTAAATTTTATCCTCCTGGGTTTGCAGGGCCCAGGACAAGAGTACCAATGGAGACTCACATACCACATGTCTAAATATTTAATGTCATAAAACCAGCTAGCATACTGTTAAACAAAATATATTCTATTCTCATGCATAACAAACATAATTTCATAATGCATTTTAAAAATGTGAAAAAATGGTTTTGTATAAGTGAAAGTGGGCAAAATATCACAGATGACTGTATTTGGTAAGTATTATGCAGGTTTAGGTTTTCTATTGATGGGCTGGGAATGTTTGAAAGAATGACAAAATAAAGATATACATGATTCATAAACGATTAGAAGTGTATTTTACAAATTATTTTCTTGCTTTCACTTAAGCATAATTGCTAATTATGTTATCAACATTTTCACAAAACATATTTAGATAGTAATGATCTAAACAATTAAAAATAAAATGCAATTGTATTTAAAGTGTAAAAAATTTGATTCCACAACTTTTCTTTTTAAAATTTTTTATCTATTTTGTATTGAACTTAGTGGGGTGACACTGGTTAATAAAATGATATAGGTTTCAGGTGTACAACTCTATAATACATCATCTGTATATGTGTGTTCACCACCCCAGGTCAAGTCTCCTTCCATCACCGTTTGTCCCCCTTTACCCTCTTCTACCTCCCCCCATTCTCCTTGCCCTCTGGTAATCACTATACTGTTGTCAGTGTCAATGAGGTTTTACCCCTCTTAATCCTTTCACCTTTTTCACCAGCCCCACAACTCCCTTCCCTCTGACAGTTGTCAGTCTGTTCTCTATACCTAGGAGTCTGTCTATTTTGTTTGTTAGTTTATTTTGTTCATTAGATTACACATATCGGTGAAGCCATATGGTATTTATTTTTCTCTGATTGGCTTATTTCACTTAGCATAATGCTCTCCATCCATGTTGTCAAAAAGGGTAAGATTTCATTCTTTTTAAAGCCGAGTAGTATTCTGTTGTGCAAATGTAACACAGCTTTTTTTTATCCACTCATCTATTGATGGGCACCTGGACTGCTTCCAAATCATGGCTATTATAAATAATGCTGCAATGAATATAGAGATGCATATATTCTTTTGAATTAGTGTTTCAGGATTCTTTGGGTATATTCCCAGAACTGGAATCTCTGGGTCATAAGTCAGTCCTATTTTTATTGAGGTAACTCCATAATGCTTTCCACAGTGGCTGCACCAATCTGCAGTCCCACCAACAGTATATGAGGGTTCCCTTTTTTTTTCACATCCTTTCCAACACTTGTTCGTTGATTTATTGATGATAGACAAGAGCTCTCTTACAGTTTTAAAATTCATTTTAGAGAGAGAGGAAGGGAGAGAGAAACATCAATGCAAGAGAGAAACATCCATTCATTGCCTCCCATATGTGCCCCAACTGGAGATCAAACCAGCAACCTGAGCATGTGCCTTGACCAGGAATCAAACCAGTGATCCTTCAGTGCATGGGATGATGCTCAGCCAACTGAGCCAGACTGATCAGGGCGCCAGGCACCCTCTTAAAGGGCCTGTGCACAAAGTCTCATTTGCAGCTACTAACCCTGGGCTCCTGCAGAGGGAAGGCAGAGAGGACTAGAGCCATGTGAGGAGAGTAGGGTTTATGGCTCTGGGGAGAGAGCTGAAGAATCATCCACAAGAATCCCTGTGCTGAGTTCTTCTCCCATACAGCAGATGCCATCTTTCTTGGGTAGAGTACTCCCCTTCATGTGGCATCAGTCTGAGGGAAGGCAATAACCCCACTCTCGGGTCTCGCTCTCACCCCACCCTGCAGAGCTTAATGCCCTGCTGTCAAGTCAGCTGCCTTGGTCAGATTTTAGAGGTCTGGGCAGACTCAGGCGTGTCAGTGACTGAGTTGTATGGCTTTGGGGAGGTGACCATTCCCCCCACTTTCCCGTGAACTTGACTGGTGCTTCCCCTTCACAGGAGATCTGCTAGTCACACCCTCTGGGCTCCAGTGGGGGCCCCCCGCCCCCCACCTGACTGCTAGTGGCTCCATCCTGCTGAGGTCAGGACAAAATTTGGAACAGACTGAATTGTGTGGCTCTCAGGTGGGGGTCATACTCCCACCTTCCCAAAAGCCTGACTGACACTTCCCTCTCATGGAAGATCTACTGGCCCCACACTCCCTATTCCTGGCAGCCACACCCTGCTGAGCTCTGTCTCCCTGGGGCATAATCTGGGACAGAGTTGTGTGGCTCCAGGACAGGGGTCATTTTTCCTCCACATGCCTGGCTAGAGCTGGACACTCCCTTCACATGGCTAAATATTAGGTCTGTTTGAGCCTGATAAACTCTGCTGGCCTCACCCCAACGAACTCCTGAGACCCAGCCCCAACACAAAGGTGTGCAAGCACCCAGTGGGTAACAGCTAGACTTGGTATAACTGGGGATATTTGCTGAGTGGCTTCAGACCCACACCAGCACTGAGTCTGAACCTATATCAATCTGGTGAACACCACATACCCCTACCTAGTGACTCACTGAGAAGTTATCTCATGCAACTTGAATACTGCCAGAGGCTCTTTCAGTGACTGAGCCTAGCAGGAAGCCAGCAGGCAGAAGCAGGAAGAGGCAGATTTCATCAGGGTGCCTTAGGACTTTTGCTGACCTGCCCCTGGGCTCTGGTAAAAGCTCACCTTGGTACATAGCTTGGCCCTTCCCACATGCACCCAGGCCCAGCAGAGGAAGTCACAAACTGTGGATCACTTGTAGCTCCAAATATGTTGCCCAGGGCCAGTCACAGGCAGTATCTGACATTGGCCTGCACCAGAGCAACCGGCACCAAGAGGCCCAGCACCAACACACCCATGGCCAGCTTCAAACAACATCAGAGCAGGAACCAATAAGCTTCACAAGCAACATATACAGGAGAGAATCTCAGCAGGCACCAGACCCTGCTGAGGCAAATTCTGCTCCATGTGGTCAGCATCTGCATAGCAGCTCACACGCAGTGATCACAGTTGAGCCTCACAGTCAGCCAGCCTGAGGAATTGACTCCATGTACAAACAGGCCAATAGCAATCAAGACTCAGTAACAATAGGTGGGCCCACATAACCCACACAGGGACATTCTTGAAGCACCCAGCTCAGTTGATCAAAGAGATTGCATCACCAGACCCACAGGACACCTACTATGTAAGGCCACCCTAGCAAGATGGGGAGTCATAACAGATCTATATAATACATAGATACAAGCACAAAGAGGTAGCCAATGGGGAGACAGAGAAACAGGCCCCAAGTGAAAGAACAGGAGAAATCTTAAAAGAAAAGGAAAAAGAAAAAAAAAGAGAAAAAAAAAAAGAGCTAAATGAAATGGAGGCAAATAATATATCAGTTATAGAATTCAAAGCAATGGTTATAAGGATGCTCAAAGCATGAAAAAGGACATAGAAACCATAAAAAAAATCAGTCAGAAATGAAGAATACAATATCTGAAATCAAGAATACATTGGGAGGAATAAACAGCAGGCTTCATGAAGCAGAGGATTGAATCAGTGATTTGGAAGACAAGGTATAAAAAATCATCCATTCAGGGAAGCAAAGAGAAAAAAAGAATTAAAAAAAAGGATACTTTAAGGCACTTTGGGATAACATGAAGAGTAATAACATCAGCATCATAGGGTACCTGAAAGAGAATAAGGGATTTAGAACCTATTTGAAGAAATAATGACCAAAAAATCCCCTAACCTGGTGTAGGAAAAAGACACTCAAGCCCAGGAAGCAAACAAGATGAACCCAAAGAGGCCCACACCAAGACACATCATAATTAAAATCGCAAAGGTTAAAGACAGAGAATCTTAAAAGTGACAAGAGAAAGACAGTTAGTTACCTAAAAGGGAATGCCCATATGACTGTCAGATGACTTGTCAACAGAAACATTTCAGCCCAGAAAGGATTGACATGAAATATTCAAAATGATGGAAAGCAAGGAACTACAACTAAGACTACTCTATCAGCAAGGCTATCATTTAAAACTGAAGGAGAAATACTAATAAAGAGCTTTCCAGAGAAGAAAAAAGCTAAAGAACCACCAAACTATTATTATAAGAAATGTTAAAGGGCCTTCTTGAAGAAGAAGAAGGAGAAGAACCAAGAAACATAATTAAAAATAAAATAAAATGGCAAGAAATAAGTATCTATCAATAATCACTTTAAATGTAAATGGCTTAAATGCTCTAATCAAAAGACATAGGATAACTGAATGGACAAGAAAACAAAAGCCATATATGTGCTGTCTACAAGAGACTCACCTCAGAATGAAAGATATACACAGACTAAATAAATGTAAAGGGATAGAAAAAGATATTTTATGCAAATGGAAAAGACAAAATAGCTGGGGTAGCAATACTTATATCTGACAAAATAGACTTTAAAATGAAGGCTATAGTAAGAGACAAAGAAGAACACTACATAATGATACAGGGAGCAGTCCAACAAGAGGATATAACCCTTGTAAACATGTATGCACCCAACATAGGAACACATCAATATGTAAAACAAGTCTTGATGGACATAAAGGGAGAGATTGACAGTAACACAGTCATAATCGGGAATTTTAACACTCCATTGACATCAATGAATAGATCTTCCAGACAGGAAACCAACAAGGAAACACCAGCCTTAAATGACACCCTCGATCAGATGGATTTAATTGATATCTTTAGAGCATTTCACCCCACAGGGGCAGACTACACATTCCTTTCAAGTGCACATGGAACATTTTCTAGGATAACTCACATGTTAGGACTCAAAACAAGTCTCAATACACTTAAGAAGACTGAAATCATATCAAGCATCTTCTCTGACCATAATGATATGAAACTATCATGGTCACGAGAAGAAAACTGAAACATACACAAAGACATGGAGGCCAAATGACATGTTACTAACAATGAATGGGTTAACAATAAAATCAAGGAAGAAATAAAAAAAAAATACCTTGAAACAAATGAACATGAGAACACAAACGACCCAAAATCTATGGAACACAGTGAAAGCAGTCCTAAGAGGGAAATTAATAGCATTATAGGTCTTCCTCAAGAAACAAGAAAAATCTTAAATAAATAATCTAACTGTATTCTTAAATGAGCTAGAGAAAGAACAACAAAGCCCAAAGTGAGCAGAGAAAGGAAATAATAAAGATCAGACCAGAAACAAATGAAATAGAGGCACAAAAAGAAACAATACAAAAGATCTATGAAACCAAGAGGTTTGAAAAGATAAACAAGATTGACAAACTTTTAACCAGATTCATCAAGTAAGAAGAAAGAGAATCTGAATAAATGAAATCAGAAATGAAAGAGAAGTAACAACTGACACCAAAGAAATACAAATGATTTTTTAAAATATATTTTTATTGATTTCAGAGAAGAAGGGAGAGGGAGAGGGAGGTAGAAACAGCAATGATGAGAGAGAATCATTGATCGGCTGCCTCCTGCACACCCCACACTGGGGATTGAGCCTGCAACCTGGGGCATGTGCCCCAACCAGGAATCAAGCTGTGACCTCCCGGTTCATAGGTTGTGTTCAACCACTGAGCCACGCCTGCCTGAATACAAATGATTTTAAGAAAATATTATGAACAACAACATACTAACAAATTGGACAATCTGGACAAAATGGATAAATTCCTAAAAACATACAATCTTCCATAATTCAATCAGAAAGAATCAGAAAATCTGAATAGACAGATATCAACTAGGGAAATTGAAGCAGTAATAAAAAAACTGCCCGGCTGGAGTTTCTATCTCTCTCTCCCTATCTTTTCCTTTCTCTGAAATCAATAAAAAATATTGAAAAAAACCTCCCAACAGATAAAAGTCCTGGATGGCGTCACAGGTGAATTTTAGCAAACATTCAAAGAAGAACTAACAGGTATCCTTCTCAAACTATTCCAAAATATTCAAGAAGGAGGAAAACTCTTAAGCTCATTTTACAAGGCCAGCATTATCCTAACTCCAAAAGCAGATAAAAACACTACAAAGAAAGAAAATTACAGGCCAATATCCCTGATGAACATAGATGTTAAAATCCTCAACAAAATATTAGTAAACCAGATACAGCAATACATTAAAAAGATCATACGCCATGATGGAGTGGGATTTATTCTGGGGATGCAAGGTTGGTACAATATCCACAAATCAATAAACGTGATACACCACATAAACAAAATGAAGGATAAAAACCACATGATCATATCAGTAAGATGCGGAAAAAGCAGCCCTAACTGGTTTGGCTCAGTGGATAGAGCGTTGGCCTGCGGACTGAAGGGTCCTGGGTTCGATTCCGGTCAAGGAATGTACCTTGGTTGCAGCACATCCTCAGGGAGGGGTGTGCAGGAGGCAGCTGATGGATGTTTCTAGCTCTCTATTCCTCTCCCTTCTCTCTGTAAAAAAATCAATAAGATATATTTTTTAAAAAAAAAGAGGCGGAAAAAGCATTTGATAAAATCCAGCAAGAACATGGGCACTTGGCATTATTGGGGGTCCTGGTTGTGCAAGAATCTATGAGAGAAAAGGTTTGAGTGACAAAAGCATGCAGCTAAGTGCTTTCATCCCTCTAACCATTCCGAAACACAGGAGCATATTACTGTTTGTGCGGGCAGTGGGGCAGCCCACAGGCCTCTCTGGCATTGAGGGGCAATCACCCTTAGCTCCCAAGATACAGAGCAGAGGGAGTGTGTGCCCAGGGCCTGCATGGAGCTTGTGTGGGGAAGGAGGGCCCCCAGAGCGCCAGCCTCTCTTGCCTGGGTCTGCAGAAGGACCCCCTACAAACAATGCTGCAAATGAGCGAAAACAAACAAAACCTGAGCAAGTGTCTGTGTAGAGTATGTGCTCACTGTTTCTAATTTCGTTTCTGCAGTCTTTACCAATGTTCATTCACTTCTGACTTCTATTTAATTTGCATAAAATTAAATGGCTCATTCTGCGTACTACATTTTCTTTTTAATCCTCTTCCTTAAAGAACATGCAAAATTGCCATGTTCTTTTTAGTTAATCTGCTCATTTCAGTATTCATACTATTTTCCTGTCTCTTTTATACAATATGTTGCTCTCTGGCGTAGAGCCAAATTTCTAGGCTTCCCTCCAATTAAACCTTATGAAAGACAATCCGCAGTTCACGGGGGAGAAAGTATTAATTTACAACAGCCAAGTAGTAAAAGGGTTTTACTTGCTATCCCTGCATCTCCAGGAAGGAGTCTGGTGCTAACCGTGTGCTCTCGGGGGAAACCCCCTTTTGTAATGAAAGTGTAGCCATAGTAATGAATCACCTTGGGTGGCGCGTGGGGTCAGGGGACCTGGGGCCACGTGCTGGCACCCCTACCTGCAGCCCTGGGCCCTGAGCGGCACTTCATTTCCCTGAGCTTCAACTTCCTCACCGAGGAAGCAGGGATAAAGACTGAGCTGCCAAGAGGATCAGTGAGATAAGCATCTGAAAGCATTGTGTAGGTGTGTTATGCAAGTTCACGCCTTGGGTTTGTTTTTATAACTGCCCTGCCCTATGCTAATACCCCACTGTCATGATTTCTGAGCCAGCCTCAGTATTGTTCTATTGTTATCATCCCGTGTCACCCAGCGAATGCTCCTGAGCCTCCTGCAAATGTTTCGAAAGAGGTTTCTGGCAATGTTAAAGGACAGGGCTGTTGGAAGGATGTAGTGATGAGGGTGCAGGAAAATGATCCTGAAATTAAGATCAGATGATATTTGGCCCTGACTGGTTTGGCTCAGTGGATAGAGCGTCCCTGCGGACTGAAGGGTCCCAGGTTCGATTCCGGTCAGGGGCACATGCCCAGGATGTGGGCTCCATCCCCAGTGGGGGGCATGCAGGAGGCAGCCGATCAATGATTCTCTCTCACCATTGATGTTTTTTATCTCTCTCTCCTTCTCCCTTCCTCTCTGAAATCAATAAAAATACTAAAAAATAAAAAAGATCGGGTGATACTTGGAACTGAATGGTGAAGGCTTGCCAGGAAGTTAAGGGAGGCTTCCCGATATGGACGTGGCAGGACTGGGCCTTGCCCTTGGTATTATTATTCAGTTCGGGTTGCATAGCAAAATACCAGAGACTAGTTGGCCTAAACAACAGACATTTGTTTCCTCCCAGTCTGGATGTTAGAAGTCCAAAATCGAGGTGTTGGCAGGTGTGGTTTCTTCAGATGCCTCTCTCCCCCGTTGGCTTGCAGATGGCTGCCTTGTTGCTCTGTCCTCACATGCTTGTCCCTCTATGCACCCACCTCCAGATGTCTCCCTGTGGCCTAGTTTCCTCTTCTTTTTTTTTTTTTTTTAATATATTTTATTGATTTTTTACAGAGAGGAAGAGATAGGGACAGAGAGCCAGAAACATCGATGAGAGAGAAACATCGATCAGCTGCCTCCTGCACACCCCCTACTGGGGATGTGCCCGCAACCAAGGTACATGCCCTTGACCGGAATCGAACCTGGGACCTTTCAGTCCGCAGGCCGAAGCATTATCTACTGAGCCAAACCGGTTTCGGCAAGTTTCCTCTTCTTAAAAAGACAGCAATCAGACTGGAGTGTGGCCCCATCCCAACAGCTTCATTTGAACTTAATCACCTCTTTCAAGGCCTTATCTCCAAATACAGTTACATTTGAGGTACGGGGTTAGGACTTTAACACATGGATTTTTTTTTGGGGGGGGGAGGGTCACAATTCAGCTCATATTACCCACCAACATGTAAGTCAGATGACAGTGCAGGCACTGAGTTTGGTGCAGAACAGGAACTGTGACTCCCAGCTCTCTGTGAACTGGTGCAAACAGATGAATTCTTGCCCCCTGAGCACCTAACAATGAATATTGTAACCGGTTGAGTAAACCAGGGAGCACTCACCTGGGAGTCTGAGCTTCACCTGACATGGCCCATTCTTCCATGGCTCATGTATTTATTCAGCAAGTGTTTCCTGGGAGCCCGTCGTCGCTGGGTACTAGGGCAGGTGCAGGGAATTCCAAGGCATCTTGGCCTGGGGCCTTGAGATGGTCATGGTCTGTAATGGAAAACAGTCACGTAAATAAATAGACGTCATGACAGGCGATGGACGAGTCTGCGCCGGATTTGGTGGTGGTGCGACTGATTCACAAGGCTGTGAACACTGAGCTGAATCTTTAGGAATGTGCAATGCCACTAGTAACCATAGCCGACTATTGGATCTTTACTGTGTGGCAGGCTTGGTGTTACATGTTTTCAAAAAATTTTTTTTTTCTTTTAATTCTCACCGGGAGATATGTTTTTAGAGAGAAAGGAAGGAAGAGAGAGAGAAAGAGAGAGAGAGAGAGAGAGAGAGAGAGAGAGAGAGAGAGAGAGAGAGAGAGGGAGAGAGAGAGAGAGAGAGAGAGAGAGAGAGAGAGAGAGAGAGAAACATCAATGGGTTGCTTTCAGTACACACCCCAACTGGGATCGAACCAGCATCTTGGGTATGTGCCCTGACCAGGAATTGAACGGGAAGACACTCCAATCATGGCCGGTCTTACATGTTTTACTTGTGCTAGCTCAATAACCACAGCTACTACTACTACTAGGTTGTTGGGCTCTTAGGACAACCCCAGGAGGAAGTGTATCAGTTCCACTTCCTGCTGTGGACACAAGGGCCTAGGGAGCTTGATATGAACTGAATGTTTGTGTCTCTGAAGAACACCCGTTGAAGCCCTAACTCCCAATGTGATGCTATTAGATGGTGGCTGGAGCCCTCATGATAGTTAGTGTCCTTATAAGAAGAGGAAGAGATCTCTCTCTTCCCGCCCGCATGCGTGCAGACACACACACACACACACACACACACACACACACACACACGAAAGACCATGTGAGCATAGTGAGAAGGCGCCTGTCTACAAGCCAGAAAGAGAGCCCTCACCCAGAGCTGAACCTGCTGGCCCCTGGATTTCCCAGCCTCCAGAACAGTGAGAAGTAAATGCCTGTGGTGCTTTGCTATACAGTCCAAGCAGACTAAGATAGAACTGCAGGAACTGGCCGATGGTTTCGTGGTTCTAGGTGACGGAGTTGGGAATTGAAACTATGTTGTTACAAATTTCAACAGAAGTGAGGTTTGGAGGAACAGGGAAGGAAGCAGAGAGGGACGGCAGGGGCTGGCCTGCACGCAGCCCCTCTGTGCCTCGGTGTCCTCGTCTGTAAAATGGTGATGACAGCATTAGTAAGCACTTCCTATGGCTGCATGCTTAGAACAGCACATAGTGAAGGCTACGTACGTGCTTCTGCTACCGAGTTATCCATGGACTTGATGGGTACAGGGGTGTTAGTTAGGAGATGGTTGCTGTGATCCAGGTAAGTGATAACGAGGGTAGACTCACAGAGTGGTAGTGGGGATAAGAGGCTGAAGACTTTGAGAGTTAGTTGCCATGGAAAATAAGCAGTGGTGGGTGGGATGTAGTGGGTGACAGAGAGAGGCCTCCAGTTGGCTTGGGTGACATAGTGACATTAACAGAAATAGCTAACACGATGTGCTAGGCACTGAGCTAATGTCTCTCCCTATGTATCCAGAGCCTCACCCAGCTTCATCATTGTTTCATAATATTTATCATACCACCCGACACAGGTACATATTTCATAAGCAGTTGGGGACTGCAGCCTAGTCAATTTGACACACAGATCCACCACAGAGATCAGGCAGCCTGACCTCCTCCCGGTGTCCAGGAATCCCTCCGGGCCCCAGGAGGAGATATGGAAGCGGCCTGAGGGGTTGGATGATAAGCTTGCACGGCTGAAGGTGTCGCAACTGCCGGGGTCAATGGGCCCTGTGAAGAGGACTCAGCGATTTAAGGAAAGTGGCTGTAGATCTCAGGTAAGCTGCAAAGTCAGGAAGTCAGCCGAGGAAAGAGCAGCAGATGCTTCCGAGGCAGGTGCAGCTCGGGTGGAGGCAAGTTAGCCCCCGGGCCTTGTCCCTCCTTGGGAGGAGGGAAAGAGAAGGAACCCCCAAAGACTAAGCATTTCTTCTGGCGGGGGGCGCGGGGGGTGGGTGTGTGCTGCATGAAGCCCACGAAGCTGGAGGAGACTGCTTCACGCCGAGAAACTGAGTTACCTTCGATGGGCCCACCCCCTCCCCATCTGCTGGAGTGAGCTCACAAGCACTCCCAGAGGGATAAAGAAAGCTACATTTTGCCCCACCAGCGTGGCTCAATGGTTGAGCGTTGACCTATGAACCAGGAGGTCGCAGTTCAATTCCCCGTCAGGGCACATGCCTGAGTTGCTGGCAGTAGGGGGCGTGCAGGAGGCAGCTGATCGATGATTCTCTCTCATCATTGATGTTTCTCTCTCCCTCTCCCTTCCTCTCTGAAACCAATACAATATATGTATTTTTAAAAAGTTGTACATGTATGTATCCAAGAACCAACTGGAAAAAGTAATTTTACTGATGCCCCATTTCTGGGAGACTGTGAAACCTATTTTTCTCTGTAGACACAGAGCGTGCCATGCACACTTGGAGAGGAGTTGCTGCTTGGGCCAGAAGGCTGGGCCACTGGGAAGTCCCACAGCTTCTGCAGGAAGGAGAGCGGACCTCAGACCCCCCCGGCCCGGATGCCTTATGGCCGGCACGTGGGAGGGGATCTGGGCAGAGATTCCTTTTCACTAAGGCACTGACATTAGTTGGTGAGGCCAGGCCCCATAGTGATGGCCATTCGTGGGCAAAGAGAACCTGCTATCCTGAGAAACAATGGACCTCTGGCCCAGAATGAAAGAAGCAGGAACAGAGGAGCCTCCCTCTGTTATAAAAGGATCAACTGCCAGATGCCGGGGCGGCATTCCCAAGGCTGGTGGGGCCTCCGGGCCGGGTGGGGGTCTCAGCAGACAGACGGAGGAGAGAGGGTGGCTGGGGGTGCTGGCTCACGTTGCACCTCCTGGGAGGAACCAGCCAGGCCTGCAGCCGCAGGACTCAGACCACCGCTCCTGACAAACAAGTCGGAATAACAGGAAGGGTAATCCCGATGTTTCTGCAGCTCTGGCTTTTCTCACGGCACCATGCCCAGCGGCATTATTTATGATCAGGAAAAGGGGCAAATAGGCCACATTGTGGAGAGCTTTGCAGCGGTGGGAACATGAGTAGATTGGTAGGTTTTAAAGTGCAAGGCACACTCCCAACTGGACAAGCTGCAGAGTATGCGCTCAGGAGGCATTAGCTTAAAAAAAAAAATCATTGCATTGAAAGAAATTATAAAAGTTGTGCTTGTTATAAAAAACCTCCGAAACAGAAGCACGGAGAGTGAAAACTAAAACGGCCACTTGCCTTCCCTCCTCCACCCACTTCAATCCCATTCTCTCCCCAGAGGAGGCCACCTTAGTTTGCTGTGCGCCTTCCAGTCCAGGACACAGAGGTTGACCTCCCTCGTTCAAAGGGCTGCATAACTTTTCAGGTGTTATGCGGATTGTTGAGGTTTTTCATTGCTTCAAGGCTGCAGCGAGCCCAGTGTGGCGATTCCCAAACTGCGGTCTCTCTCTGTGTGTGTGTGTGTGTGTGTGTGTGTGTGTGTGTGTGTGTGTGTGTTTGCACATATGTGTCAATATTTCCTTAGGTCAGAATCCTACCCTGGAATTTCTAGGTCAAAGGGCATGTACATTTTTAAGTGTTACTGAATTGCCTTAGCAAAAGCCTTTGCATTCCTACCGAATATTTTCATGCTTTTCTTTTGCAGATGAAGAAGCTGATGAAGATAAGTTACCCGACTTCCTAAGGTCACAGAGCTAATAAATGTTGGAGACAGGATGGGACTCAGCTCAGTCTGGCCTTTTCACAGTCTCAGCCAAAGGGAAAGTGCGGGAGGCAGGGAGGACTCTGTTAAGGGTGGGCAACACTAGCAGGGTGTTTGGAAGGCCCGGGAGTTCAACAGACTTCTTGGGGGATCTAGAAGGAGCTGGTGTTCCTAAGCATGGAGGAAGTGAGCGATGGGCTCCCCCTTTCTCCTCCTGCTCTTGCTGCATGAAGGACCATCGCGACTCAACACTGGGGTCTTGTGGATGTTCACTCCCTTCTTAACACGGAGGCTGCAAAGTGGAGGCCAGAGGGGGTGGTCTGGAGGCCCTTTCTGGGAGCTAATCCCGGAAATTTCTTGTTCATCCTTTCTCCCACCTCCAATCCACTAGCAAGTGCGTGGATTTTACTTCCTCAATGGCACTTCCCTTCTCGGCATCCTCTACCAGGGCCTGGCCCAGCCCGCATTGTCTCTCCAAAGTGGTCTCACCTCATCCACTTTTATTCCTCCAGTTTTCCTCCACAGGATCTTTCTAAAGTGCACATTGGTTTGTGCCACTCCTCTGCTTAAAGCACTTCGATGGCTCTACAATGCCTTGCAGATTGGGGCCACCATCCCCCGTCCCTTTCATGGGTCCTGCACCTTCCGGCCCCAGCTTTCCTCTCCCTTTCTCACTGTTACCTGCCTTGGTCTGTGCGTCATTCCGTGGACATAGCTAACTCTCTCTCATGCCTCCAGGCCTCCCTTTGTCTATTCCGCTTCTTCTCCCTGGAATGCTGTTCGCTGGCGGACTCCTGTTCAAAGTCCGGTCTCTGTTTAGACAGCATTCCACTGGGAAACTCCCCCTGGATGAGGGCTTGGTTATGGGCTGCCATGGACCCTTTTAACACACATTCTACCATATTGTAATTTTCTTTTTTTCTTTTTTGTCAGTCTCTTGACCCTGGCTGCACATTAGCTTTATCAGGGCAACTTTAAAATACTGCTAACCTCCCCCTCCCCCTGAGATTCTGAGTTAACTAACCAGATCTGGAGCCTGTGTCCCAGTAGATTTTAAATAGTCACCCAAGAATACATTTATTGATTTGAGAGAGAGTGGAAGGAGGGTGGGGAGAAAGAGAGAGAGAGAGAGAGAGAGAGAGAGAGAGAGAGAGAGAGAGAGGTGAGAAAGAAACAGTGACGGTGACAGAATCCTGCAATCTAGGTATGTGCCCTGACCTGGAGTCGAACCCACAACCTTTTGGTGTATGGGATGACACTCCAACCAACTCAGCCACCCGGCCGGGGCAGGGTTTCGGTAGTTTTCAGAGTTCCCCAGGTGATTCCAACCTGCAGCCAGTGACAAGTGTACACAGTGCTCCATACAGAGCTCCTGGGGTCCAGTCTGTGTAGCCATCGCTCTACACCCCTTACTCGGCACTAAAATGCCCAGGTGTTTAGTAAGTGTGTAGAATAAATGGATGCAGCAGTTTCTAGAAGGGATGAAGGAATCATTAAGGACAGGAAATGATGCAAACCAAACACACAAGCACGTTAGAGCTTTTGAAAGGTTCTAGACCAACCAGATCCATAAAAACTTACCAGTCACTCAGGTCACTTAAAAAAATGTTCACAACTGAACTATGAAGCAAAACGGAGACAGACTCATAGAGAACAGGTACTCAGCTCGAGGGCAGGGGGATGTGGGGGATAGAAGGGGATGAGAGAGAGAGAGAGAGAGAGAGAGAGAGAGAGAGAGAGAGAAAGAGAGAGAGAGAACTCATGAACTAATGGCGGTGGACAGCAGTGTGGTGATTGCAGGGGTGAAGGGGGATGGGTGGAGGTGGAAGAGGGCATAGAGGGGATAAAAGGTGATGGAAAAATGTTCAGTTTTGTTTACTTTGGATTCATAGTAAAAAATCCCCCCTTGGAAGCCTTCTCCTCTAAGAATTCAGAAACCGATTAGTCTGGGAAGACCATCTGTAGCTCTGGGACTTCTACACCATTTAGTTTTCTAAGTAAAGATGTAAAATGAAAGACTCTTCCCTACTTTGTCACCTTGCCTCCTTTCTAGGTCCTCAGAAGGCCTTTCACTGGTCAAGAAACGCTCAGGCCTCTTTCATAATAAACCAAACAGAAAAAAAGACAGAGAGGGAGATTGGAAAGAAAAAGAAATTAAAAAATAGGGTTACAAAATTTGTGATACATATATATTTGAATTTTAAAAGAGCTTATTTGAGCCAAACTGATGACATATATTAGGCAGCAAGATCTTACATAAATGCTCCTCTGTGGTATATTTTATTTTATTTTAAATTATTGTTGACACTATTACAGATGTCCCATGTTCCCCCCCCCCCTTGGTATATTTTATTTAAAAATTATTTATTTTAAATATGTGTTTATTGATGTTTATTTTTAAAACTAGAGGCCCGGTGCATGGAATTTGTGCACGGAGTGGGGTGTCCCTCAGCCAGGTCTGCACCCTCTCCAATCTGGGACCCCTTGTGGGGTGTCCAACTGCCGGTTTAGGCCTGCAGGATGGGGCCTAAACTGGCAGTCAGACATCTCTCTTGCAATCCAGGACTGTTGGCTCCTAACCGCTTGCCTGCCTGCCAGCCTGATCCCTAACTGCTCTCCCTTGCCAGCCTGATCCCCCTAACTGCTCTCTCCTGCCAGCCTAATATCCCTAATTGCTCTCCTCTGCCAGCCTGATCACCCCTAACCGCCTCTGCCTTGGCCCCACCACCATGGCTTTGTCTGGAAGTACATCTGGTCTAATTAGCATATTACCCTTTTATTAGTATAGAATAGTGGCTTGGTGCACGGGTGGGGGCTGGTTGGTCTGCCCTGAAGGGGGTCCCAGATCAGGGTGGGGTCTCCTTGGGTGGTGGGGCCAGCCTGGGCGAGGGGCCTGGGGCAGTTTACAGGCCAGCCACACCCCCGATTGGGGTGGGAGGCCCCCGCTGGGGGGCAGGGCTGGCCTAAGCGAGGGGCTGGGGTGGTTTGTAGGCTGGCCATGCCCCTGATCAGGGTGAGGGTCCCCACTGGGGGATGTGGCCGGCCTGGGTGAGGGGCTGAGGGTCGTTTGCAGGCTGGCAATGCCCCCATTGGGGTGAGGGTCCCCGCTGGGGGGCATGGCAGGCCTAGGTGAGGGGCTGAGGGCCATTTGCAGGCTAGTAATGCCCCCCGCTTTGTCAGGATGGACGTCCAGAATACGACTGGTCTAATTAGCATATTACCCTTTTATTATTATAGGTATATGTTTTTATTGAATTCAGAGAGGATGAAGAGGGAGAAAGAGAAGGAAACATCAATGATGAGAGAGAATCTCTGATCAGCTGCCTCCTGCACACCCCCTACTGGGCATCAAGTCCACAACCAGTGCATGTGCACTGACCAGGAATTGAACCATAACCTCTTGGATTACCAGTATATGTCGATGATCAACCACGGAGCCACACTGGCTGGGTTGTTTTTATTGATTTTTAGAGAGAGAAGGGAGAGGGAGAGAGAGAGAGAGAAGTACCCCGATCAGGATAAAACTGAAACTGGGTGTGTGCCCTGACAGGGAATTGAACTGGAGACCTTTCAGTGCATGAGACACCTCTCAACCAACTGAGCTACAGCAGCCAGGGCCCTTTGATATATTTTATTTTTTATTTAATATAATTTATTTATTTTTCTTAAATATAAATTTTTGTTGATTTCAGAGAAGAGAGGGAGAAAGAGATAGAAACATCAATGATGAGAGAGAATCATTGATTGGCTGTCCACCCCTACTGGGGATGGATCCCCCAACCAACCCAGGTATGTGTCCTGATAAGGAATCAAAATCTGATCTTCTGGTTCCTAGTTGATGCTCAACCACTGAGCCATGCCGGTCTGGCTACTTGATATTTTTTAAATGTCAACATTTAAGAAATAAACAATTAAACCCACAAATACGTGCGTGCGTACACACACACACACACACACACACACACACATTTAGTTTAATGTAATCACCTCTTTCCAAGATGATGAGGGAGTTATCAGAGGATTTGTTAAAAAAGTTGGTTCATAGATTATGACAGATATGGCCCAGTAAGGAGATAATAAGTATTGACTTAATTGGACAGTGATAGCATCTTTGTTCAAACCTGCCAACAGTTCTCTGTAAACATAGGTATAATCTGGTGGCATTGAAGCCCTTTTGTCAGTGAGGACCCACGCCCATGTCCCTACTGTTGTTACTCTTCGTAGGCCCTGGGCATTTGCACGTGGAGCATCCAGCATATAGATGTGCTGAATTTTTAATGTCAATTCTCATCTGTAGTCAAGTGAGCGGATCAGCCCAAGAATCTGGGCTGAACTGGCACACCTACTTAATGCATGTGATTTTTAAAAATCAGTTTTATGAGTTCATTGTTCTTTGAGAAAGAAAGCCAGTTTGATCTTTTGTTTCCAATGAATAATAATAATAATAACAATAATAATAATCAAAAGGCAGCTAGAGAAGAATGACAAGTAAATGTTGGTATGGTCAATAGGCCTTGGGTAGGGGGCTGTGAGGACATGGAAAGAGTAAGTAAGAGGCAAAAATGAGCACATGCATTCTTAGAGGAAGTTACTGATGTGGGCTCTTTCCATATGAGAGGACCCCTCAGTAACATAAGAGGGGTTGGTAGCTAACAAAAGCCTTCTGAGAGGAGCATGCTGGTCCAAGTTTGGGCCAACACTGAACTATATTATTGCTCATGCAGCCATAACCTGTGATTTGATAGGAAGGCAGAAAGTTTCCAAATTGGCTGGAGTAACCACTAACTTTGTTCCCATGTTTGATTAATAGAGATGGTCCCCTTCCCTGACCTTTTATTTGCAGATATCAGAGGAGGCTTTCATTTTTCCATTCCCTAGGAATGAGGAAGTGGGGGATAGAGAGAGAGGGTGAGAAAAAGAAAGGAGGGAGAGAGAGCAAGAAGTGGAATATTGGCAGTTGGCAGTTGGAATGAGTTGGCAGTTGGTATCAGCAAGGCTTGAGTTGGGGTGGATGGAGCCAAAGATTGGTGACTTGGGTGTAAGACAGAAATAGAAATCAGACATAAGAGAGGAGAAAGGGGGAGCAACCAGCCGGCCTTAAAATTGGAGAAGAGATGTTCTGGTTGGTGGCTCCCGCCAGCAGAATGGTCTTCAGTTGAGAGGCGGCTGCAGAAGCAGGAGGAGCTTTGGCGGTGATCTCTTCCTGAAGTGGTTGGAGTTCTCAGCGCTGGTCTTTCCCCACCCCTTTTACATAAGTTTGGCTGGTTGCCACCCTCACAGACTAGTCAACTCAAGCAGTAGCAGGGCAGCAGAGGGAGGTTTGCAGGGGAAGGGGGGCCCTGTGCCCAGCATCCAGGGAATTCAGGGAGTCAGTTTGAGCTTGCTTGAAGGGTGCAGCCCCAGGGCTACTCCCACCAGCCGTGTCATTGTTCAGAGGGCCGGACTGCTGAAATCAGGGTAGTTGGGGGGACAAGTAAATGTGGTGAAGAAGCGAGAAGTGGAGGCACACCATGGGGAACACATTGAGCTCTTGCTTCAATCCCATTCCCAGCCCCAAACTGGGCGGGAGCCCAGGACCAACAGAGCCAGACTACAAGCCTGAAGTTTCTGAGGAGACAACTGGAAACATGGTGGCAGGAGCACCATCAACCGAGTTGGATGGGGGAGGCAGTGAGCTACCAGGCCTGCAGCACATCGTTGAACCAAAGATGCCCAAAGGTAAGGAGGTGGTGGGTACTGTCCACTCTCAGGTGGACCTCTGGATTTTCTTGTTCCCCGGGTCCCTGGGAGAGATCTAGAGCTTCAGGCTCCTCCTTGCCTGGAGCTGACATTTTTAGGGCTGGACACCAGGGACCAAGGCTGGCTGTGCCTGGCACCCCCAACCCTTATTCTTTCCCCATGGCATCTAGCCTGTGTCTTTCTTTCTGTACTATCTGAATGCCCAGATTTTTTCCTATTTTAATTTTTCAAACTTGTCTGAGACACCCCAGTCATCAGCCATTCTTGTTTAGAGCTCTAGTTAGTCTTCATGAGACTTTGCAAAGACTTTTGGGTATAGTTTCTTCCTTTCTCAATGAAAACTTTAATACCCTAACATTGAGTATCCACTTTACTTATTCATTCTTACCTATCCTGATGGTACCTGCGTGAAGGAACCAGGTAAGAGCTTGGTGGTACCCTTGCTCCCACTTGTTAAGGTAGTTGATACTCAGGACATTTCACATGCAAACAATTTTGGATTTGTTCTTTGAATTCAAAACAGAGACGGACATGGGAGAGTAATATGGTGTTAAGTGAGCTGTTTTCAGTTTCCCAGATAGAAGCTGCCTTATTTCTTCCAACTATAATTTGAACACAGAAGGAAAGAAAATTGTGTGGAGAAAAACATACAATAAGTGAACAGTGTGAACTGTTATTGCCAGCGCTGCAGAGAATAGTTTTTGTTTGTTAATATTTTTACCCAAAGGAGGACCTATGGCGTTCTGATTACTTCAAAACTGCCACTTTTACACAAATGGCTGTCCTAATTTAGCGACTTAACAGACTTCCCTCTTCTAAAGGAGGTTGGTGGTTCATGAGACTGTTTGTTGGTTAATAGTTTAAAAAAATTAAAGACAAACAAATATATATTTTTTAAAACACCATTATCTTTTATTTATTTATTTATATATATATATTTTATTGATTTTTTACAGAGAGGAAGAGAGAGGGATAGAGAGTTAGAAACATTGATCAGCTGCCTCTTGCACACCCCCTACTGGGGATGTGCCTGCAACCAAGGTACATGCCCTTGATCGGAATCGAACCCGGGACCCTTCAGTCCATAGGCCAACGCTCTATCCACTGAGCCAAACCGGTTTCGGCAAGACAAACAAATATTATTTGTAATATAAAGTTTTGGGCTTTAAGATGTCAGATCCTGCACAAGAATGCTTGTCTCCGTGGCTCCCTGTGCCCCCTCCCTTCCTGCCAATACAATCCTGTTCAACCTTCATACTGTTGAGGTGAAAGTTCTAAGGACTAAAATAGTGGGGGGAAGGGAAGGGGAGGATAAGGAAGAGGGAGGAGAGAGGGAAAAGAGAGAAATGGTTGATTTAAAGTAATTTTGGAGTTTAGAGGTTTTACAAACAGCATTAAAAACCTAATACAGGAGAAACTAAGATGGCGGCATAGGTAAGCACCTAAACTGCTGCCTCGCACAACATTTTCAAAACTACAACTACAAGACAGAACGGACATCATCCAGACCCACAGGAAAGCTGGCTGAGTGGAAATTCTACAACTAGAAGGAAAGAAAAAAGCTCACGGAGAATCAGAGGAGCTGCAAAGGGCTGAGGTACGGAGACACGCGCAGAGAGAAAGGGCTACTGAGTGCCTGGCTGGCTTTCTCTGGCAGGAGGGAGTCAGAAGCTCCAGACAGCATTGAACCCCAGTTCTGACTGCACTGAACCCCAGTTCCGGGCGAGCACCTGGGGACCCAGGCTCTTATGGGGGGAATCTGGACTGTCAGGAAGAAACTCAGGGGAGCCACAAAAGGCAGAGGTCTGGAGGTGCATGTGCAAGTGTGCGCAGAGAGGACTGACTGCTGAGTGTGCGGTTGGCTTTCTCTAGCTGGAGGGAACTGGAAGCTCCCGACTGCACTGAACTCCAGTTCTGGGCGAGAATCTGGGAATCCAGATTCATTGGGGGAGAAACTGGACTGTCTGGCAGCGGGCAAAACTCGAGGGTGGCTTTCTCTCAGAGGTGCTTGCAACGATTACTGAGGGACACTGAGACTCAGGGGCCTCATAGGGCAGGGCTGACGGGAAGCCAAGACTGTCTGCTCAGCCCTGAGACTCCACCCCATCCAAGCTGAGCACAGAGGCTTTTGCAATTTTGCAAGTCTTGTCTCATAAGGCTGTCTGCAGCACAGAAGTTCTCCTGGCATAGACACAGCTGATCCTCACAGCTAACTGGCCTGGAGGTCAATTCCTCCCAGTGATACCAACAACAATCAAGACTTAACTACAACAAGGCTGTACACACAGTCCACAAAGGGTTGCACCAAGAGTGTCCACCTCAGGTAACTGGGGAGGCCTACCCACTGGGCCATATAGGACACCTAGCACACAAAGCTACCCTACCAACTCAGGGAAGCAGCGAAAATGCGGAGACAAAGAAACAGATCACAAACGAAATAAATGGAGGAAAACAAACGACTGGATATAGAGTTCAAAACCATGGTTATAAGGTTTTTCAAGAATTTCCTAGAAAAGGCTGATAAATTTAGCAAGACACTCGAGGATATGAAAAAGGACCAACTAGAAATTAAACATACACTGACTGAAATAAAAAATATTATACAGAGACCCAACAGCAGACTAGAGGAACGCAAGAATCAAGTCAAAGATTTGAAATACAAAGAAGCAAAAACCACTCAACTGGAAAAGCAAAAAGAAAAAAGAATCCAAAAATTTGAAGAGAGTGTAAGAAGCCTCTGGAACAACTTCAAGCATACCAACATCAGAATTATGGGGGTGCCAGAAGAAAAGAGAGAGCAAGATACTGAAAACCTATTTGAAGAAATAATGACTGAAAACTTCCCCCACCTGGTGAAAGAAATAGACTTACAAGTCCAGGAAGCACACAGAACCCCAAACAAAAGGAATCCAAAGAGGACCACACCAAGACACATCATAATTAAAATGCCAAGAGCAAAAGACAAAGAGAGAATATTAAAAGCAGTAAGAAAAAACAGTTAATTACCTACAAGGGAGCACCCATACGATTGTCCGCTGATTTCTCAACAGAAACTATGCAGGCCAGACGGGAGTGGCAAGAAATATTCAAAGTGATGAATAGCAAGAACCTACAACCAAGATTACTCTACCCAGCAAAGCTATCATTCAGAATTGAAGGTCAGATAAAGAGCTTCACAGATAAGAAAAAGCTAAAGGAGTTCATCACCACCAAACCAGTATTATATGAAATGCTGAAAGGTATTCTTTAAGAAGAGGAAGAAGAAGAAAAAAGTAAAGATAAAAATTATGAACAACAAATACATATCTATGAAGAAGTGAATCTAAAAATCAAGTGAATAAAAAATCTGAGGAACAGAATAAACTAGTGAATATAATAGAATCAGGGGCCTAGAAAGGGAGTGGACTGACAATTCTCAGGGGAAAGGGGTGTGGGGGGTGTGGGAAGAGACTGGACAAAAATCGTACACCTATGGATGAGGACAGTGGGGGGGGAGGTAAGGGCAGAGGATGGGGTGGGAACAGGGTGGAGGGGAGCTATGGGGGGGGGGGAAAGGAGAAACAATTGTAATAATATGAACAATAAAGATTTATTAAATTAAAAAAAAGCCTAAAAAAGATAAAGTAATTCTGGGTAACAATGTGGCTAAAGAACACTGTGTTCTTTGAAGTAGAAAACATTCTGTGATAAAGATGTTAAAACCCCATTTGTCCATTGGTTTCATTTAAATGCCATATTAGCCCTGGCCGGTGTGGCTCAGTTGGTTGAGCATCATTGTGTGCACTAAGAGGTCGCTGCTTTAATTCCTGGTCAAGGCAACATGCCTGGGTTGCAGGCTCCATCCAATAGGCAGTGTGCTGGAGGCAGCTGGTGGATATTTCTCTCTTATTGATGTTTCTCTCTCTCTCTCTTTCAATAAATCAATAAAAATGTTTTTGAAAAAAAACACTAATGCCATATTTTATTATTTCATAGTTGAAATGTCCTATAGTTTTTATTTTATTTACACTTTAATATTATTAAGCTCTTAATTGTATTAAAAGTTATATTAATTGAGCTATGGATTTACCCAGATGGTGAACATGGCTTTGTAATTGGGAAGTTCTCTTTTTTCACAATATTCAAATATTGTACAAAAAATGAGCAAATTATGTGAATTCATGAATTGTAGCTTTACACAAAAAGCAAATAATTATGTGTAAAAAGTTGTGCTCTGCTTGGTGCTCTATGGTAAGCCTGTAAGTAGATGGGTAGTATATATAATAATCTATAATAATAAAAGCATAATATGCTAATTAGACCAGACATCCTTCCGGTCGACCTTCCGGACAAATCCGGGGCTGCAAGGGAAGCCTGGGTCCCAGGTGCCTGCCAGTGGCCGGAGGGAAGCCCGGATCCTGGGTGCCAGAGGGAAGCCGGTGCTGGCAGCTGGGGGAAGGAAGGCCTACTCTTGCACGAATTTCGTGCACTGGCCCCTAGTTAGAGACCAAAATGGGTCCTTTATGAAATTCTTTTAAGATTTACAACTCACTTTAATGTGTATATCATTTGACCCTTCTAATTACAAATGAGGCCCATGTATACTTCCCCTACATTGCTGATGAAATGACTGTGTAACTCAGGTACTGACAGAAGAGACTGAAGTGTAGGTGACAAGCAGGCCAAATTCAGTTGCTGTGGTGCTTGCACAACTCTCTAGAATGCAGCTCATAGTTTATGGTTTCTCCATGAAGTGGTCCCATCTTAACTTACTCCAGTTTGATGATTTCCATTCAATATTATTGCACACAACTCAGAAGCAACACCTACCTCTCAATCCTATAAATTCATAATAACAAATAAGAATAAAAGTGTAAGTCATAAAAAAGTATGAATTTAATAAACAAGTTGATGTATTTCAATGAGTTTGCTCTGGTGACTTTCATTTAAAGCCAAGAATGCCCTGGACAGGGGAGCATTGACCTATGAACCAGGATGTCTCGGTTTAATTCTCAGTCAGAGCACTTGACTGAGTTGCAGGGATCAAACCAAGCAATGACTGATTTTATTAAATCAATAATTCTCTCTCATTATTGATGTTTCTATCTTTCCCTCTCTCTTCCTCTCTGAAATATATACATAAGTATTTTTTTTTTCCTGTTGGGTGAAGATCTATAAACTTGACAGAATTTTTTGGTAAGGTTGTGAAGAAACAGTTACCTTCATATATTGCTGGGGAAATGCAAAATGGTTAGACTCTATGAAGGGAACATTGGCATAACCTCACAAAAATTGCTGATGCATTCATCAAGAAATCCCACTTCAAGGGATTTATCCGGAAGACGTGAGTTAGATTTAGGGTTAGGGTTAGGGTTGGGATTATGGTTATGGCTAGGGATTGGACTAGGGTTAGGGTTGTGACTAGGTTTAGGGTCTAGGGTTAGAAAAAGGTTCAGAATGTGGAAGATATAGGGCAATGATTAAGCCTAGGGCTATGATTAGGGTTAGTTATAAAGTTATTGATAAGTTTAGGGCTATTTCTAGGGTTAGGTTTAGAGTTGAACAGGGGATAGGGATAGGGATTGGGTTAGCTCTGAGACAAAAAAATTAAATGAAGAAATATACAACCCACAGTTTTATTTGAGTATATTATAGCACATCACCAATAATTGATACAAGAAGACGGAAAATAAAGTCTGGAAGATGTGAGCAACAGTGTAAACTGTAAAACAATCTTCAATAAATTCAAAATTGAGGACAAAAACTATACACAGAATCATATCTGATCACAATGGAATTAAATTAGAAAGCCTTTGTTAAGTTGTATGAGTTCCTTATATATTTTGGAAATTAACCCATTATCAGATGCAACATTGGCAAATATGTTCTCCCACGCAGTTGTCATTTTGCTTATGTGTGCCCAGGAGGCCCGGCCCACATTATAGGAATATGGGGAACAAAGTACAGTCCTGGACACTCTTTTCTTCTTCTCCTAGCCTTTGTGAGAGCAAAATGTTTTGTGTGCTGTAGATATGTTCAAAGGTTATATGTAGATATGTTATCACACTCTGTTTAAATTCAAATTTAAATAGGTTACTTTTCAGTGGAGTAGAAACCCAGTTATTTTTGTAGTAAGGTATTTTAGTTGAGTACCAATAAGTAGTTAAGGATGTGGCCAGGGATGCTGGTGCATCCAGGGATTACTGCCTGGCCAGAAGCTGGTTCTGAGAGCTGTCACCTTTAAGGTCGCTGTGATTCAAGGGAGGTGGGTACAAATGTGGGATTAGACACAACTACTGAGGTCCTGATATGCAAGAGGTAAGCTTTTCTATTAGGTAAATTCCTCACCTGGTCTAATGTGCTTTGCCATTTTCCTCTGAACATGGATATTCTTTCATTTGTACCGAATAGAGAATATCTCTTTGGTCAAAAAGTAAAACTAAGTTTTTAGATCTTACTTTATGGGTATCATCTTTCCAGGTAATTTAAATGATCATTGTTGTTGGATATTATAGAAGTGGAATAAAATTTTATCTCATTTTGGATGTTAGTAATCAATCTTTCAGATAGTAAACAAGGTTTCTTTTTCTATGTCATTTGTATCAGAATTAATCAGTTAATTCTTTTCTATTCTTAGAGCAAGAGAAGAGGAAGACCGATGGTGTAATTCATGTATGTAAACAGTTGAAAAGTTAAGAAATTAATGGTTTGATTTAAAAGCTGTCTGCCATGATTCCTAAAAAATATAATGGACCTCTTATTTTGATTTCCTAAATCTCTTCTTTCAAATGTTCAAATATATGTCATCAGGAATGTCTTTGGCTTAGTAAGGCCCATTTTTAAGAGGTTTTGACACTCAGGTTAAATTTCAGTAACATGTTTTTCCTTAATTTTTAAATTTTAATTTTTAACAAAATAATAGCTAACTTGATTTTCAGCACTGTCTATTGACTTCCTGTCCTAGCAGGTGAAAACTTAGCTTTCTCACTCCACCTCTGTCTTCCCTCCTGTTCCCTCAACAGGTAGCACAGTTTTATTGAGTCAGAATCATGTTACATTCCTATGACTGTGCAAATACTTTTCTCTGGTGAGCCATATAGTCATGTGGCTGTGCCTCTTCCTTATATAACCTTCATTCTTTTTCTCAAATATTGCTAAAACCTAGCACTTCTACACTTCTCCAGGATGCTTTAATCCTCATTTTTCTAGCCAACATGATCTTGCATAACCAGTAGGCTGGTCTTCCTGCTTTAAAAACAAATTTTTGTGCCTAACAATCTAGTAATCAAACAAAAGTGTTTATGACTATTAGACAAAAATACTACCTTTATGCTATATTAATTTAATATTTAGCAATTCTCTCTCTGTGTGTGTAATTAAATTTCCTGACTATATGCACTTTCTTGTTTCAAATAGCTATTTTTTCTTCAAATGTTGTGACATTTGTCACATACCTATCAAAAAATTTCCATCTACTAAACGCATCTATTTCAAATTTTCTTGGAAACAACCTTCCCAGTCTTTGTTATCCTCCTCTATTAGACTGGTTTTCCCTAGGCCTGCTCTGTGCCTGTTTTCCTGGCATATCTCCTTGAAGTCATCTGGGATCTCACAGAACTGCTCTCCCATGAACTAGATTCTGTGTTTCCTTCTGTCTTGTTATACTCCCTTGTTTACTGGAGCACATTTCCCTGGGAAATGGGATACGAGCAAAACTTTTTATAGATCCTATTTTATAGAATATAGAATTCTAGGTTGAAACTACTTTTTTGGGGGGTTTAAGACATTTCTGTTTGCTCATTTGCAGTGTTGCTCTTAAATCTGTTGACATTGTCTGATGCATTGTATATTACCAATTTTCGTGATTTTCACCCCAGACCTTTCCTCTCTGGAAGCTTTTAGCACCTTCTCTATCGCTGAGATTTTGAAATTGTATAATATAATTTGGTATGTACCTTTTCATTTTATTTTGATCATCAAGTCTGCAGATCTTCTCTCCTTTCAGTGATTTGTTTTGTTTGTTTGTTTTTGCTATTTTTCTATTTATTCATCTAGTGATTTTCATTACTCAGAAGTTGGAATTTTCAGACCAGTGTTCCTACACGGATCTCTAATTTTTCCCCCCTCCTGTTTTTTATTTTGTCTTTTTCTACTTTCTATAGATTTTGACTTATGCTCCAACCCTTCTATTGAATTCTTTGTCTTGCCTATCTTTTTAATTTAGAGAGTTCTTTTATACTCTCACATTCTTCTTGTATTTGGTTATTTCCCGAATGCAATTTTTTTGTCTTTCTGAGGTTGAGTAAGAATAATTTTTTAAAGTTTCCCTTTGCTTCTGAATTTCATCACTCCCGTTAATTGTATTCTTCCTGTTTTGATCCCTTAGTAGTTGGCTCTCCTTAGATGTGTAATGGTCCCTGGCCGTCCCATAGATCTAATTGGAAGCACCGGGAATGAGCAGGACTTGTATTAACTGACAGGCATCACAGCAAGCATTTGGGGCCAAGCCTCTTATTTCTGAACCGGCCTTGGTTCTGTCAGATAAACTGGCTTTCTTCTTCCCCTCCCTGCCACTCTTTGTGGGCACCAAGGTTGTGCTTCCTGTGTTCTGCCAGGTCATGACCACTCCTTTACCTAGTTGTCAGCTTTCAAATACTAAACATCATCCCCTGTTTATCCTGTATCGTGAGTTACCTTCTATTTGTCTTTAATTATAATGAGGTATTTCTAAAAGGAAGAGGAGAGGAAATGGGTTTGTGGTCAGTCCTGCATGTTTAACACACATTTGGAACATATATGTAAAGTGTAAGTAGAAGTTTAAAGTCTTAATTTAATATAATTAACTAGAGGTCTGGTGCACAAAATTCGTGCACTGGGGGGGAGTGTGTGTCCCTCAGCCCAGCCTTCACCCTCTCCAATCTGGGACCCCTCTCACAATCTGGGACTGCTGGCTCCCAACTGCTCGCCTGCCTGCCTGCCTGCCTGCCTGATTGCCCCTAACTGCTTCTGCCTCCCAGCCTGATCACCCCCTAACCACTCCCCTGCAGCCTGATCGACACCTAACTGCTCCCCTGCCGGCCCAATTGCCCCCAACTGCCCTCCCCTGCTGGCCCGATTGCGCCCAACTGCCCTCCTCTGCCAGCCCAGTAACCCCCAACTGCCCTCCCCTGCTGGCCTGGTTGCCCCTAACTGCCCTCCCCTGCTGGCCCGGTCACCACCAATGGCCCTCCCCTGAAGGCCTGGTACCCCACAATGGCCTTCCCCTGCAGGCCTGGTCCCCCCCAACTGCCCTCCCCTGCCAGCCTGGTCACCCCTAACTGCCCTCCCCTGCTGGCCTGATTGCCCACAACTACCCTCCCCTGCCAGCCATCTTGTGGTGGCCATCTTTGACCACATGGGAGTGGCCATCTTGTGTGAGGGCATGAGGGTCAATTTGCATATTACCTCTTTATTATACAGGATAATATTAATTCAGAGAATATATTTTGTTACTCCTATACTTAGCATTCTTCCCCTAAAGCCTTGATTAAGAATTCTATTAAAACCACACACCCTGCCTTGTGCCCCATTTATGTGCAACATGGATGGAGCAGTTTTCATTCAAGCATGAAGTGTTGTGAATTTTTAAGTTAATTAGGGTCATTAAAATTTTAATATCCAAAACTTGTCCTGTGAAAAAGTGAGAGAGATAAAACTAAACTTCAACTTTATTTCTTAATGGGTTACAATGAGGCAGTAGGCACAATGGGTGGGGGAAGAATTTCAACAGGATCACTTGACCTTTGGTAGTACAGCTTGTGTTGTGACTTGTTAGGCTTCTAGATATAATTATTTTTCTAGTCTTGGCCATTGAACCTTAAGTCTACTAAGTATCCCCTTTCTTACCTTGTGTAGACTAAGAACAGTGAGCACGACAGGCATGCACTGGAAACATCAGGGAGCCCCCCATCCAGCAAGCATGCCGACAGCCAGACATGCATCGATGAGCAGGCCATCCATGAATTTTTTGAAAACCTAAAAAAAACAAGGGAAGTCATATCTGTGCCATCTTATTGGATCACCCCATTTGGCAAGCATGAAGACAGCAAGCTGAGGCAGCTGACACCCATCTACCCAATGGTGCCCCACCCTTACCATAGCACGCTAGACACCAGCATCACAGGGGGGCCCCTGGAACCTCCAAAGACCCCCACGCCCAAGGCATCGGGTCTAAGCTCTTTTCGACCTGCACCTCCTTTCCAGCCGTCAGTTCCTTCCTGCTACAAGGAGGATCTGGGTCAGAGTTGCAAGACCACGAACAAGCTGCTACCTCAGTGTAGACCCGAACAGAAGCAGTTGGACGGAGAGCTGGAGCCAAGGAAAAGCACAGATGTTTTGGAAGGAGACACGCAGATTCCGGAAGTCGTCATAGCTTATAATGAAAAAATAATAAAATCTCTGGAGGAAGTACAGAGAGCCCTCAACGACCTGATAAAGCTGGTGAGAATGGCTTTGAAGAACACGAATCGTGTTTGCTATGAGACCAGCCTAACGTCCTTCATTCCTTCCGGAAGACCAGCGATGAGACCAAGCCGGTGGCCCCTCGACCCCAGCCAGTGATACATAAGACATGACAGTAAAAAACAAATTGTTTAAAGTATTACATGTCTCTTTTTTTCCCCCCGATTAACCACCCCCCCATTCCCACCCCTGAGGGTAAGCCCCCACCGCCCCAGTGTCTGTGTCCATTGATCATGCTATTATGCATGCATACAAGTCCTTTGGTTGATCTCTAACCCCCCTCCCCTGCCTTCTCCCCGAGATTGGACCGTCTGCTCAGTGCCACCTTGTCTCTGGATCCATTTTTGTTCGTCAGTTTATGTTGATCATTATATCCCACATATGAGTGAGATCATATGATATTTATCTTTCTCTGACTGGCTTATTTCACTTAGCATAATGCTCTCCAGTTCCATCCATGCTGTTGCAAATGGTAAAAGTTCCTTCTTTTTTTACTGCAGTGTAATATTCCATTGTGTAGATGAACCACAGTTTTTTAATCCACTCATCTGCTGATGGGCACTTAGGCTGTTTCCAAATCTTAGTTATGGTAAATTGTGCTGTTATGAACATAGGGGTGCATATATCCTTTCTGATTGGTGTTTCTGGTTTCTTGGGATATAGTCCTAGAAGTGGGATTACTGGGTCAAATGGGAGTTCCATTTTTAACTTTTGAGGAAACTCCATACTGTTCTCCACAGTGGCTGCACCAGTCTGCATTCCCACCAGCAGTGCACAAAGGTTCCTTTTTCTCCGCATCCTCGCCAGCACTTGTCGTTTGTTGATTTGCTGATGATAGCCATTCTGACAGATGTGAGGTGGTATCTCATTGTTGTTTTGATTTGCATCTGTCAGATGATTAGTGACTTTGAGCATGTTTTCATATGTCTCTCGGCCTTCTGTATGGCCTCTTTTGAAAAGTGTCTACTTAGGTCCTTTGCCCATTTTTTGATTGAATCGTTTATCTTCCTTTTGTTAAGTTGTATGAGTTCCCTGTAAATTTTGGAGATTAAACTCTTATTGGAAATATCATTGGCAAATATGTTCTCCCATGCAGTGGGCTTTCTTGTTTTGTTGATGGTTTCTTTTGCTGTGCAGAAGCTTTTTATTTTGATGTAGTCTCATCTGCTTATTTTCCATTTCCCTAGAAGCTGTGTTGGTGAAGATATTGCCACGACATATGTCTGATATTTTGCTGCGTATGGAGTCTTCTAAGATTTTTATGGTTTCCCGCCATACATTTAAGTCCTTTAACCATTTTGAGTTTGTTTTTCTGTACGGTGTAAGTTGGTGATCTAGTTTCATTTTTTTTGCATGTATCTGACCAAATTTCCCAGCACCATTTATTGAAGAGACTGTCGTGACTCCAGCAGTAAAAAACAAATTTAAGCAATTTTTAACTCAGGAACAACATTTATCACCTGATCTCTCCACCACTTTGTGACAGGCGGTTTTTCTGTTGCCATCCGGGAGGGCTCTCTTCCAGAGCCTGCCGTAACTGTTGATTGAAGTGTCACGTGAGGACACGTGTGTTTTTACTGTCCCCTCCCCCTGATGGAGTGACGGCTGAGATGCTTGTGTAATGCATTATTTTTTCTTCCCCTGGATCCAATATTTTACTAAGTCATGTAGGAAGACGGGAGGAGGAGAGGAAAGGAAGGACTGCCCCTGGAGTCGTTGAGTGGGGAGACTGGGGCATTGGCCCTGGAAAGCTTCTGCCTCGGGACCCACCACATCCAAGTCAGGAGGATGGATTCATCTGCCCAGTCCAACAGGACTGAGAAATTGGCTTCAAAAAGTGTTTCAGAGGAAAAGTAAAAGGGAGCAGGCATTGCTGACAGAGTAACATAAAGTTGGGAGGTATTTGGGAAGCTGGGGGCCTCCTACTTCTAATGCCTCAGTTCTCAGAGCTGCTATTAAGTTGCTAACCTGTTGCTAAACTCAGCTCAAGTCTGCAGCCATAAACATCCTGAACCACATCTGCTGCCTGGACACTGGCCCTCACCCCCGCCTTGCAGTTTTCACCCCCTCGCATATTGAAACTGACCAGGCTCCTGTTACCCAGCCAGCAACCCTTCTTTTGCAGGAAATAATTACACGTTGTGCTTTTTGCCTTGATAAACCCTGCCTTTCCTTGTTCTCCTCTGGACCACAATTTAGGTTGCTGCCTGAATCTACTAGTATCTCTGGCCTCCAGATCCTTTTTTCTTAAATAAATGCTTTTTAAAAAATGTATTTTTACTGATTTCAGAGAGGAAGAGAGAGATAGAAACATCAATGATGAGAGGGAATCATTGATTGGCTGCCTCCTGCACGCCCCCTACTGGGTACCGAGCACGAAACCTGGGCATGTGCCCTTGTCTGGAATCGAACCTGGGACCCTTGAGTCCACAGGCCGACACTCTATACACTGAGCCAACCCTGCTAGGGCTTAAATAAATTTTTTTTAAAAAATTATTAATTACAGTCTAAAATTAATTTTGGTTAGCAGTAACAGACAACGGACAGACCATCTTTAAAAATAGAACGCCGACCCACTATCTGCAGTAACCACTCCAGGAAGGCAACAGACTCCTGTAGCAACTGACACAAAATGACCAGGACTTGCTTGAGAAGGGACAGCCTCTCCCATTTCTGTCCCCTTGATTCCAATTTAGGGCCACAAGCAGCAAGCCTGTATGTGGCCATAACCAATCACAAAGGTGTCCTGCTTTCAGTGAGCCCACCTATAGGCTCCCCATGCCTGCAGCCTCCCCCCAGGGCACACCTGAAGCTTCCCCTTTTCTCTCTCTAAAGCTTTCCCACTCCTCTGCCTGCTTTGGCAACTAATGAATCAAGTGACGGTAGCTGTCTCCCTTCCTATAGCAATTTCTGGGTAAATAGCCTTTGCTTGTTTGCATTTGGATGACCTTCATGCATTTCCACTGGATGCATCTGGGAAGTTAGAATCACCAGGAGCTGTAAGAACTTCTCAGCGGTGTTGAATTTCCAGAAGCCTGGAGGCCTCACGTCCTCCATGTAGTGTAGATTGATGGGGGTGAAGTTGAGGGTGGAGAGGGGCAGGGGTGGTCCTGTGGCAGCCGCAGGAGAGGGAGAGGAGAGTCCACACGGAGTCAGGCCTGGGGTGGAAATAGGGGGCAGGGCCTGGGGCCATAGTCCTGAGCCCATTGGCTATCTCCGGGAAGACACAGTGATGGCTGATGGTCCTGTGGCCTCATTCCAGAATCACAGGGTGGACATTAGACCATCACATGCGCCAGGTGAAGGAGGGAACAATTTGGAAGCTATGTAGCTTTGAAGGAGATAGTTTATAGCCTCACCTTATTATTTATTTCAATTCAATTGTTAACTTATTTTCCTCTACCCATCCACCCAACCAACATCCAGAGGCCATTTCTCTGTGTCCAGCTGTGGGGACCCTGGCCAGAGCGTGCCAGATGTTAAAGGCCCATTTGCCACACACATGTGCAAAGGCAATGACACAGCAGCTGTACTGTCCGCACTGCGCAGGCGCACCTTTATAGTACGTAACTAGTTCATGTAACACCAATGTCACTCCTTGGCAAGAAGCCTCTTTTGTCTGAGGTAGTATAAAATGCGCTACTGAACAGCCGGTGGCTGGCTGCTTTGTCTGCATAAAGCATGTCCCATCGACCTGTGGCTGCTTGTGTCTTTGCCCAATTCCCGGTGTCCAAGGAGCTTGGACCCAACAGCTGGCGTCCCGAACAGGATTCTGGTGTAAGTGTCCTGTCTGCCCTGTTGGAGGACATGTGGCCTCCGACCGGACTATGGTATCAGGTAGAGGCGGTCCTGATGTCTTCACCCCTGGAGGATTGGGAGCAGGTCAAGGTAATGCCGGTGGCATGGGAGAAGGCATTGTTACCCCTGATGGACCAGATCCCCAAAGACCAGAGGCAGGCAGCTGGAAAGAACTCGGGGAATAAGGAAAACAAAGCCGGCAGAGTCTAGGGGAGCCGATGCCGGCATGGCTCCCAAGGTTGTGGTATGATGGTGCAGATAACTTGCAGCTGCCTCTGACCGAAATGGAAAAGTTAGCCTCCATAACAACACATCCCTCCTTGCAACGACTACAGATCAGTCGCCGTTTGGGAGCTGGACAGGGAGAGCACTCCCTGATGGACTGTTAACTTGTGTCTTTGCCCAATTCCCAGCGTCCAAGGAGGTCCCGTCCCTAGCGAAGGAGCTCGGACCCAACACCAGCTGACAACACAGAGGTGATTCACAGTTGAGTCACATTGCAATGACTCCCCAGCCTGTGTCCCTGACCCTCCTCCCCAGCCCCTGGGAATGAGGCAGATGCCTTGGCAGAGGGGGAAGAGGCAGTGTGGACCTGGAGATGTGGGCAAAGGGCTGTGGCTTTCATCCCTAGTGGGGTGGGGGGCTTCTGAAGGCCCCTCAGTACTCACCACTGGAGGCAGTTTCTGAAGTCTCCTGGGTGTAACCTACAGAAAGAGAGGGAACAAGGGAAGGTGGGGGCTGTGGAGCAGGAATAAAAGGCATGCAGGGGCACAGCGCTGATATCCCTGGGAGCTTGTTAGACATGCAGAGTCTCAGATCTTTCCCCCAGCTCTTGAATTAGTCTGCAATGTAATAATTGCCAGATGGTTCATTGCATATTAAACGTGATGAGTGCTATTACAGAGAACAGAATGAAGATCCAGTAGCTGTGCCAGACACACAAGTCAGGAATGGGCCCGAAAGGTGGTCTCCTCATCTCTGATCACTTCCGGTTATAGGAAAGGTATAACTTCTGTGACCCTTCTCATCACCAGGCAGGTTTTACTTGGTAGATGTCAAAATCTCCTTTCCTGCCAGTTTCACAAACTGCCACCATGATCTCTTTTAAAATAGTTGAATGCGAGAAATGTTCTTCTCTTAATCTATCTTCTTTGACTCCCTCCCTCCCAACCTTCCAGCTCTTGAGCCTATGCTTGATATTGTTGCCAAATGCCTGGGAAATCTACCCTAAAAATAACGTTGGAACTGAAGGTGAGATTCTAGAAGTGGGTGACATATGAGTATAGTAAGAAAATGGCTTTCCTGAATCTAGAAATTCTGCTAATGATTTCATTTTCTTCCTGAAAATCGGGCATTGGTCAGGATATCTATCAACTGCTGCATTTGTAGAGAACCTGTATCCAGCAAACAAGCCAATGCTGATAGTCCCAGGGCCTCAGGTCATTCACAGGTGACCATTGATGGTGTCCTAAGCTCAGAGAGACCAACATGGGAGTCCTGGCTGGGCCCCCAAGTGGAGTCAGACTCCTGTCCCTCCCAGCCCTTTCTCCTAGGACCACATTCTTTTTTGTTTTCAATATATTTTTTATTGATTTCAGAGAGGAAGGGAGAGGGAGAGAGAAAACTAGAAACATCAATGATGAGAGAGAATCATTGATTTGCTGCCTCCTACATGCTCCACACTGGGATCGAGCCCGCAACCTGGGCATGTGCCCTGACCAGAAATCGAACCACAACCTCCTGGTTCAATAGGTCGACGCTCAACCACTGAGCCATGCCAGCCAGGCCCTAGGACCACGTGTTTTAGCAGACAGCTCTTCCTTCAGCGTGGCTGTCAGGGAAACCACCCAGCCCCACCCGCTGCCTCTGATCTCAGCCTGCCCACTGTCTTCCTGCCTTTGGCTCCAAGCTCAGCCTGCTGACAGTTACTCCAGTCCCTTCGGTTTGGCCTCATGCTTGACCATGTGCCGTGGTGGGGAGTGCCTGACTGTTTTCCTGGTCTCTTAAAACTAGTAAGCAGTCTATCCTGGCCCAGTCGGAGATCAGTCCTTCTCTGAATATTCAATCTCAGCATCTTATGCCTTGTTAGGGTGTAGAGAGCGCCTGGGAAGGCACATGGGCATTTCTTTAATTATTGTCAGCTGAATCCAGTGGCATTGCCAAAGCCATGTCCTGGAAACCCGCTTTGCCAAAAGACAGGAGTGTTGTCAGCTTGACCTTCAGCCCAGGTGCCAGGGGGTGGGTTTTGTTATTTAAATCCAGCCAAGCACCAGGAATGAATATGACCCGGGCTCACCCAAGAATGCACATAACTCCCTTGTCTTGACTTTTAGTAAAACTTCCTGTTTTTTGCTGTATAAAATAAACACGCTGTGTTGGCTCTGGGTCCCTGTCCCTGTCAGAGTACACTGGTCCCACCTAGCCCCAGCTTTTTCCTTTTATCTCTTTCTTTCATTTTCTCAATCCCCAGCTGCCCCTATTCAGGAACCGGACCACTTTCTAGCCACACTGGACGCGAAGAAATATTTACATTAGGGAATGAATGTTTGTGGCTCCTCTCTTACTTCTCTCTCTCTCTGCCATGTGAGGATACAGTGAGAAGGTGGCTGTCTAAACCCAGAAAGGGTGTCCTCAACAGAAATTAGCCAGCACCTTGATCTTGGACTTCTCCCTTCAAAACTGTGGGAAATAAGTGTCTATTGTTTAAGCCATGGTATAGTGTTATAGCAGCCTGGGCTAACACAACCTTCTACCCATGTTTGAGTCCGAAGGTGTTGTGTCTACCAAAGCCTTCCCATCCCAACTTCCACTTGGAACATTTGTTTCACTTGCATAGCCTTCAGGCCTTCTGGCACCTATTCCATTTGGAGTGTTTTAAAGACATTCAGTGATAACTGTTTTACATAGCTCTTTCACTCCAGGACTTACATTTAAATCACCTGGATTTGGCGAAGGTTCTTGTGTAAGGGCATAGACACTTTATTTCTTTAATAGGACCTTTCCTCCTGTCTTTCCTTTTGGTTCAAACTGGCTTCCTCACCCTGACCCACCTGCCTCCTTCTTCTTGCATGGCCATTCCCTTAAGCATTAAGCCTCAGGTCAATGAGGTTCTGATCAGCATCAAGTAATCTTAGGAGCAAAGCCTTGGGTCTGTTGACCACAGAGACAAGAGTTTCGGTCAAAGTAAAGGTAACATCCAGGCTTCAGTTGTGTTTCAGCTCCAGGCCCAGAAAAGCGGTGAAACCAGACCTTGAAGCCACATCATGGCTGACATCAGAACCGGGTGCACTGATCAACTACCCCCTACCTTAGCACAGACCAACCAGTAGACGACCACAACCCTAACTCCCTTAGTCATCATTATTAGTGATTTCCTCCATAGAACCCATCCCGGGAAGCCAGGTCTTTGAGCAGGAGCTAACCTGTGTCTGGGCCTGGGCCACTTCCTGAAAATAAACTCTTACTTTCTTTGCTGCAAATTCCCGTTGGTTTCTTATTGGCTTTGATGTGTGAAGGCAAATGGACCCCTTTTGTCCAGAAACCCATTCATAGAGTTCAAATTGGCAACATTTTGGAGAGAGAAAATGCTACAGCATCTTCAGTGTTGTCAGAGCCTCGTAGAGGGTGGCCAGCCCCAATTCCCGCCTGGGGCCAGAATCTCCCCTCCCCGCTCTGACCAAGCTCTCCAGTACCACGGAGAATTTCCTGCTTTGTAAAATTCCTTGAATTTGGGCTTTTCCCACGAGATGTTCCAGCGAACCCTTCTTTTGTGATGTATACTCAAATAAGTTGGGGAACCCAGCACCCTCTCTCCCCCTTGAGGAGAAACACATCACATGTTAGTGTAGCAAAGACTGAGAAACCACAAGCAGATAAAACCTACTTGATTTTGTTTGGCTCTCATCTCCCTTAACACAGTGACTTCCATTAACATCCCTTGGACCCCATGAATCCATTCGCCAGCAAATGCCACGCTGATGGTTAGAGAAGACTTGTGTATATTGTGTATATATTCTTGTCCAGTCCTTCATGTAACTGAAACCCATTCATGCGTGTGTATGCCCAGCCCCTCCCTCTCCTCCTCCCAGCTTCTTCAGCCATTCCTCATAAACTAGCTCTTTGGTCTCCTCACCTCTCAGTCACTCTGATGGGGGAGTTCCAGGTTGTCTGGGTCCCTCTTAAGGTACTCCCCCAGGAGTGATCTGATGGGGGCTGGTTTGGGCAGGACTGTCCTTTTCTTTGGACACGAACCAGGAATCTGTGTTTCTTTTGAAAATCCTATATAATAAAAAGCCTAATATGCTAAGTGTCCAGTTTTCTGGTCGACCCTTCAACCAATCAAAGTGTAATATGCTAATGATATGCTAAGGTCACTCAACTGCTCACTATGACGTGCACTGACCACCAGGGGGCAGATGCTATGACCGGTAGGTTAGCTTGCTGCTGGGGTTTGGCTGATTGGGAGTGAGTGAGACAGGCTGGACACGCCCTGGAGCCCTCCTATGGTCCCTCTCTGGCTGGCCAACCTCCTGTGTCCCTCCCTGGTCCCGATTGTGCACCAGTGGGGGCCCTCAGCCTGGCCTGTGCCCTCTCGCAATCCGGGACCCCCTCAGGGGATATTGGAGAGCTGGTTTTGGCCCGATCCCACAGGCCAGGCTGAGGGACCCCCTGGTGCATGAATTCGTGCACTGGGCTTCTAGTAGCAGCATAAAAAAAATAAATAAAAAAGCAGCATCACAGAGGTGAGGCTATTGTCAAACACAGACCAAAGAAATGAGACCGCAGCTGAAGATGGCTGTGTCAGTGAACTTAAAGGGACCTGTGCTTTCTCCACTCTCTTCCAGGCCATCTCTGCTTTAAACAGGACAGCCTGTGAGCAGGCGGTCTTCACATCCCTACATCACAGAGGATCTCATCAAACTATAACTGTGGGGTACTCAGCTCTGTCATGTCAGCCATCACAGTGCCCAGCTGAGGGCCCTTGTCCTCTGCCCAGCTCAGCAGGCATCTAAACACAAGAATAAAGACACTACCTGTGGACACCTGGACTTCCTGTGCACAAAGGGTTAAGGTCACGACGGGCTCTGAAAATAACATTGGGTGGAAATAGATGTTGAATGAGACGCTGCAGCTAGCAAGCACATTCTTTATGAAACTTAAGAACTGAGAGGGGCAGCTATTAAAGTTAATTCCGGGATCCCAGTCAAAGGATGCAGCTTCCATGATTCCCATCAGGCCTCATGGCTGAGGCAGCAGGCAGCATGAATCAGCCTCGGGAGGGGAAGGCAGCCAAGTCTGAAAGCCTCCTGGCTTGACACTTTTGAGAAATGATGGAGCAAATCTTTTCCTGCAGCTTTTAGCGGCTTCCAGGAACATGTGAGCATGATGCAACTGAGGTGTCCATGGTGCTCCTACAGGGGTGGACATAGTAGCTGGGAAGGCTACCAGCAGCGGGGCGCGGACCCCATCCTGCAGCATTGCAGGGCCTGGCTGAGCTGTGTAGTGTGTTCACGCAGGACAGTGCCACCTGTGGGCCATCGAGGGGAAAGACACAGTTGGTTAGGGCTCTGAGGACTGCAGCCTCCCTGCAGGAGGGAGGTAGATGGGTATTTGTTATGTTTTTATTAACAAGCTTCCCATGGGACAAACCATGGCTTCTCCCCCCCACCCCCCAGGTCATGTGGAAGTGGCAAGTGCCAGCTAAGCTTCTGAGATAGGGGAGTGTGTTGCCTCCACCCACTAGGACCAGTGTCCTCATACAGGAGGACACTGGGAAAAGAGAGAAAGGAGCTGGTGGGAGCGAGTGAAGCTATCCAGGTCTAGGACGCCATCCCCAGAAAATAAGAGGTGAAAAAGGCACGGCAGCACTGGGGAGAGGGAAAACGAAGGAAAGGCGGAATCCAACATCACCTTACAAGTGTCAAAAGACATAATGAGCTTTCTAGAGAGTCTACAGTGGTAGGTGTGGCACGCAAGGCACAGCACACAAGAGAAAAGGGAAAACAGAAATTGACTAAAGAAGAAATAGCGGAGTTTATGATGTGATAATTCTCATGTGCATTCTTGGTAAATGGGGGAAGTGGGGAGAAAGATCAAGGTCAATTGGGAAATTAAAAGTGGAAGCAGTAGCTCTAGCTGGGTTTGCTCAGTGGATAGAGCATCGGCCTGCGGACTAAAGGGTCCCAGGTTTGATTCCGGCCAAGGACACATGCCTGGGTTGTGGGCTCGATCCCTGGTAGGGGTTGTGCAGGAGGCAGCCGATCAATGATTTTCTCTCATCATTGATGTTTCTATCTCTTTCCCTTCCTCTCTAAAATCAATAATATATATATATATATATACATATATATATATATATATATATATTAAAAAAAAGTGGAAGCAGTAGAGAAAAGTTAACATGGGTGGGGGATTTGGAGGTTATATAGGCAAATGGTGAGGCTGATGGAGCAGTTAGGAGACAGATGTCTAAGACATTTCTTTCCTGGGGCTCCTCCATTTCTGCCCTACTCAGGACCTGGGGGTGGTGTGGGATGTGAGGAGTGTGTCTGCTACTGGGGAGTGAGGGCCGGCTGGCCAGGGCGGCGTGGTGCAGGTCGCAGGTCATGTCAGGCATTAAGAAGGTGGAGCAGAATGGCAGTGAGAGCCTGTGTGGGGCGGCTGGTATAGAGGGAGTGTTCTGCTGAAGGGAAGAGATCTGGGGAACGGGACAGAAGGATTTTACATAAACGACATCATTAAAAAGAAGCTGATAAAGGAGAAGATGAGGCTTTTGATTTGAAAACAAAAGGATATCATTTTAAGGGAATGGCTAACGGAGATAGATCTCTTATCCATGAAATGGAAACTGATGGCAGTGCAATAGAATCTAGGGGTTGTGGGAGGTCTCTGAGAGGCTGCTGGGGATAGGAGAAGCAGGCAGCGTAGATACCTGGATCTATGTGTGACTAAGGTAATGGTTAACCTGGTTAGATACCTGGCTAGAAGAGAAGGGGTGAGGAGGCCCAGGGTTGGGAAGCCGACAGCCAATGGGCTGAGGAGAGAACCCAATGTGCCAGCCCCACATATAGCCCCTGTGTGTCAAGAACCACCCTGATTGTCACAGGGGGGGAGGCTGGCTGGTGGGGGGAGGGGCTGTGGGAGGCTGGCTGTGGAGTACACTGACCACCAAGGGGCAGCTCCTGTGTTGAGCGTCTGCCTCCTGGTGGTCAGTGCACATCATAGCCACTGGTCGACCGGTTGTTCCGGTCGTTTGGTTGTAATGGTCATGTAGGCTTTTATATATATAGATGGCATCAAACAAAATCATTGAAATGGAGTAGAAATACAGTTGTAATACAGGGGGTGTGCAGGAGGCAGCCGATCAATGAGTCCTTTCAGTGCACTGCATGTAGTATCTGTCACTTGGGTTTCATAGAATGCTATTGCAGTTTGAAAAGTAGCAGGCAGGAGACTCCAAGAATGGCGTGTCACTTCCTCCTCCTCTTGGACCACATCTTGACCCTCTTGGCTCCGTGATTTGATGCTCAAATTAAGCAACTTCATTCATAACTCTGTGGCCCTTAATTTTTAAAAAAATTCTCATTGATTTCAGGGAGGAAGGGAGAGGGAGAGACAGAAACATCAATGATGAGAGAGAATCATTGATCGGCTGCCTCCTGCACCCTCCCCCCCCCCACTGGGGATGGAGCCCCCAACTTGGGCATGTGCCCTGATCGGGAATCGAACCTGACCTCCTGGTTCATAGGTGGATGCTCAAACACTGAGCCACACCAGCTGGACTGCCCTTAATTTTTTTTCTCTTTATTTTGGTGGAGGTTCCTAATTTTATGAATGCCATGCTGCCACCTGAAGAACTCATCACTGCTCGGGAGATTGATAGCTACTTCAGGAGCTCATCTATAAGTGGAATGAGCGGATGGAGGAGTGGGTGAGGCCCTTTTGGAGGAATTCCCTGACAAAGGCTTTTTCTTTGTCTTTGGAGCTGGTGAGTTGCTGGTTACCTCTGATTAGACCCTGCCTCTGGTGCTTCTCCCATGCAGGGAATGCTCAGGTGGCCCCTGGGAGGAGTGAGATGACAGCTTGGTCTTTTTGCAGTTGCAAAATCAGCCATGCTGATTGGGCAGTGTGGCCAAACCGTTGCTGGGTGGGCTGGTGCCTGCAATGTCACCCATGGCTCTCTCACTGCAAGAGGCTCCTGATACACTTTCCCATTAGAAGGCATTCCTCTCTCTTCTGAACTCAGCGCTGAATCCCAGCTTCTTTCCGGCACCTTTCACTTTTAAAACTTCCACTAAAATGTGTCTGCCTTCTCTCTCCTACCTGACTCTGAGCCTCCTAAGTATAAGGCCCGGGGCTGATACATGAGCTATTACTAACCATTAACTCTTACTAACTGTGTACATTCAGACAGACTGGGAAAATTATTGCCTTTTGTGAGCTTTTAGAAATAATTCTCTCCTCTTCTCAAGGAGGCTCTGGGCTTAAGGTCAGAAATACCAGAGGCTGAGAAGCATCGAACAGACTGTCCAACCTATGAGGGGAGGCGGGGGGTAAGGGGAGAAGAGATCAACCAAAGAACTTGTATGCATGCATATGAGCATAACCAATGGACACAGACCAGTAGGGGTGAGGGCATGTGCTGGGGGGTGGGAGCGGCCGGGGAGAGGTTAATGGGGGGAAAAGGAGACTCATGTAATACTTTACACAAAAAGAATTTAAATTAAAAAAGAAAGAAATACCAGATGTGTGCAGAAGGAGCAGTTGCTGACCTAGACTTTCTCCAATAGTGTCCTAAAGTGGACAAGTCACCTCACTTGTTGTTTGTTGTTGTTGTTGTTGTGTGTGGGTGTGTGTGTGTGTGTGTACCAGTAAAATGGGGATTTGGAGAGAAGCACTTTCTCAATGGCAGAGTGAGTGATGCAGCACAGTCTTCCAGTCTCAAGTTCTGTAGCTCAGGTCTCCACCCGTCTCTCCCTTCTGTTCTCCTTTAGCTCTGGAGGGAGGGCTCAGCCCTTAGTTGTTCTCTGCTGGTTTTGGCGGGGGGACTGCGGCTTCTCCTCACCCATTGGACTGTGTGCTCCAGAAAGCAGGGTGGGCTGAGTCCCTTGGCCCTTCTCAGCCCTAGCCCCAGGCTGACTGGCCTGGGGTCTGACACTGCCCTTAGGGGTGCTGGAGAGGGCCCTGCCTCTGTGTGTGAGTGAGTGTGTGTGCGTGTGCGTGTGCGTGTGTGTGTGTGTGTGTGTGTGTGTGTGTGTGTGTGTTTTGCTGGTTGTTCTAGGCTCTGGAATTCTGTCTTTAAGTCCTAACACCTGTCCCTGAAGGAAGAGCAGTCAGGAATCAGTATATTTAAAATATATATTTTTTATTGATTTCAGAGAGGAAGGAAGAGGGAGAGATAGAAACAACAATGATGAGGGAAAATCACTGATGGGCTGCCTCCTGCACGCCCCACACTGGGGATTGAGCCTGCAACCCAGGCATGTTCAGGAATCGAACAATGACCTCCTGGTTCATAGGTTGATGCTCAACAACTGAGCATACTGGCCGGGCAGGAATCAGTATTTTAAAAATTTCTCATTGAGGTTCGGATGCACAGTGAGGGCCGAGAGCAGGTGCTGTCATCACACGGTGCTGCTCACACTTCGCAGGGGAGGAAAAGAACAACGACTGAGCGATTTTCAGGTGGAGGCCAGGCTCACACGGACTCTCAGTTAATCCTCCAAACCAGCCTGCGAGCTGGGTGTTTCCTCTCCTTTACTGACAAGGAAACTGAGAGGTCACATAGCTGATTAGAGCCAGGATACAGCCCGGACCCCTCCGCCCACACAACCCTCCCTTTCTGCCCTTTCTCCTCCCATTCTTTACGTTCCAGCCCCTTTGTCTTTGTTCATGCAGTTTCCTCTGCCAGGGATTCGCTCCCCTGCCTCTAATTCTAGCAGACTGAGTGATCCAGCGCAAATGCCACCTCGGCCTCACTCTCCCAGCCTGGGCTCACCCTCCTGCATGATCCCAAGGAGCCTGGCGTGTGCTTCTGCCGTAGCCATTCCAACACCCCCACACACTATGTGCTCCGTTAGAGTCTAAGATCTTGTGGTGGGGAACTTGCCTACCATGCTCCTAGGTAAGGCCAGGCGGGAGCATGAAGTCTCCATGGAGCTCCTGCTCAGGGAGGAGAAGGGGTGAGGGGATAAGGGCCTAGAGCAGGGTAAATGCCCACAGTGAAGGGGTGTCGAGGAGGACAGGGGAGTGGCTATGGAGATACCTGCTTCCTTCTTCCCAACCTCAGTGCCACGTGACAATCTTCGAGGATGATTTTGATCATATGGAACCTGAATCTGGGGCAGGCTGGTGAGGGTAGGGCAGGAGGGCTGCTAAATGGGGACCTGGGTGCTGGGGTAGGCCAGTATTAGGAAGTCAGAGGCGAGGGCAACTGGCAGCCACGCCCCTCTGCCTTCCTGGGATAATGGAAAACTTAGTGACATCCAACACCACATATTTATTATCTCACGTTTATGTAGATCAGAAGGCTGACACAGGTCTCAGTGGTTTGAGGTTATGGTGTTTTGGATGCTGGTTCTGGATTTCCAAACAGAGACACCTCACCTGTAATGACTGGAGGAGCCAGGCCAAGACCCTGACCCCCTGGACTTGAAGAATAGCCATTGTTGTCCTCCATGCTCTGGTCCAGCCTTGATAGGCCCAGCCCAGGAGATGTTCAGAATCAAAGCCAGTGTTGATGCTAATGACTTTGGGTTTATCCAACAATGCTGGGGGTAGGTATATAGTTTCGAAACATATTAAGCTGTCTGAAAATAGTTGTAAATGTGAAAATAATTAAATACCTTTCTTGTGTGTAGACTTTTCCCCATAATGTGTATATGTTGGGGAAGCCACCCTTTTGCTGACACCCTCTGAATACCATCACTGCGTCACTCCCGGGCCCTACCCCTGGGCCTGCCTTCGACTTTGGATCCTGACCCTTTGTCCTGTCCTTCCTGCTGCTCTTCTCCCTGTTCCTCCTGGTCTGGATGCAGGGGGTCAGTAGGCCGTGGGCCTCTGTCCTGCTCCTCTCGATTCCTGGTCTGCTGAGCAGGCTGCTTCCTGCACTCTGACACCCGCGTGTCACTGACGTGTGAAGATGGGTAGGCTTTGTCAGGTGCAAGAAAGGGTTTTCAAATGCCCCCTCCTGTCTCGTTATGTATTTATTTTATATGTCTATGTCTTTTACAAATAAAATCTTATCGGAAATGTCTATATAAAATGAGTAAGAGTAGAACTGCCCCAGTTTAGTCTGAAATCGGAACTTTTAGCCCTGCCCAGCCGATCTAGGCCTCCCTTCCCCCACCTTCACCCTGATCCCACCGTGTGTCCAGACCAGGGTCTCCCACCTGTGGCACAGTTTCCTGATGGTCCTACTGGGCCTCTTAGTAGCTCACAACCCAGAGGGTCTTCCTAGAAGTTGGGTGGGGCCAATATGAAGCAGATGCCATTGTTCCTAACCTGGTTTAGGGTAGCTTGATTGCCTGGGCTTTCAGCTCTGTGGCCTCTCCTTCCTTGCCAGAGACCTTGTTGTGGGTT
This sequence comes from Cnephaeus nilssonii, assembly GCF_951640355.1. Lineage (NCBI taxonomy): Eukaryota > Metazoa > Chordata > Mammalia > Chiroptera > Vespertilionidae > Cnephaeus > Cnephaeus nilssonii. The sequence goes on along the minus strand of NC_137086.1, from coordinate 52,891,136 downwards.
CATTCAGTCATTTCCTGGGCCCAGAAATCTTTGAGGGTCTCATGGAGAAGAGAGTGGTGTGATGGCCCTTAGGATCCATGTCCACCACCTCTGCACCCCCTGTATTGCAGGGGCAGGAGGGCTAAACTTTCCCAGGTTCCCTTGCTACCATAATACTAAGATTCTCATAGTGAGATATATGTATGTGGGACTGGAAGGCAGAGGGGGCAGAAGACCTTTCTCTTCAGTGGTGGTGGCAGTTAAGTGCAGGTTCCAGCAGAGCCAAGTTTGTGCGGGGGCCAAGCTCTACACCCCGCTGTTTAGTCAGCTGCTCAGGAGCCTGGCGTACTTGTGAGCTGCATGGTTTCCTGCAGCTTTCTGACCTTGGATTGCAGCTGCTGGGGTGCCTAGTGTCAACCCCCTGACTTCTGCAGCTGCAGCCATTCCCGAAGCTTAGTGAGCACCTGTTCCTGCTTGAAACACCAAGAATAGCTTCCGACTTCTGCACTGGACTCTGAGGAGTACAAGTGGCGCTTCCTGCTGCTCTGAGACTTGAGTCTGTTCTTCACTTTGATAGGAATGGGCATGAGGGAGAGGAGGTAAATGGGAGGACTGGATCACTATGACTGACCCAGTTCTTCCACCTGCTGGCACTTGGACAGTGTTCACAGGCTCACCCTAAAGCGGAAGGGGAAAATTCCTGGGCACTGGGCAGGGCCGACCTGCACTTCGGTGAAAGCACAGGTTCTTCCAAGGGTTGTGATATAGCCACGTGGAGTGGGGGAACCGGCGCCATGGGCCAGGATCTTATCCTCCTGCTCATTTGCTACCAGTTGTCATGGTCACAGCGTCAACCTCCCATGATGAAGGCTCTGAGCCTTTGTCTGGCCTAGAAACCTGATCTTCATCATCACCCGGGCCGGCCACGTGACTTAAGTGCATACCAGGCCTTTCATGTTTGTGTGAAGAGGAAGGGAGCCTGTGTGGGTAAGGAAGTGCTGAGTTCTGGCTGCCTGCGGGGGGAGGGGGTGTAAGGGGGGGGGACACAGGGGGCAGGCGGTCCCTCAGGTCACTAAGGGGAAGTTTCCTGGATCTCATTTGGGGTAGGGGGAGCAGATTGAAGAGGTGGGAGCTGAACACACTGTTTTCACATCAAAGCTTGAATTACCTACAGAAAGAACAACTCAAACACTTTATTTTAGATTATAAGAGAAGTAAAAAGCCACACTTACTACCATTAAATCAGATCAGAAGTAATGCTGTTTTGCTAACATATAAATTACATATAAACTAGACTCTTTAACATATAAATTAGACTCTTCCCTTCAAAGATCCCTAGCCTGCTTCCTTTCAGCACAGAGTGGCCCCTTTCACTCATTCAGCTGGCAGAGCAAAGCCGAGCCCTTGGCAATCCAGTAATCTTTGGACCTCTTGGAGGGTAAAAGGACGGTCACCACAAAGTTGGTTGAATGACCTAGTTAAGGATACAGGAGAAAGCGTGGTCATTACTTAAAGAATAACCCCTTAATACAAAGAGTACAGTACTAGGAGTCAAGGTAACTGGGTTTTCCAGAGTCTGGATGTTGTTGACAGCATCCCTGTGGTGATTTTATTCACCGTTTAAAATATATTTTTATTGATTTCAGAGAGGAAGGGAGAGGGAGAGAGAGAAACATCAATGATGAGAATCATTGGCTGCCTCCTGCTTGCCCCAGACTGGGGATCGAGCCCACAATCTGGGCATGTACCTGACCAGGAATTGAGCCCTGACCTCCTGGCTCATAGGTCGACACTCAACCACTGAGCCACCCTGGCCGGCTGGGCATCTTCTAGCTTCTTCTTTTTTAAAAATATATTTTTATTGATTTCAGAGAGGAAAGGAGAGGGAGAGAGATAGAAACATCAATGATGAGAGAGAATCATTGATTGGCTGCTTCCTGCATGCCCCCTAACTGGGGATTGAGCCCGAAACCCTGGGCATGTGCCCTTGACCCGAATCGAACCTGGGACCCTTTGGTCCCCAGGCCGACGCTCTATCCACTGAGCCAAACCAGCTAGGGCTCTTAGCTTCTTAATACTTTTTAGATTTATAATAGGAGTGGGAGATCATGCAGGTGATAGGAGTGTCTATTTTAGTTCTATTCTGTATGTTACCCTTAGAGAACATACTTTAAGTGATTAGAAAAATAAGTATCATCAGTATCTATATTCTCTATTCAAAAGGGAAGTTTTTTTTTTTTTTTTTGTTTTTTTTGTTTTTTTTTTTAGTTCTTTCTGCCCTGCTTTATCTCCCACATTTCTATCATCTGGAAATTTAGTTCTAAATTATTATTAAAATCATTTTTATGGTCAAACTTTGAAAGATTTAAATGTGTGTGTGTGTGTGTGTGTGTGTGTGTGTTAAATAGAGAGCCAGTGGTTATTAATTTAGAGCCTTTGTATGTCTAAGACTGTCTTTATCACACTTTCTCTTTTGGATGATAAATTGCTTGTATTTCCAATTTTGGTTCAAAGTTGTATTGTCTCCGGCCTTTGAAGATGTTTCTCTATTATCTTTTTACATGCATTGTGGATAATGAGAGATGTCTATCAATCTGATTCTCTGGAATTTTAATTTCAGCATGTTAATAGTTTTACCTCTTTGCTTTAAGGATTTTATCTCTGATAGTCTTTTTAAAAATATGTTTTTATTAATTTCAGAGAGAAAAAAGAAGAGGGGGGGGGGGAGAGAGAGAGAGAAACATCAATGATGAGAGAGAATCATTGATTGGCTGCCTCCTGCACCCTCCTACAGGGGATCTAGCCTGCAATCCTGGCCTGTGCCCTGACCTGGAATCGAACAGTGAGCTCCTGGTTCATAGGTCAACACTCAACCACTGAGTACACCGGCCGGTCATCTCTGATCGTCTTAAGTATCATTTTGATATATCTGGGTTACTTTTAAAAATTTGATTATTTGTTTATTTATGTTTTAAAAAATTACCCCTAACAGACTTTGTGAGATCTCTCCATATGAGATCTTGCAAGTGTTTCTTCTTTTCTGGGCAATGATTGGCCATTATTATTATTTTTTTTAAATATTATCACTCTTCATTGTCTCTACTTTCTCCCAGATTGCCTACCAGATCAATGTTGGGGATTTTGGCTTTTCCCACAGTGTTCCTTTTTAAAAAAAATGGCATTGCGAATTTTGAGGGATTTCCTCAGCTCATCCTCCTTGCTTACCCTTCGCTGTCTCCATTCAGTTCTTCAGCTTATCTGTTCAGAGGGCTCTCTTTCTGTCTGGTTCCTTTTCTCAGGGCTGTATCTGAGTTTCAGGGCTACTCAGATTTCCACTTTTGCAGCCATTTAATAATTTATTTTAAAATCTCTTTGATGAGTCTCAATGGGTTTGGTGAGAGATTTTAGTGTTGACTCACGCCCTCATTTAAAAATTAGAAGTCACTGCTCAATAAACTATTTTCTACTCATTAGACCAGTGGTCGGCAAACTGCGGCTCACAAGCCACATGCGGCTCGCGAGCCGCGGTTTGCCCCTCTGTTGACTAAGGAGTTTGCCGACCACTGGGATAGGGGCTTAATCACAAGGGACAACAACAGCCTGTAATTATTGGAATCGAGAGTCTAGGTCAGTGGTCGGCAAACTCATTAGTCAACAGAGTGGCAAACCGCGGCTCGAGAGCAGCAGTTTGCCAACCACTGCATTAGACTAATAGAAGCAACCATCAGTTTTAAAATATCCAACCATATTCCATATTAAAATAAACATAGTTTACAGCACTTGTAAATTTGTGTAAGTTGGCCTCATTTTAAGCCTAGCTAGTTGGCCCAAGGGAGGGCTTAGTGTTTGGGCTTCCACTGTAGTTTGCATTTGGTCATTATTAGTACCAATGTTAGAACATCCTCACCTGTGGTTGAGAGTGTTCCTGCCCGGGCCCCGGTTTTATAAAGTGGGGACTGATAAAGTATTGGGCTTGGATCATAATTTTGTTGAGGTTCAAAATGCACCACAGGCAGCACTGGATTCATCTGTCCGGGCAACGCATCTTCTATCACCATCGCCTTATTGTCCCACCGGAAAGCATCCATGAACATCCCATGAACGAGAACACCATCCTCAGGAGAGGGCAACTGAAACACACCCAGAAGTTTACAGGTGAGAAGAGGAGAAGGCGGTCAGCAGCTGTGGCCCCACACCCTCCTCAGTTAATTCTAAGAACAGATTGCTGTTGTTACAGTCTCGAGAGGAGAATACTGTCGAGAGGCTCCGACAGGTAAAATAACTTGTTAGTTTGACACCAAATCTCATACTCCATCAACATGTCTAATAGGCGATACCCCTGGGAAACCCTTCATGTGCTTCAGAATAGCGATCATGATGTTAAGACTTTTCCCTTTTCATGGGAAGCAGATGGGATAGGGCTGTGATGATCATCAGTTATTTGTTAGCAAGGTCTTTCAAGGATATGGGAGCAGATCTGAGTGGAGTGGATGCTGATAGAATTGCCCAGCAACAATTCCTACTAATACCGTGACATTTTAAGGCAGGTTTAGTTAGTAAAAGCCATTCACCCCAACTCCACTGATTGGTTAGTGAATCCTTTATTGGCAAGAGCGATCTGGAGCAAATTTTTGATTTCATGACACATATGAGGCCCACTGGGGTGAACCGATGCTTTGAGGTGAAGGCCCCCTTTCCCCATAAACATCTCAATGTCTCCACGCTGGGTAGCTCAGCTTGGCAGCGCTGGTTCACACCCCTGGTTGTATACAGGAATCACCAGGGGAGCTTTAAGCCCAGTGTGTTGGGGTGATTCTGGTCTAACTGGGATGTGGCCTGGGCATCGGGACATTTTAAAGGCGCTGCAGGTGATTTTAACCTGCAGTCAAGGTTGAGAATCACTAACATTCTAGAGCCGTGGTTCTCAAACTTTAGTGGGCTAAGACCCCCATGGAGGGCTTGTTAAAATACACAGATTTCTGAGTCAGTGGGCCTGGAAGGAGTCCTTGGCGTTTGCATTTCTTTCTTTCTTTTTTTTTTAAAATATATTTTATTGATTTTTTACAGAGAGGAAGAGAGAGGGATAGAGAGTTAGAAACATCGATGAGAGAGAAACATCGATCAGCTGCCTCTTGCACACCCCCTACTGGGGATGTGCCCGCAACCAAGGTACATGCCCTTGACCGGAATCGAACCTGGGACCCTTGAGTCCGCAGGCCGACGCTCTATCCACTGAGCCAAACCGGTTTTGGCGGCGTTTGCATTTCTAATATGTTCCCAGGCGATGCTGATGCTGCTGGTCTGGGAACCCCACTTTGAGAGCCTCTGCTCGGGAGGTTGTAAGCTATGGGAGTGAAGAGTTTAAACAGCCTTAGTGCTGCCTATTTGTGTTAGGGGCAGAAATAAAATATAGGGGACTAGCTGTTACAAGAAACAAAGTAAGAAATATTAATCATGCTCTGTTAGCCATGACTGTTTCGTTCTGATTACCGAAAGCACATTCTAACCTGTCTGGGAGTTGTACGCCCTGGGACATGGGTGCTGACATCAGAATGCAGTCCACCCTCCTGTTCTGAGAACTGCCTATCATTATGGAAAAATTTACAACCTCGTGGCTGAAACAATTCTAGTCCCGGAGGCACCTGCTCTTTACAACCCCAGCCCCTATTGCCTGTTATCTGGTCCCTGGGTGACATTCTGTGACATTCCCCCCTTTCTCCCTGCACTGCCCCCTCCCCCCGGCCCCGCCCCAGCCTGCAGACTTGTAACCTGTAATGATTATACCATGCCTACTTTCCCATGCCTGTCATTCCAACTTTCCCACGTAATCTTTGTCCTTCTACCCAATATAAGCAGCTGGCTTATGGGGAGGGCAGAGCAGATTTTTTGTGAATGACCTGCTGCTCTCCCATACTGCCGGCATTATTGGAATAAATGCTCCTCATATATGATTCAACCCTGTCTCTGCTTAATTGGCTGAAGTAGTGACAGGCAGCCTGGACCCCTTGTAACAGGCAGTCCGGTCACATTAGTTCTTCAATTACTTATATAATGTATGAAGCTAGAGTATCACTTCTGCTAAGAGACAGCTGAATGAATGATGCAGATAATTCATCTTATGATGATATTTATTGTGTGGGTCACATGACATCTGCAGTTTTGTTTACACTGCACTACAATTCTGAAGATGGTGGCATCAGCCCCATTTTACAGATGCAAACACTGAGGTGCAGACATGAGAGTAATGGCTCTAGCACACACAGCTGGAGAGGGTGTGGGAACCATGCCAGGGTTCCCGGATAGTCATGGACAATGGCAGCACAGAGGCCTTGTTGTCAATACACCTATGTGTGCAGGAGAGGCTAGAGAACTCAGACGGAGCTGACAGCTGATACTGCTAACAATCAAGGCTAAGAGCTCATAGAGAGCTCAGATATAGCTACCATGTTAACCAGCCAGTGTGCTGGGCAGGAGAGCTCAGGTACCGCTACGATGTGAGGTGGTGAGTGTAGGTGGCAGTGTGCGGCTGCTCAGATAATAGCTGTGGGTACAGAGACTGATGCTGCTTTATAGGAAAGATATGTATTCACTAGCCGGTGTCCCGGTGCTTGTCTGTATGGACTTTGCTATAAAGGACTGTCTTGTCTGCTGAGTTATGGCCACTGGCTTCTGCAATCAAGACTCATTCTTATGCACCCAAAGCTTCTCATGGCTTCTCCGTCTAAGACAGGGGTCCTCAAACTTTTTAAACAGGGGGCCAGTTCACTGTCCCTCAGACCGTTGGAGGGCCGGACTATAGTTTAAAAAAAACTATGAACAAATTCCTATGCACACTGCACATATCTTATTTTGAAGTAAAAAAACAAAACGGCAAAAACACCCGCATGTGGCCCGCGGGCCGTAGTTTGAGGACGCCTGGTCTAAGACCTGGTGTCTAAGGAGGTCCAGTCCCAGGCAGAGGGGTTCGAGCCCAACACCTATAACTAGTGAGCAGAGAATAAAGGAGGATCTTGGACTAAGTTCTCAACGGTTAGAATAGTGGGCAGGGTTCAAGAAGGACCAGCCCTGGCATGGTCGCGAAGAATCTAGAAGAATATAGGGACTCAGAACAGCTCAGAGCAGCAGTGCCGAGCAGTGCTCTTGCTGGCTCTGACAGAAGGGAAGAGTCAGAATTTAAATTTAGGCCTGCCTGATTCTGAAACTCCTGCTTTTAACCTCTTGATCTATTTTCTCCACAAGAAGAAAGTTACTGTAGGTATCTGTGATATTGTGATTTATTAAAAAAATATTTGGTCATTCAGATAAGCAAAATATTGTGTATGTATATATATATACACTGTCTTTCCCCATGGTTGTTTCTTTACTTTTTTTTTAAATTCTAACCTGAGAATATTTTTTCCATTGATTTTTTGAAAGAGTAGAAGGGAGGAAAGAGAGAGAGGGAAAGAGAGAGATGGAGAGAAACATCAATTGGCTCCCTCCCACAGGTGCTCCTACTGGGGCTGAGGAACCTGCAACCAAGGTACATGCCCTTGACTGGGAATCAAACCCACAACTCTAACCACTGAGCAACCAGCCATGGCCTTCTGTGGTTTTGACTCACAGCTCCCCAAATCCTTGGAATTTCCTGAATGTTGAAAGTGATAGTGGTGTCTCGTTATGTTAATGAGATGGGCTTGGGCAGCACCTAAAGATGGGGGCTGGAGCTTTCAGTGTATCCCCCCACAGCACCTCTAGGGAGGGAGACTGAGTTCAGTCACCCATGGCCAGTGATCCAATCAACCATGACTACGTAATGAGGCCTCCACAAACCCCCACAGGACTGGGTTCTGAGAGCTTCAGGGTGGACAGGTGGAGATGTGGGGAGAGTGGCACACCTGGTGGGCATGGATGCTCTGTGCCCTTCCCCTATACCAGTGGTCGGCAAACTGCGGCTCACGAGCCACATGAGGCTCTTTGGCCCCTTGAATGTGGCTCTTCCACAAAATACCACGGCCTGGGCGAGTCTATTTTGAAGAAGTGGCGTTAGAAGAAGTTTAAAAAATTTGGCTCTCAAAAGAAATTTCAATCATTGTACTGTTGATATTTGGCTCTGTTGACTAATGAGTTTGCCGACCACTGCCCTATACCTTACCCTAGGCATCTGTTCCATCTCACTATTCTGAGTTATATCCTTTTATAATAAACCAGTAACTAGTTAAGTAAAAAGTTTCCCCTGGCCGGTGTGGCTCAGTGGTTGAGTGTCGACCCATACACCAAGAGGTTGCTGGTTTGATTCCCTATTAGGGCACACATCCAGTCTGCAGGCTTGACCCCCTACTTGGGGGTGGGGGGGTGGTGCAAGAGGCAGCCAATCAATGTTTCTCTCTCTATTGATGTTTCTATCTCTCTCTCCCTTCCTCTCTCTCTAAAAATCAATAAAACCATATTAAAAATAAAGTTTCTCTGAGTTCTTTGAGCCACTCTAGCAAATTGATTGAACCCCAGGATGGAGTCATGGGTCAGAAGCATGGGTGACAATGTGGGCTTGAAATTGGCATTTGAAATGGGGAGGGGGGTAATCTTGTAGGACTGAACTCTGAACCTGTGGGGTCTGATGCTATCTCTGGGTAGCGTCAGAATTGAGCTGATTTATAGGTCTCCAGCTGGTGTTTGAGAATTGCTTGCTGATGTAGGCACCACCTCCACCTCCTCGCCCCTGCCCCACATTAGGTTCAGATCTAGTTATTGCTAATTGGGGAGCTCATTTTGGGGGGTGTGAGCCCCATCCTGCCCCTTCTGCTCTCACATATGGGAGGCAGGAGAGGCAGGGGAGGTAGGCAGAGACATTGAATGACAGTGGGACAGACGCTGCTTTGCTAACACAACAGTCCGGGAGACAATACCTCCACGTCCATGGGCAGTTCTTGTCCAAACTTCACTGTCTTGGCAGCTTCTATAACTGCGGCTTGATCCCGATAGGCAGGAATTACGTTGTACTTGAAACTCAGCTCATCTATAGGCAAATTGTATTTCCGAGCATGATTTTGAAGAGTTCCTGTAAATAGAAAACATCAGAAAAATGACTCCTCTGAACAAGACCACTGCTGTCCAAACACAGCCCCCACTTGCCCTCAACCAGGCGGCTCTAGCATTAGAGAGCTTCCTCTCCATGGAGAAGAGGCAACCATTGACACCTTATTCAGAATTAGTTCACAGAGACAGGAAGCCTGTGGGAGATGTTGGGAGGGGCGGGGCCAACACCTGTATTGTGGTCATGGCTGGGAAGAGAGGGAAGGAGACGAAGTCTAAAGTGCACTGCTCTGCCCTTGAGGGAGACAAACCAGTGAGGGAGTTTCAGAACCCAGTCTCCCCAACTTGACAGTCCTGCTCAGCTGTCTCGCATGGGCTGTTTATTGGGGATTCAGGATGAGAGAGAAAAAGGGCTCAGCTGATTAGCATCTAGCAGCCCAGTCCCTGGCCCACTCTGGGGCTCTCCAGCAGGAATCCCTGGAATAACACCCCTCCACCCCCTGGGCGGATGAAAGGACATCAAGAGTATTTTTTAGTCAACTATAATGAAAAATTAAATTTTTCTTAAAAGAGTATTTTTTAGAGGGAGGGAAGCAGCTTAGACTTGGAGCCAGAGCAGATGGAGGGCGTGTGGTGCCCTGGAGCACGGGTTGCATGGGGATCTGGGGCTCAATGTGTGTGTCCACAGGGGCAGCGGTGTTTGCATTTGCATTGCCCGACAAGGGCAGGGGTTAGGGAACATCTGCTGTTTCTGTCATCCTTTTTTCTGGCAAACCAGGAAGAGCTGGGCCTCATTGGACTTCCCTATAAGTCAACAGCCTCATGGCAAGGCCAGCCGCAGCCATGCCATCTTGCCCGTCCTAGAGCCCCGGTGCCGAGCACACCATGTCTTCCTGGGGGCGTCTGTGGGGAAAGCACTCGTACCTGTTAGAAATCCTTGAGGGAAGAAGAACCCGGAGATCCAGAAGGACTTAGGCTGCCCTCGTTTGAGCCACAGCTGAAGGAGACACATTACACCAAAATGTACTGTTTTCCTGAGACCGAGTTTGTCATTTCAATCAAAGTCAGATTCTGGAGGGCCTCTCAGGAGGCAGAAGCTAAAGCAGTCCTGAGTGAGTCACCCCCATCCTGACCGCCTGCCCTGGCCCTGTCCTCACCCCTCAGCCTCACCACAAACCCAGAAGCTGGTTATTACAGAGGGTGGAGAAGAGGGAGATGGTAGCAAGGTCACACTGGAGTTTGGGCCCATTTCAGGTTGGTTCTGTACCTCACAGTGGGGTCCCATGATGGGATGCTGGGATAAGGGCCTGGGGCAAACTCCTTTATAATTAGCACAAAATGTCTAAAGTGATGCTATTCTGAAAGGATCCGTGTCTTTGGGCTGATTCCTTAGCTAGGCCTTTCTAAGGACCTTAGGGCCAACTGTGTCGCTAGATTTATCAAATCCCAAAGAAGAGCATTTTCTTACGTCCACAAATGCAGTCCTCAGAATAAGGTCTTTGACCCATGATCCTAGTGGTTTCAGGGACGGGTAGGCTGTGTTGGACCACAGGGAGGGAACTTGATTGTTGAGGAAACTGTTATACACCTTTTCCATTTCTTCAGACATCACCACAAATCCAGCAATGGCTTTGTTGAGTGTTTCTAGAGAAGTCTAAGAGAACAAGAAAGGGTTGATGCCCTCCACAGATGTAATTAGCAAGTGGGAATGCACCCATTGGTGGTGGCAGGTGCTGCCTTGGCTGATAGGCCCTCTTGCTGGGTTCCATACTCTCTGCATACTGTCTGGTGGGTGAGATCCTCCCATCCTTCATGCATTTTTACAACAAAAATGTAAAATCTGTGGTTGGGGCACAGTTCAGGCAGTTAGTGGCAGAATCCAATGAAGTGGGAAGAAGAGGAGGAAGAGAAATGTTCTCAGCAGCCCGAAGATATGGTTTTGAACAATGCCACTGGAAGGTTTAGTATGCGTCAGGTACTAGGGAAACAGAGATGACTAATATACCAATCCCTTTTTCTTTAAGAAAGCCATTTTCCATTGGGAAAGCCTTACTCATGGAGGGGTAATTACAAAACAATGTGGTAATTACAGTGATAGACACAGAACCAGAAATGATGGACCCCTGAGGAAGGGTTCCTAATTCATCGGATGTTGGAGGGGAGGGCTGGTGTCCAGGAAGATTTTACGGAGGAAGTGATACTTAGACTTGCCTGGCTTCAAGTGGGTGATGTGGAAGAGACAAAAGATAAGCAGCACCCATCTCCTCTTCTTGCTTTGAACACCAGTCCTCCCCACCCCCTAGTTTTCACTGGGCGGAGAGCAATCCACCCAGAGGCTCTATTTCTTAGCCAGGCTTGCAGCTGGGGTGCGACCATGTGGCCGAGTTTTGGCTAATGGATACAAGAAGAAATGATGTATGCAACTTCTGGATCACATTTTTATGAGGAAGCTGCTTTCCCTCGGCTCTCTTTCCCAACAGTGACTAGCAAAAGGGGACAGTGGGAGCAGCCACCTTAGACCCAGAAGTAGAAGCTACCTGTTAAGGCTGGAAGAGCCAACCCTCTCTCTGGGATCCCTGGATGAGCTCAGAAAGCAAGACCAACCTACCTGCCATAGACAGGGCTCCCTCTGGGAAGGTAGCTGAGAGACAAGTGAATTTCTATCTTGTTTTCGTTGCTATATTTGGGGATCTTTATCACAGCAGCTTAATCTGTATCCTGATTCATTCAATACAGAAGGTAATAAGCCCTGACCTGGCTACCTGGCCTGCTGACACTGGCGTACACCTGCCTCGATGCCATAGTCTCAAGGTGAGGACTTCATATATTCAGCTGCCGCTGTGTACCCCTAACCCATGAGCCTAGGTATTGCCAGCCAACCAGCAACATTCAGAGACTTTGTTTTCCTAGGAGGGGACAGATGGCCTTTGGCTTTAAAAGATTTACTCCATCTGTCCTCCCCAATCTTTTTTTAAAAAAAATATATATTTTATTGATTTTTAACAGAGAGGAAGGGAGAGGGATAGAGAGTTAGAAACATCAATGATAGAGAAACTTCGATCAGCTGCCTCCTGCACACCCCCTACTGGGGATGTGCCTGCAACCAAGGTACATGCCCTTGACCGGAATTGAACCTGAGATCCTTCAGTCCGCAGGCTGACGCTCTATCCACTGAGCCAAACAGTTAGGGCTGTCCTCCCCAATCTTATCACTGAGCCTTGACTCTGTGCTAGGTATCTGGTTCCCTGCTCAGTGGTAAAACTTTTCCTGTCATTGCTCTATATTTGGTCTCTAATAACTTTTGTGTTTCCCTTATCAAAGTTATACACGTAGAAACCTGGAAGGTGTTTAGCCATCATTACACATTCAAGACCATGTAGAGAGAACATATTCCTGAGCATAAGGCAAAGGACCAAAGAGTTGCTCTCAAGTTTTAGTTGCAGTGAAATCATTTGGGTGAGTTTTCTTTATAAAAATCCATCTTCCCAAGAATTTCCAGAAATTCTCTCTCAGGGATGGAGTGGGATCAGGAGTTACATTTTGAACCTGCAGCAGAGTGGATTTTACTGCAGGTGTTTTGTGACCCACACTTTGGGAAATCCTGGCTTTCACAGTCCTCATAAGTGCGATCTTATTCAATGCAAACTAGACATCAGGAACGAGAACGAAATCTCTAATGCTTAGGTCTCCCATCACATTTCTGATCTGTCTATGGTAATTCTAAGGGTGTAAGGATAATGAGGAGATGGAGGATTTGTAATGTCCCATATACACAAAGGCATTATTAGAGAGGGACCGTGGCCTTGTTTGGGAAGGGTAAATTCAATTTTAAACCAGTTGGGTTTGAAGAACTGTTAGCATATTCAAATGGAAATGTTGAGGTGATGGGAATGGAAGGCTCTAAGCACACTCATGTTATTATATAATTCTCTACACAGCTTTGATACCCCGCAGCAGTGATGGCAGTGAGCGCTCATACGTGTATTAATTTCAGCAGGTTGTTAAACCGGTCCACTTCTTGTCCAAGAACGGTGGTCAAGGAGTTAAGGCGTCCATGAGAGTCCTTGACGAAAAGGCTCTCAGAAGCAGTGTCCATTTCTAGTATTTCTGAAACAGAGAGAGTCAGCTCCTCAGATCAATTATCACTGATTTCTATCTTCATATCATTGTGGTTGTAATTTACTTGTCTTAACCTTTCTTTAAGCCTATTTCTCCTGCACCTGGGCCTAGGCCAAATGGGAGGCAGGCCATGCAGAAGTGGGTGGCAATGCTAGCAGGACAAGCTGGTAGATCAGAGACATCCCTGAGAACAGAGGTGCCAGGGGCCCCGAGTCTCCTCTGCCTTGCAGGTGCATAAGCCTTACTCTTCCCAGCACACCTGTGTTGCATCTGGGAGAGGAGGGGTTGGCAGTGAGAAACCGAGAGATGACAGAGAATTTGCATTTATCCCAAATTACTGAGCATAATTCAAAGGGACTGACTGAATTAAGAAACAGGACCTTGGTTCAAGCTGGATCAGAAATTTTGTTCTTCTTTTCCCCTACAATCCAGCAAGTGGAGGCTCATATAAACTCTAAAAATATGAAGGAACTGTATTTCCTTGCATATCTGAATAAAGTGTGGGTAAATGAGTGGCTCTGAAACACACCCATAAAATTCCTTCCTAACCAGTCACATTTTGGCTGCTGTAAAAAATCCACAAGCAGCATGGGTTAGTCCAATCTTTTGGGTCCACATGCCCTTCGTCTTCTCCTTCTATCATTTTGTTATCACCATTGAAAGATGAGACAGAGGGCCAGAGACCAGGAGACCAGGATACAGGCTTTATTGAGGAGAAGACCTCTGCTGGGCTATCTTCCAAAGGGAGAAAGCACATGTGCAGGGGTGAACACGCCTTTTGAGGGGAGGAAAGGGAAGGGACGGGGCTTAGGGTACTCCGCACACACTGATTGGTGGTTTCATATAAGGCACATGATTAGGCACTTAGGGACTTAGGAATTGGGGGCTTAGGGTATTTGGCACACGCTGATTGGTGGTTCAATGTACAGTCCATATAAGGTGTTCAGGAATGTCCGTGCTGCAGGTGGAGTTTACGTCATTCTCCGTCCATCAGTTGGGGGAAGGGAGGATCTATCAATCATAACTAGCTAGTTTAAAATATATATGATTTCAGAGAGGCAGGAGGAGAGAGAGGGATAGAAACATCAATGATGAGAGAGAGAGAAAATCATTGTTAGGCTGCCTCCTGCATGCTCCCTACTGGGATCGAGCCTGCAACCGGGGGAATGTGCTCTGACTAGGAATCGAACTGTGACCTCCTGGTTCATAGGTCAATGCTCAACTGCTGAGCCACGAATATTAGTAACAGAAAGAGAGCAAAGGGGAGGCCAGGCATTATAAGTATGGTCATCTGGGCAGCTTCACCAGGAAGCTGCAACTTGATACTCCCCAGGAAACCATTGGGGGGGACTTCCCTGCAAGTCACTGGGGGGAGGGGTCAAACAAAGGGGGAATTGGATGCATGCGAAATGAAATTGGGGTGACTTAGGGAAGGTGATTACCTGTCAGTCTAACCTGGGAAAAATATAATTGGCAAGTGCAGTGAAATCTTGGAAGGTTAAAATCTCTAGACAAAGAATTCTCTCTGCCTAGCCTTGTTCCTACTCCCTTGCACTCTCTTGCTCCGTGACCCGCACTCGCCCTCATGCTAGCCTACTATGTGGACTTAAGCAGCCACATGGCCATGGGCTGCAGCTGGGAACACAAACTAAGTTAGTCACACGCTGGACTGAACTGTGCTTTGATATGGAGGGGAAACGCTGGGCAGTAGCTCTAGCCCTGCTGAAGACTAGATTGGTGAATCAGAGGGAGATGGGACCTCAGAAGGAAACCCCCTTAATTTTACCTCATCAATAAAGCTCACCACAATAACTCCTGTGGGAGCCTCAGGAATTCTTTCGCCTGTGGCACCCCAAGAACTCCACTTCCACTGGTAACAGTGGGCACCCCACTGATAACAGTTTGCCTCAGGTGCTGTGCCAAACCCTCAGCTCTCTTGTTGAGCCAATTGCATCCCTGTCCCGATTCATCATTAGCAGATGGCATCATTTATTTCACAGTGAAAGCATAAGCTTTATGAAGCCTGGAGAGAAAACCTCCTAGGTGTCAGTGGAACTCTGAGACAAATGCACTTTATCTTCATCCTTCCTTCCATCCATCCATCCATCCATCCATCCATCCATCCATCCATCCATCCATCTTTATCCCATTTCACCTAGTCCTTCATTTTAGATTTATTAAAAATTGCTTTCTAAAATAACTGACTCAGTTTGCTTCAACACCAAAAAGAGATTCTGCTCAAGAAGAGATTCTTTTGAGGCCTGTTTTAGGAGGCAAACTGGTTTATGAGGTCACTCTGGCCCCTTTTTTTCTGGGGCACTTGGCAAGACCCAATCTGTGATACTGTAATATAATAAGAATACATATATTTCAGTCTTCATCTCTAGCTCCTGGCCAGAGCTTCTAAAACTGTTGTAATTTCATAAGTGAGAAAAACAATAGGGATATCACTTTTCATATTTGTTTTTTGACCCTGGCTCCTAAAATAGCTTGAGTAATAAAGGTAAAAACAGCATCTTTTGTTATTCATAACAAGCCCCCTGCAACCACATCTAGCTTATGTTTATGAGTTGACTTTTAGAAACCCAAAGCATGGGGAAGCCGGTTGTCAGCAGAACCAGCCCTGTGATCAGCGGCTTGGAGCTCTCAGCTTCATTCCTGACCTCCTGGGAGAGGAGAGGGGCTGGGGGCTGATGATTTAATCAACCAACCATGCCTACGAAATGAAGCCTCCAAAAGGCTCTGGAGAGCATCTGAGCTGGTGGACACATCCATGTGCCAGGACAGTGGTGCACCCTGATTCCTCGGGGGACAGAACTCCTGCCCAAGGACCTCTTCATCTGGCTCTATATCGTTATCCTTCATGATAGTCTTTAAAACGAACTGTAAAGGCAATTGTTTTTCTGAGTCCCGTGAGCTGTTCTAGAAAATTACTGAACCCAAGAAGGGGCTGGGGTTGTGGGAATCCTTGATTTGTAGCTGGTTGGTCAGAAGTACAGATCACAACCTGGGACTTGCAAGTGGCATCTACAGTTGGGGGGCAGTCTTGTTGTGGGACTGAGCCTTTAATTTGTGGGGTCTGTGCTAAGTCTGGACAGTTAATGTCATAATTAAATTGTAGGGACACCCAGTTGGTGTCCAGAGAGTTGGAGAACTGTTTAATGTGAGGGAGAGATCCATACATTTGGTGTGAGAATTATTGTGAGTAGAGTGAGAAACAGTTTACTCCTAAAACAGTCATTGTTTTATTTTCTGCTTAAATTTTTGTTTCCCTATAATTACATCTCTTCCAACCATGAGCAATCTATACTAATAAAAGAGAAATATTCAAATTGACCGTACCTCCGCAACGCCCCTCAGCCAATCAGGAGTGAGTACGCAAATAAACCCAACAAGGATGGTGGGTTAATTTGCATACACAGGTGCAGAGTGGTGGGCAGGGCAGGATGCCTACTATGAGGGGGAGGTCAGGGGGTGGATGGAACTACAGGAGTGGCGCTCCAGCTAGGAGCAAAGCCAGGGGGAAGGAAGGCCTATTCTTGCATGAATCTTTGTGCAATGGGCCTCTAGTAGATTAATAAATCTACATCTGCAGTCATTTAAACAAAAGTGTTAAAGTGGAATCTTTGATCATTCAGGAAGATTCCTTAACTCACCAGAAAACAAGGTGAAATTAATTCAGCTATTTATCTTGAATGGAGAAGAAAAATGACATGGATTCTAGAGCAGGGCTGTCCAATAGAATCTTTTATGATAATGGAAATGATCTTTATTATCCAATATAGGGGCACTTGAAATGCCACTGAGAAAAGGAATTTTAAGTGTAAATTTAAGTGTAAGTAGCTACATGTGGCTAGCAGCTACTTTCTTGGACGGCACAGAGCTAGAGACATTAGGAAGCTCAGAAAAAAGTCTGATGAAAGTTACAGGGGCTAGAAACCAACTTGCTCATTACACTACTGGCAGTTGAGGTGCAGTAGGCCTCTAGTCTATGAATGGAATGTGCCACATCACCAGAGCTTTCTATATAAAGACAAATCTGCATAATAAGCAATTTGGACACCTGCTGTCACTCAGCTCTCTGAGTTTACTCCTACAAGTTACATTATATACAGATGCCAGAAATTATTTATTACCTGGAACTCGGGCCCGGATAGAAGTAACAAGTTCTTGGACAATTTCATCATTGCTCTTTCCCTCTCCACCAGAAGATGACCTTGGCTGAACTTCAAGTATGGTGTTGATTAAAGTGGTGGTCTCTTTGTACTGTAATGGTGGGAAGAGACAGAACAGTGAAGACTCCAATTCTCAAAACATAATTTTGTAGCACCTACAGTTCACTTATTGAAATAATGGCAGTTACAAAAAAAAAACAAGGAATATTTATATTTTATGTTGAAGAAAGAGTTGGTAAAATATGCTCATTGGAAATACACAGTACATCGTTGTCAGTGTTATGGCTAAAATATTTTGGTTGGACAACAATGTGAATTTCTTTTTTTTTTCAAGATATATGCAAATATATTTTAAATTACAGAAGAACTTTAAAAGAGTTTGGAGTGACATTATAAAAGTGACAAATGAGATGAATGGATAGAAAGATAAAAGACATCCCCAGAACATTAATCAGAAAGTTCAAAAGCATAAATACATAGTTATGAAAGGATTGTATTTTAGAACCATCATAGATGTGAGGGGTTTATAGAAAAAAAAAAGAAAGGTCAAACATTAAACTCTAAATACCACTAATTTAAAGTTTAGAAAGACAAGAGAAAAAAAAAGATTTTGAGAAGAAGAGGTGAGATAGAGAAGAGTAATATAGAATGTAAATAATTTTTTTGTTTAAATTTCTTTATTGATTAAGGTATCAACAATGTGAATTTCTTAATGCCACTGAACTGTATACTTAAAAATGACTAAAAGGATACATTTTAGGCCGTGGCTGGTTTTGCTCAGTGATTAGAGCATAGACCCCATGGACCAAAGGGTTGTGGGTTTGATTCCCAGCCAAGGGCGTGTACCTTGGTTGCAGGTTCATCCCTGACCCCATGTGGGAGGCAACCAATCAATGTGTCTCTCTCATGTGATGTTTCTTTCTCTCCTTCCCCCTCCTCTCTCTCCTTTCCCCTTTCTCTCTCTTAAAAAAATCAATAGAAAAAAGAACCTTAGGTGAGGATTAAAAATATAAAATAAAATGATAAATTTTATGTTGTATATATTTCACCACAATAAAATGGTTAATTTTTTTTTAGCTAATCATTTAAAAGGCAGTTATGAAAGTAAGGAAGAAATAATGAGAATTGAGTTTTAGAACATGCTTTTCTAATTGAGGAAATGTTATTTAAATAAAAGTATTCATGGATTACTATGGAAAATTTGAAAACACAGAAAAGTACAGAGGAAAAAAATGTCATGATCCTGCTTTTCAGAGATATTTATAACTTGGGTTTACTGCTCCCTCCCACCTCCCATCTTGGACATTGTCTCTATATGTGTGCACACGGTTAAAAAAATTGAACTCATATAATTTATGTAGTATTTTTTTTTCAATTTCATGAACATTCTTTCAAACATTACTATTGACATATTCATGAGATTCTAAACACATATACGAAGTCATTTACTTAATGCTATACTTAAATAGTTTGGTTTCCTTGCTCAATGCCAGTCATTTAATACCATGAATTTTTTATTTTAGTTCTTAACTCCTTGGTTGGATGGAAGAGTCTTGAAATGTTTAGTGCAGCGAGCCTGGTATCACTTCCTATGATGGTAACTGAATTAGAGACTTCTGGTGAGCAACCATTCCCAGTTCGCTTCTCCTCTAGGGCATAGCAAAGATTACACTTTCTTGCACCCTTACAGAAAGATGGCTCATGTGACTATTATGCTAAATGAGATGTGAGTCAAAGTGATGGTGGACTCTGCAGGCTGAAGCAGTGAAAAGCCTATGCCTAATTCTTTCGTTTCTCTCTTCCCAGGCTGTGAATGAAAGGGCCATTTTTTTTCTCTAAGTGAATGCAGCGACGTACGTTATAAGAGATTGGGTCCCAGGATGATTATGTGAGGTACAACCCCTCTATCAATCTGCTATCACAGCAGTTGTACTAAATCATTGGGACTTGAGTAATTTTCTTACTGCAGCACAACTGACTCTATCCTGACTAATATAGTAGACCATTTATCCTTTTTTTTTGGGGGGGGGGGGGGAGAGGATGGAAGTAAGGTGGACCAGATGCTAACATGACCTATTTCTTATTATTGTAGTTCCAAACTAGTTCTAGAACATGTCCGTGCATAGCTTCAGTTTTTTTTGTTTCCTTTTCAAAAAAGCAAAAAAACCCACGATTGCTTCTGTTTCTTATTGTTTTGCTGAATCTCCTTGCATCACGGTCATCTCTCATCATTTCTATTTTTTGGACATTTCAGTCTCCATTCTGGAAAGTTTATTAAGTTTGTTCCCTACATCACATGTGTGATAATCTATATTCCAGTTCTGGTCTTTAAGACTCCCAAGAAGCTTTTAATTCTGCCATGGTATTTTTAGCTTCCTTGAAATATTTCATTCTCACATCTCATGGCATCCTTGGTATATACACGTCAGCCTGTTCTCAAAGTTTGGCTTTCTCTTTCCTATAGGCTGGGTCTCATACTCTATCCCAGATGCCAGAACATATTCTTTCTGTTCTGGCTTCTGCGGTAGATGATTTGCAGAAGGTGAGTCTGTGTCTTCTAGATGGTGTTTCCTATCCCTTATCTTTAGGGATTGTTCTCCCCCGCCCCATTTACTCAGCCTCTGTTGGTTTTTTCTTTTTCTTTTTTTTCAGCCTCTAATCAGAAAAGAGACAATAGATTTCTGTTTGCTCATAGACAATCTATGCAGATTACCCTTGACTTATGCTCATTATTCTCTTTGGAGGCAAATTTCTTCATTGTATCTCCACTTGATATGTACAAGTCAACGTTCAGTTGTTGTGTGTGTTTTTTTAAACTAGGTTCAATATTCTTTATTAGTAAGCACCTGTAGTTTGCTGGGCTAAGGAAGGAATCATTTGTATCTTTTGTGTTAAAATTCTATTGATGACAAGAAGCAGAATTAGCTAAACTAAACCAGCTAAAGCAAAGCAAAGGAACCTGTTGGCTCACATAGCTGGGAAGAAAACACAAGTCATGTGGGTTTCAGGCGTGAATAGATCCAGTGCTTTCTCTCCTGTGCATGCTTGTTTGTTTCTCTCATTCCTTCCTATGACAGATGACCTTCTTTCACATGGTAGAGGAGTGGGGAGGGTACCAGGGGTAAGGACACAGGATATTTCAGATACACAGCATCTTAGCCCAGGATTCCAAGAGGAAAGAAAGAGCCCTTCCCCCATCCCAGCATCTATATACACTATCTCCGGAAGGGACTCCCATTCACCTAGCATGGGCCCTGTGCCTGTTCCTTGGACCAATTCAGGTGGTGAGGTGATGGGGTGCTGCCTTTGGCCCGGCCTGAGTGACATGCTCACCTCTGTGAAGGAACTGGGTAGTTAGAATTCTTACCAGAATTGTATGGATGAGGAAGGGGTGGGAGTAGGGCATGCATTATACCAGAAAAATGGAGGGAGGGAGGCAGGACAGAAAAACATACTGGGGGCTCACTACATGCCTGTTTTCTCCTTCTCAAGTCATCCTGAACCAACAGAAAACACAAAGTACTGTGCTCCCGGGCACACACTGCCACGAGTGTTGCTCCTACCCGCAGTGCTGCACTTCTCAGCACGCCCCTACACCATATCCACACTCCCCTGCCCCTTCTCTCACCCTCCACGCCCCACCCATGCAGAGCAAACATCAGATATGAGTGCAAATGAACACTAGGTCTGCCCGCCTCCTTTTCCTGCTGGAAGCAGAATAAGGAGAAATAAGATAGACTATTCTAACTCCTCACCGACTAGCAAAGCGATTTTAGTGGTAGAGAACATGACACCAGGTGTCAGAGCATTAACCTCTTGATGTTCTTTCTGGAGGTTCCACTGTCGTTTTGCATGGATTCCTCGGTATCTAGGCAAACCTCACCCTCTAACACTTGTAGGGGCACAATTTAAGTTACAAAGAAGGATGAGTAGGATAAAGAGAGAGAGAGAGAGAGAGAGAGAGAGAGAAAGATGCTTCCTGTTAGCCTTGTGAGGCCAACCTAGTCTTCAACCTTTAAAGCATCCCAGGGCCCTCAGGGACATAGCTCATTTCACGGCTTTTGTCTAGCCGCAGACACCTGAGCATGACAGATGATGAGACTGGAAAGGTCTGTAGTGGCCAGGTCATGGGGAGCCGCGAGTGCCCTGCTGAGGAGCTTGGACTCCTCGTAGGTAATGGTGCGGCAGCAGGAGGTCTTACAGGAGTAAAACTGTCCAGTCTGCTCTTTGGAGCCATTGCTGTGCTCTGGCACTGTGCCTTCGATGAGCTGTACTTTTAAAGTTCGGTGTTTTAATTTCTTGGCCTTGAAGATTTGTTACCGTACTTTTATAATGTGATCATCTATGGGTCCACACGTCTTTGTGTAATATGAAACAAATACGCCTGGCATATTTGGAGGGAGAAGGGTAAAAGAGAAGGACTATCCGGATGATCATCTAAGTCCCCATGTTATGGTAGACCAGCAGGTGGATTGTGGAGTAGGCAGGAGGCTGGGAGGTGGAAGGGGGTGGCCAGCGACAGGAAAATGCATCATGATTTTAGGATTCTGTGAAGGATCCAGAGAGGACAGGCTAAAGTGGAACTAAAAGCTGAGGGTAAGGTGAAACATGTATTTTATTTGTTTATTTAAGAATACTAGCATTGACAGAGCTGGGGAGGTGATTACCGATGTTGCAAGTTTACATACACAATATGAATAGGTATTTTAAGTTGCAAGGCCACGTACCTGGAAAACTAGGTTGGCATTTTCATGCATTCCAAATATTTCTGGGTCATCTATCAAAGGCAGCTTTTCAATGTAGTCTTTAAACTCTTGTAGGGTGTCAGCCAAGGGTGCAAAGTAGATGCCTGTTATTGAAGACACAGGAAGGAAATGTCTCAGATAGGCTGGCTTTGGCACCGCTAAGTTTGGTCGTTCTCTGCCAGGCTCAGAGGCTGGCTGTAATCAGCTGTCTCGCACAGAAACAAGGACAGTTTTCCCCACGCCTCCACGTCATGTCTAGTTTCTTCACCTTTTCTTGAGGCCCCAAGTGCCTGATTAGGGTCCTAACCTTTCAGGGTGTCTCGCCCAGAACATTTCACGATTCTCAAATTCAGGGATGTGCTGCTGAAAGGTATGGCTTTGTTAAGGGCTCCAGATTTCTATAAAACGCATGTAGACAGAATAAAACCCATTTATTTTTAAAAAAGAAACAGTTCAAAGTGGTTAATGCCCAATAGATGGCCTTGTGCTGTTACAACCAAAGCAGCTTTGAAGGTGGTTAAGCATGGGGATAGGGTGGGCACGGGGACTGGATTGTGAGGACTGGACACAGCGAACGCCTGCATGGAAAACGGAGAGATGCTGACAACAACTTCTTAGGGAAGGTCTTTTCCATAGAACTGAACACTCACTCACCTGATTCGGAATATTTATAACCCTTTTCCAATGTTTCAGGAGAAAAAAATCTTTTCAAGACCGTCCGAAGGCATCTTTGATCCCAGGTGTCTGTAACTCTGCCACCATATGTAATTTCACCTGCGAAGGATTTGCATTTAAAAACATATTATTGTTTCTTTTTTATCGATAGACATATGCCAGTTCTAATAGGTTGATTTATGTACACATTTATTTGCTACTTAAAGTGGAAATAGCACAAGAGTTTCCTTCCACTACCTCCCCAAAAGAGGATAAGTCAATTTTTAAAAAGCAGGACAAAATCTAGTTCATGTACTCTACCCTTATTATTTTGTGTTTTCCAAATAACAGAAACTAAAGCCACTGAGATCTGTTTACATATTATTTCCTTCTTCCTGTTTTTGTTTTGTTTTGTTTTGCTTCAAACTATTGATTTTGGGTCTCATCCCATCATTGACTGCCGTATTCTAAAACATACTTTCCGTGAAACATTGCTTTTGGTGGGGGGGAGGGGAAATGAGTAAAATGGAATAAAAACATTTACAATGAGGCATCCAAACCCAACTTACCTTACAGATTATTGATACTAAGCTAGGGAGGAAAGAGAGATTCAAGGTAAGGAGACAACCTGTCTCACAGAAATTATGTTATGGGGAATTAAACTTATTGGTATCCCGTCTCTCTTTCCATAGAGAAGCTCCATGCAGCATGCTCCATTGTGATCGGCAAATTACAAGCCCGCTCACATCACCATTTTGTTCAGCAATCTCGGCCCCATAGGAGTGGCTGGCGGCAGGGGTATAAATTAGCCTCTCAGATCCCATGCCCATCCCTCTCACCCTTCTTGGTCTACCCCGAGGATAGGCCCTCGTCCATTCTTACTGCTGTTTTATTATCTGTTGTTCCAAGGTTTCATTTGCTTTTCAAGACTCTAGATCACCTGGTACCTCTCTGCTGTCCCACATGCCCTTTACTCACCAATGAAAACCGTCCACTCCCACCCCATCCCCTTCCAGAACTCTCCCTTCCCACACTTCCCGGTGCAAATCTCTTCATGATTTGGACCTACATGGTCCAAATTGGGTCTAATTTTTGTCAATAAGGTCCCTTGTGGCCATAATTAACATGTGCTAGCAATTTTAATTCTTGAAATTTTTCCCTTTTTCACAAGTACACCTGACTCAAAAGGTCAGTCAATGTTCAGATTCGTTTGAATTTAAGAGCACTAACTCTGGAGGCTAGATTGTCTGGGTTTAAATCTTGGCTTTACCAGTTGTAAACGGAACAGTAAGGGGAGCTCCTATTTTACGTGTAAAATCCTATATAATAAAGATGTAATATGTAAATGGATTACATAACAACCAGATCACATAACAACCAGATCACGGATTAGCAGGAGGGTGGGGCAGCGAGCTACAAGCGGGCAGCAGAGAGCTACAGGAGGGGGCAGCTCAGCAAGCTATGGGAGGGGCGGGAGGAGGGAGCTACAGGAGGGCAGGGCAGCAGGCGGAGAGCTACTGGAGGGCGGCAGCGAGCTACTGGTGAGCTACTGGCACACAGATTCGTGCGCAGGGCTACTAGTAGGTATATAATAGTCCTCACCTTACAGGGTTGTTGTGAGGATTAAATCTGCTAATTAATGGGAAGTGCTTAGATAATGCTTGGCATGTAGCAAGAGCAATGTAAGTTTTTATATTATTATTGGAGGAAACATCTGTCCCATTTTTCTATGTGTCAATATTCTTATGATATTCTGATCCTGGTCTTCTCTTCGCAAAGGGAATATCAGAAGTCATCACCACCACAATCTAACACTGTGGAGGTGGCCATCTTTGTATGGGCCAGGTGGGTGTGAGCCGTGTATGGCACATAGCTTGGATGCCCTGGCCATGTGGGCATACTAACCAGTAATATAGGTCAGTGCAGCCCAGGGAATCCTTCCTTCTTGACAGTAAAGGTTGAGGTTCAGTAAAGCGCATTCTCTGTCACTGTCGTTAAATTCATAGCAGATGTTCCAACCAAGAGGGCCAAACTTCTTTCTTTCCTAGAATGGAAAATGAAAACCGTCTAAAGTAAAAGTTGATAACATTAATTTTGTGAAAAATATTGAAAACAAAAAGGTTTCTATTGAAGTTGGGCATCCTCATTCTGTAAAATCAGTTAAAGTCATGCAGTTGAACTTCGGCTCCCACCAAACAAAGAGGCACCTCTTCCTCCGGTACGGGCCCCTCCCATATTTCTAAAAGAACACGTGATATTCCTGAAAATGGGGCAGGCCTGTCCAAGAACAGTTCTTCTTCATGATAAAACATTTCTGCATCCAAATAGGAAAAAGAATCCCACCTGGTGTCCTCTGGCATAAAAACCTCTAGCCGGTGGAGAGAGCTCCCCCTACTGTTCTAAGGAGTGTGTCCACCGCGCAGGCTCATCAGTCAGGCCATGCTGTGCTGACTGCATACTCACTTCTCTATAGAGACAACTTTTTTTCTTTTTTTTTTAAATAGTACACAGAAACATAATCCTTGTTTCATGAATTCTCATAATGAAATCTTTTCCTCTGTTTGTGTTGTATCCATCCCATCTTAATTTCATAATTCTAAACTGATGATTATACCAGAGGATTGGTCCTATGTTCTCTTGGTTTCAAAATTTCTCTAAATCTTAAACCACCTCCTCATCTCAGCTGCTTTCATTAGAACAAGGGCCTCACACCTGGAAACCCCAATCCTCTTGGATCTCCTGTAGGACCTTGTTTACTTATCCCATAATCTGTTTTTTTCTAGACTTGATTTTTTTCCTCTATGGCCCACACACATTTGAAAAGCAGTCAGCCAACTGAATCAAGACTCCATCTAGAGATACATATTTGAAGACTCAGAATTCAAGTACAAGCCACAAGATGGGACAGCAGTGAGGTTTGAACAGAAGGAAGGAGAAAGTAGTGCTGATCTGAAGATCATCTTTCAGGGGACCTGGGACTCCAGTCACAGGGAGGAAGCTGTGAAGGTTGTTACAGCCACTCAAACAGGAACAGGTGAGAGTAAAATTATTGCAAGAAAAATTAGGGCTTAATGACTGACATGATATCTATGTGTCAAGAGGGAAGAACAAAAATAATCCTGAAATTTTGGTTGTAGGTGATTGACAGAAGGGAGGCACTGATATCAGAAGTAGAGTTTATAATGGGGGAATAAGGACACATATGTAACACCGTAATCAATAAAGAAATAAAAAAAAAAAGAAGTAGAGTCTAGAGGGGAAGCAGATTTCGGGGAATGAGGCATAGCTGAGGAGATCAGTTTTGTGCATTGGACCTGCTGCAACCGTCCAGGTGAAGGTGTTCAGAACAGAGCTGGGAGGCAGGGCTGTGAGATACCGAGGCCAGGGAAGCACAGACATCAATCAGCAACTGCGCTAGAACTAACTGGGCTGAGACACAGAACAGGACCTCGGCATTTCACCATGCCATTTGTAAGCCTTCATTTAATTCTTACTTTTTATTTGCTTATTTTAACAAAACACACGTTCTTGTTTCTATTAAGAAGCAGAATTGAGTGTACCTGAACAATTGCATGGAAGAAACAAATGCCAAATATTATCTGTCTCCATTTTTGTCCAAGTATATTTTCTTCAAAATATGAAGGTGTCATTTCGGTAAATGCTCGTCTGATATTTGCACGTAAGCCTTTGGGAGGCTCATTGGTTACCTGGATTTAGATGAAACATACATGTCAGAGAGAGTGACTTTACAGATCTGCATGGTTTCTGAATAGCACACGTGGACTGAAGCCACTGAGAAAATGTAGATAACTAATGCTCATGGGGTGTCCTGGCATGCTCGTGCCTGCTCTTTGTCTTGCTGTGGTCCCGTCCTGGGAGAACAGGGCCTGGTGGGTCCTCACACTGACAGTGGGTAAACCTCAGACGCCTCTATTTGGTGTCCATTTTTCTAAACAAGGCCTTCTGCATCGGATTGTCTGTTCATCCCAACATATGGCATCATCCCACACTTTGCCTTGATGACGTGGGCAGGGAGGGAAGATCCCTGGGTGAACATCTGCAGAGGCTGCTCACATATTGGAAACTTTCAGCACCGAAATCCAGCAGCCTGTAGGTCTTCCTGTCTCTCAAACGCTGAAGCATCCCTTTAATGTTGGGAGGGATCCCGTTCTCATCACTGCATGTTTTGATAGAGGCTAAGATGGGACGACTTGAATGACCAACAGGACTAGGGCACGCAAGGATGGGCAGTGGCTTGGAAAACTGAAGAGATACTGACTCCCACCTCCCCACTTGGGCTGTATAGACTTTGACACGGTCCTGCACGGGGCCCGAGCTCCCTGGACCCACTGGGTGAACACTCTGAGGCCAGTCACTTCACATCACTCCAACCACGTGCATCCATTACCTTGACAGAATTTTGAAGAACTGTAACAGGAAATGTATCACTAGGCATGGAACTTAAAAAAAGTCGAAAAGTGTCCTTGATAGCAATGTCTGATTAAAACAAAGACAAAACAATGAAAAGGAAAATGCTTACCTCTTAGTAACACTCTTCTATAAGCAGTAATTATTATAGGGTAGCAAAAAATGCTGTAAGCTCTGTTTAAAGATTAACTTATCTCTTATCAGTGTGTTATAAAATGTTCTCAGAGAATCGTTACAGAAATCTTTATACAGGAGAGTCTGGCAGTCTAGACTGGCACATTTGAATAAAGACATTAGAGACACGTTAATTTTCAATACTTCATGGAGATGTTCACGTCCTTCCCTCTAAAATGGAGGAAACTTTATTTATTTAAAAAATATATTTTTATTCATTTCAGAGAGAGAGAGAGGGAGAGAGATAGAAACATCAATGATGAGAGTGAATGATTGATTGGCTGCCTCCTGCATGCCCCCTATTGGGGATTAAGCCTGCAACCTGGGCATGTGCCCTTGACTGGAATCAAACCCGGGACCCTTCAGTCCACAAGCTGAGGCTCTATCCACTGAGCCAAACCAGCTAGGGCTGAAATGGGGGAAATTTTCAATTGAAAAAGAGGCTAGTTACTGGGAGTGCATTTATGCTCATGAAGTTTTTTTTTTTTTCCCTTAACCACTCAACTTAAGGCAAACTGCACGAGAGTGGTCAGAAAGCCTATGAAGGAGAAAGGAGTTTCTCCCTTCTGCAGAGAAGTTCAAAGGGAACCAAGGGAGCAGGGATATGGAGAGACGTCAAGGGTAACATCAAGAGGTGAACCGAATACACTTTCTGAGCTGAGGACTGAGAATCTAAGAAAGAGTGAGTTCCATTCTAGGCTAAAAAGGCCAATGCAACGTTGGAAAAATCACCATTCTCACCACGGGAGGACACAGGAATCACCCGCAGATGACTCTCTTGGCATTGGTTTTGTACTGAGGTGTTCCTCCAGCGTGCCAGGCTTGCTCCCTCCCTGGGTCTCTGCACTGTCTGTTCCTTCTGCCTGGAATGTTTTCCCTTTGATTCCCTCACGTTCTTCAAGTCTTAACCAAGTGTCACCTTCTCTAAGAGGTCTTCCCGGGCCACACCATTTAAAATTGCTACCCACTCTTCTGCCCCACCCGCATTCCAACCTGACCTTTCTCATCCTCCTTACTCTCCTTTTAATTTTGTCCAAAGCACTGACCACATTCTGTTTTACCGTATAAATTACTTATCAGATGGTTTATTTACCGTCTGTCTCCCCTCACTAGAATATAAGCTTGATGAGGGCAGGTATCTGTGGTTGTTTTGTTCACCACTATACCTTAAGCATTCAGAACAGTGCATGGCCCATAGTAGGTTCTCAAATTTTACTGAATGAATGACTGCAGATCAAAGTTGAATTTCTTTTTCTTAGTTTGAGCTAAATGAATGAGCTACTTTAAATAGCCAAAATTAAAAGTCAGTTCTAGTACAACTCTAGAGCAACACTAAAATTACTTGCAGGTAGAAACTATTAGGCATAGAAGCCAAACATCAACCGAAGTCTTAGGGCTAATGAGTTCGCTACCCAAAGAATCTGAAGAATAAAAAAGGCCAGGTTTAGAGAAGGGTGCTCCCCTCCCCCCACGCTTCCCCCCTTATAATTGCTAATGCATCAAGAACCTTAACTTTCACAGACATCATAGAAGTTTATTTAGAGCTGGAATGGAACCTTAGATATCATCTTAGTATGGGAGTTCTACCATTGATAGGATGCGCTCTTTTGCTAGCAGAAGGCAGGGCCCGGGAACAGGGAAGCGAGGGGCCTTTAGGGGAAGGCTGCAAAGCCCTCGCGGTGGCCTGGTCACCTGTGCAGGCTGGCCACTCTCAAGGAGCAGCTCTTCACCTTAATAGGCAGCATTAAGTAAGGTTACTTGTAAGACCAGCTGCATAGCTCTCAGCTTCCCAGAAAGCTTTCTGCAGTCAAGACAAAAAGGAAGACTCCAGAGGAGGGCTCTGGATACTCGCGGTTGGTGGTTTTCTCCCATGGCCTCCTGGCGGAGTGGGGCCCACTGTGTTTATTACTAGCAATAGAGTTCCTAGGGTTTCAATTATTCCCATACTAGCATTTTAAAACGAGTAGATTCTAACTCCACTTTTTATCTCTGTGCAGCCCATTATACTTTCTTGAGGGGGAAAGAAAGTGGTGATATGGCAGTTAGTATACAAAGCAGTAAAAAGCTACTCTAAAGGGAATTGGTGCCGAAACCGGTTTGGCTCAGTGGATAGAGCGTCGGCCTGCGGACTCAAGGGTCCCAGGTTCGATTCCGGTCGGGGGCATGTACCTTGGTTGCGGGCACATCCCCAGTAGGGGGTGTGCAGGAGGCAGCTGATCGATGTTTCTCTCTCATTGATGTTTCTGGCTCTCTGTCCCTCTCTCTTCCTCTCTGTAAAAAATCAATAAAATAAAAAAAAATAAAGGTAATTGGTGGTAATCTCCACTCTGTTCCTTAACTTCTCTCCTATAGGGAAAGATTTATTTTCCTTCGTTGTCCTAAATTCATTTTTCATTTTCATTTTATTATGCTTACCTGTAATCTACTTTGAATTCGAATGGCTTCCCATAGAGGGCAATGTGAAACAGAAATGATCCAGTGGGCACCCTAGCTGGTTTGGCTCAGTGAATAGAGTGTCAGCCTGCAGACCGAGAGGTTCCGGGTTTGATTCTGATCAAGGGCACATGCCCACGTTGTGGGCTCGATCCCCAGAAGGGGCCGTGTAGGAGGCAGCTGATCAATGATTCTCTCTTATCATTGATATTTCTATCTCTTTCTCTCTCCCCCTTCCTCTTTGAAATCAATAAAATATAAAAAAAGAAAAAGAAATGATCCAGTGGGTGATCCACCTCAACTTGGTGTCTAAAGATCTTTTTTCGAATCTGGGTTGTGTAACTTAACTAATGCTCTGTAGGTCTCATATTTCTCCTCTCTAATATGGGAAACACAATCCCTACAATAAAGAATTATTATAAGGAATCAGTTCAACAATAAAGGCTACATAAAATGGTATTATTATGCAAATGATATGTGTTTGACATACGTGGGTCTGTGAAGGTTTTAATGAGCTCTTCCATTGCCAACATCCAAGAAACAGCAAGATGGCAGTTTTGCAAAAATACCCAGTTTCCTGTTTTCATAGCATCTTTGATCATTTTTTCAGCAATGGGTCCTTGTCCTTGCCCCAGTGAAATGGATTGCACCCTGAGTTGAACAACAACAACAACAACAACAACAACAACAACAATGAAATGCTGTTTTTTTAAGCAATGAAATCATTAGGCATTTAAATATAGTAGACTCTTGCCTAGAATAAACACACATTTAAAATCTTCATTCTGATAGATGTACAAATGTTTTTTCTTATTTTCTTGTTTTTTAAAAAAACATTTTTACTATAACATACGGGGAAGTGCAAAGAACAAATACACAGCTCTATGAATTATTGCAAATGAACATCTGTGGTTGAGAAGAGAACTTTGCCAACACCCTGGACACATCTCTTCTGTGCCCCTTTCCACTCATTCATTTTCCCTTCCTTCTTCCCAAAGGTACTCATTACCCAGACTTCCAAGCTTATAGGTCAGTTTTTTAAAACTTTAAAAAACTGAAGACTAATATATATATATATTATTCTGGCTCTCTGTCCCTCTCTCTTCCTCTCTGTAAAAAATCAATAAAATAAAAAAAAATAAAGGTAATTGGTGGTAATCTCCACTCTGTTCCTTAACTTCTCTCCTATAGGGAAAGATTTCTCTCCTATGTCTTCAGATATATATATATATATATCTGAACAAATCATTAATACATGGTTTAATGAATTCCCCCGAGGTGAATATACACATGTATCACCACTTAGGACAAAATAAAGGACATTACCATCACTCTCTCAATCAGTATCCTCTTAATTCTCAAAGGCTATTTTGAATTCTAACACCATTGGTCAATTTTGCCTGTTTTTGAATTTTATATAAGTGGAATCATATTTTTTTTTTTGGTATTTGGTCCATTTCAATCAACATTATTTTTTGATTAATTCATATTATTGTGTGTCATTGTGTTCATTCATTTTTATTGCTATGTAATAGTCCACGTTTTATCCATTTTGCTTTTGATGGACATTTGGATCACTTATGGCTTTTGACTCTTGCATACAATGCTTCAATAAGCATTCTTGTACATGTCTTTTGGTATACATGTGCACTCCACTTTGTTATGTATATTCTTAGGAGTGGAACTGCTGTTTGACAGAATATGTGCATGTTTAACGTTTTTTATAATATCAAACTATTTTCCAAAGTGATGCCACCATTCCACACTTCTCCCAGCAGCAGGTGAGAGTACTTGCTTCTCCATGTCCTTGCTAACACCTGATAAATGTGTAGTGGTATCTCACTGAGGTTTAAATTGTTTCCCCTTTTCATAGGTTTATTTATTGGCCGTTTGGCTATTCCATTTTATATCTCCCCTTGCTCTCCTCTTTATTTTTCTATTATGAATCACCTGTCTTTTTATTTTTTTATTTTCAGAGTTCATTATATTGGATATAAACACTTTGTTCTCTTTTTACTGTCTCCATAGTTTTGCCTTTTTCCAGACTAACATGTAGTTGGAATCATACAGTATGTAGCCTTTTCAGATATGCACTTAAGTTTCTTCCATGTCTTTTCATGGGTTGATAGCACCTTTCTTTTTAGTGCTGAGTAATATTTCATTATTTGGATGTACCACAGCTTATTTACCTATTCACCTACTGACAGACATCTTGGTTGCTTGCAAGTTTTGGTAATTATGAATAAAGCTGCAGTGAACTTCCAGGTGCAGGTTTTTGCATGCACATAGTTTTCAACTCCTTGGGTAAATACCAAGGAGTGTGATTGCTAGATAGAATGGTAAGAGTATGTTTCATTTTTTAAGAAAACACAAAACTGTCTTCCAATGTGGCTGTACCATCTTGCATTCTCACCAGTAATTGTTTCTGTCTCTTACTTTCTCTTATGCCTTCTTCCTTGTTTAGTATCACTCATCAAATCAATCTATTAAATTCTTAATTTCAGTTATATTTTTCAGTTCTAGGATTCGATCTATACTAATAAAAGGGTAATATGCTAATTAGACCAGGTCAACCGGACATCTTCCGGATGTCCGACTTCCTTCCGGATAGTTAGGGGGTGACCAGGCCAGCAGGAGGGCAGTTAAGGGGGGACCAGGCCAGCAGGGGGGCAATTAGGGGGAGACCAGGACAGCAGGGGACCAGTTAGGGGGCGGCCAGGCCAGCAGGGGGGCAGTTAGGGAGTGACCAGGCTGGCGGGGGACCAGTTAGGGGGTGATCAGGCAGGCAGGCAGGCAGGCAAGCAGTTAGGAGCCAGCGGTCCCGGATTGCGAGAGGGATGTCTGACTGCCAGTTTAGGCCCGATCCCACAGGGATGGGGCCTAAACCAGCAGTCAGACATCCCCTGAAGGGTCCTGGATTGGACCCTTGAATTGGACCTAGAATTATTTAAAAACTAGGGTGCAGGCCAGGCTGAGGGACCCCTCCCCCCATGAACGAATTTCATGCACCAGGCCCCTAGTTTTTAAATAATTCCAGTTCTCTACTAATTTTTTCAATCTTTCATTTCTTTGAATATTTTAAACGTTATTTAAAAAATCTGTCTCATGTATACATTGTCAGGGTACCCTGTATTCTGCTCCTATTGCATATTGTTTTTCTTGGTTTTTAAACTTTTTTTTTCTGGCCTTTCCATGTACCTGGTTTTATTTTATTGTGTGCCTAAGATTTTGTGTTTCTGCAGACAAGATTTACATTTTTTTCCTGGTAGACAGCTAGAGATACTAGTAAACAGGGATCACCTTAACCTCTTCAAGTAGTCTATTTCTTACTTGGTCTTAGTCCTTTCAATGCACAAGTTTAAACTTCTCCCTTCCCCCTGTTACTGAGCGGAGTAGAGGCTCATGCAAAAGATGAGATTAATACAACCTAAAGAGCTATGGAATTTTTTTTTTGCACATTTGAGCATAGGGAGTAAACTATAATCCTTTAAGACTTACATTAGAAATGTCTTAAATAACAAGTAAGTTTTAGTCACTATTCCACTAGATTATCAGACGTCAACATTTTAAACCTTCTCCCTTTCTCAAATGAAATTTACATATACTTCTATGATTTTGACCCCATTTTAACAACATAGTTAGCTAAATATTAACGTTTCTTAATTTATTTAGTAAGGGGTACCTGAATGTAGGAATCCATGCTCCATAGAAGGAACAAAAAGGGAAACTTTTATCAAGGAAATGTTCATATGAGTTGCTGAATCTGCACAAGAAGACCTTACCGTTCTGAATATCCATACTCCCGGGCAAACCTCTGAAACGCGCCCATGGGATCTGAGCCTGTGCTTAAGATGAATACCAGGGGAGTGTTGTAGGACATATCTTGATACAGAGTTGGCAGGTCCATAGGTGGTGTCTCTATAAAGCGTTGCCCAAGATTTTCTATTACAAAATCTGTAAGAGCAAAAACCACCTGAAAGGTAAAAAGAAAAACATTTAAAAAATGTGTTGGCTGAGTATCTTTCATAATTTTACTCTATTTCCCCTCAACTTCTCAGAGGTGGGTGCCCTGTCCTTTGAGCTCATTCTCTCTTGATTAGGTATATTTATTCCTATGGATCAGCTTGGTGAACGTGTACATCTCACAACTGCTGACAGCTCTGCTTCTCCTGACTGCACTGAGCAGGATAAACTACTGCACGAGAGGAAAGTCCCCCATCACTCTGTCTATCTATACACCTGCAATTTCCTCACCTCTTTGTTCCATCCCTATTGCATTCTCAGGGACTTTCCTTTTAGTCCTTCCATTGACTGCTGCATTATTGACCTCTCCCTTTCTCCATGATCTCCCTATCACCATCCAATTAGGCTCTATTGTCTTCTATTCTTAAAACCCAAACCAGAGAGCCTTCCCTGATTGCAGTGCCCTGCCAGCTACTATTTCATTTCTTTGCTTCCCATTCACAAGCCAGTTTCTCAGAGGAATTGACTCCATATGCTGTCTACCATCTTCATCTCTTATCTACTCATCAACCTCTTCTGACCTCTCTCAGGAACCAGCCCCAGCTTTGATGATCATATCCCTGGCCAGGCCACTTTCTACACCAGTGTGTTCCCTTCACCGACCTCCACTGAGCCAACTTAACCCTTTTCTGCTCTTGTAGACCATGGCTCTCCAGAGCCCAAATGGAGTCTTTGTTTGAGATAGAAAAAGTTGTCCTTTTTTTGAGATATTTGTGCCCCAAAACTGCCATGACAAATATACAAACCTTAACCTGCCATGCCTACAATGTGAATGGCCGCCTTAAAGGTGGGGCAGGCCACATCTTTCACAGCTATAGGCAGCAGCTGGGATTTAATGTTAGCTCTCCAATAGGTGTTGACAACACCCTGTCCAAACAAGTCTTACCATGTTTTTATTGGGGGTGGGGGGGACACATGTTGTTTGGATTTGGATGGCACCCCAACCTGGCCACACTGGGAAAAGACAGTCACATGCTTGCCAACCTAAATATGGCTATATTGTGGTGCTGACTGTAGAGGTGGCGTGGCCCAGAAGGGACAGCTCTGAGACAGGGCCGAGGGGCCTGAAACTTTGTTCCACTGTGTGACTAAGTATAATTCCAATGTACATTTCTTTATTATTTTTATTTAAAATATTTTCAAAGATATGAGCTATTATTTGCTTTTTACTTTGACAAAAAAAAAATGCTCATAGAGTTTACAATAAATGACCACAAGACGAAGCACCAGTAATTTATTTCTTGGGGGCTATTATCCTATATAATCCTATATAATCAAGAGGTAATATGCAAATAGACCATCACTCCAACACACAAGATGGCCACCCCCATGTGGTCAAAGATGGCCACCACAAGATGGCCAGCGGTGGGGAGGGGGCAGTTGTGGGCTATCAGGCCAGCAGGGGAGGGCAGTTAGGGGCAACCAGGCCTGCAGGGGAGGGCAGTTGTGGGGAACCAGGCCTGCAGGGGAGAGGAGTTGAGGGTGACCATGCCAGTAGGGGAGAGCAGTTAGGGGTGACCAGGCCCACAGGGGAGGGCAGTTGGGGGCAACCAGGCTGGCAAGGGAGGGCAATTAGGGGTGACCTGGCCAGCAGGGGAGGGCAGTTGGGGGTGACTAGGCCTGTAGGGGAGGACAGTTAGGGGCAACCAGGCCAGCAGGGGAGGGCAGTTAGGGGGGACCAGGCCTGCAGGGAAGGGCAGTTGGGGGAGACCAGGCCTAGAGGGGACCAGGCCTGCAGGGGAGGGCAGTTGGGGGCAACCAGGCTGGCAAGGGAGGGTAATTAGGGGTGACAGGGCCAGCTGGGGGGGCAGTTGGGGGCAACCAGGCCTGCAGGGAAGGACAGTTAGGGGTGTCCAGGCAGGGGAGAGCAGTTAGGGGCAATCGGGTTGGCAGGGGAGCAGTTATGCATTGATCAAGCTGGCAGAGGAGTGGTTAGGGGTGATCAGGCTGGCAAGAAGAAGTGGTTAGAGGCAATCAGGCAGGCAGGCAGGCGAGCGGTTGGGAGCCAGTAGTCCTGGATTGTGAGAAGGATGTCCGCCTGCCCATTTAGGCCCGTGGGCAGTCAGACATCCCTCAAGGGGTCCCAGATTGGAGAGGGTGCAGGCTGGGCTGAGGGACACCTCCCCCCACCAGTGCATGAATTTTGTTCACCGGTGGGTAGTTGGGGGTGATTAGGCCTGCAGGGAAGGGCAGTTAGGGGTGACCAAATAGAGTTGTTTTGACTTTTAAATTAAATAAATATATTTGGTAATTTAGAAATCTCTACATTTTCTATCAATTCTTTTATGAATGTAAATATATTAATATCCCCTATCCAGACTAATTAAAGAGAAAATAAATTAAAACTGGATCAGAAAATATCTAGTGTAAATATAAAAGTGGTAACACGCTCATAAAATGCTTCTGAATTTAAAAAGTTGGAGAAATATTTTTCTGGAAAACAGGACACTCTATTACTATTATATAGAGATCTAGGATTCCTATGGCTTTATTAATGAAAATCAAACACTGTGGGTTACATGCACAATTTCTCATGTCTCTGAACTGATTTTCTTTATGAAACATTTCAAACATGCAGAAATAAGTTTGTATAAAACACACCCTTGGTTAGGATCTAGTCTACATAATGTATATCCAGAAATACATAAATATCTAAGAACATGGTTAAGTACATGGAATACAGAAAGGTGATGTATCAGATAAGCAATAGAGCCAAGGTTTCCTGTGGAATTAGCTTGGTTTTTCTGTCTCTTGATTTGCTTTAGTGCTATTTATCTCTCCAGTAGTATGTAAGGTTTATGATTCTCAGGTGGAGGAAGAGGCAATACATTAGAAGTGCATGTGTACACATGCCAGCCCACGAATGTGTTACTACCAGGGCTAACAAATAAATCTTATTAGTTTATGGATCATAACTAGCTGTTGAGCTTTAGTAGAAATAGTTATAACACAGTCTTTAGTTAAAAAAAAAACCACACCTTACCTTTTCTTCTTTACAACATTTAACAAGAATTAGCTTATGGAAAGAGCTTAATTTTAAAAGCCATGATTCATAGATTTCCAGCTCATCTTCCTGTGACAGGAATTGCTCGTCTTCTTCCCCTATTTTGGGATAGTTTCTCAGTTCCTGTGAGTTAATAAAAGTCTCAAAAGATCCTGGAAACATAATTTAAAAATATGCCTTATTTAGAGTTGTTTTGACTTTTAAATTAAATAAATATATTTGGTAATTTAGAAATCTCTACATTTACTACCAATTCTTTTATGAATGTAAATATATTAATATCCCCTATCCAGACTAATTAAAGAGAAAAGAAATTAAAACTGGATCAGAAAATATTCAACAGAAACCCACTTAAAAAAAGCAAAACTAAACAAATAACAGAGGTTAAAATAAAAGGATGCATAGAAATACATTAATCAAATGTGAACAAAAAGAAAACTGAAGTGATAAGAGTAACAATGGACACGTTAGAATTCAAGGCAAATGTAATTAAATGGGACAAATGAGGTTATAGTAAAATTCAGACCTCATAATAGAAGCACAATAAAATGAACCTATATGTTCCAGATAATAGTATAAGAATATATCCATCACTGCTGGAGGTAGAGGAAAAAGTAGAAAAAGCATTGTGGTAGGAAATAATACACCACTATTAGTCTGTGACAGATGAAGCAAATTAACAATTGTGGCCTACATAATTTGAGCAACAGAAATAATATATGACTAAATCGACAATATATATACAACTTTATGACCTGATAAGCATTAATACATTGCTCCCCTCCCCCTTGGAATAGTTATAAGAAATGGGCTTGTATTTCACGTGCTATAACACTTGCAATGGTTATAGCACGCAGTAAGAATTAGCATTGAAATTCCTGTTGATACAAGGTGCACAGTGTGCTGGGAGCTCTCGGCAAGCCAACACAGCAGTGACAGAACAGGTTCCTTCAGTGAAACCTTAGGCAGAATAGTTGGCTTACATTTCAGGCTATAAAGCCACTTTCTCCAGCTAGTCTGCTGGGGCTTTTCTCTGAGGGCCTAATAACTGCAATCAGAGTTATTGATGAAAATTTAGTGACACTTAAGACCATGGCCTTGAAGAAGGGTGCACCTCAAGACTTCTAGTTTCTATATGGGATAAAGACAATTCCATGGCATGAGACCGCAGGGTTCATTCAGCACACCACAGTGCTCTTTGGTGGAAGGTGGCTACATTATTCTAAAAACCAGGTAATGGAAGCATTGATTCCAAAGGGAATTCTTTTTTCTTGAGGTTATTGAACAATCATCAAGGCTTTGCCTAATAAGACAAGATAGCACATTATAAATGATAACTCAACTAATAGGACATGAAACACTTAGAGACCATCAAAGACAAAGGATTAAGGCAATTAGGAAGCTTTTGAAAGTAAGAATGACATTGGAATGATTAAACTTGACCTACAAAGATCTAAAGTTCACATTTAGAGCACAAGCCATCCTATTACACATGTATAAACCTTCACAATCCTGTAGGATTTCCAGAATAAATCTTGAAATTTTACAAATGAGAGCAGAAAAATAGCTTTAAATTGTTGAAATTTTCATCCCAATTGATAGGTAACACAATGCCTTTTATTCAAACATGATGAGTTGTTCTCAGAATTACTTTGCCTTTCAACCTCTTCTCTCTTCCTCTGCCTCTGTGTTTATGAGGCTTCATCTATTCCTTTCTGCTTTGGGTCTGTTTGCAAATGTTCATCTCTAGGCTTCTCCTATGAGTGTTCTTCTTTTTATGTTCTACCTATAATGCTAGCTGTCTTTTTAAACTGGCCCACAATATAGAAACATAATTTCTATTTGATGTAGTTACTGAAGAACATTTTATTTTTTCTAGTCTTTATTCAGAAATCAGATAAGCATATTAAGATCCCAGAAATTCTGGTCCACGTAGGCTTTAAATCACCACAATTACTGGGTGCACAAAGAACAGGAACAAGACAGTGTTGTCTGCTTTCACCACGTTTATGCAACATAGACTGGAAGTCCTAACCACAGTGATCAGGTAAGAAGAAAACATAAAAGGCAGGTGACATGATACTGTATATAGAAAACCCTAAAGACTCCACCAAAAAGCTACTAGATTTAATAAATGAAGTTGGCAATGTAGCAGGATACAAAATTAACACTCAGAAATTTATGGCATTTTTATACACCAGTAATGAACTCTCAGAAAGAGAAACTAAAAAAAAAAAAAATTCCTACTAACTAGTGAAACAAAAAAAGTAAGATACTTAGAAATAAACTTAACCAAGGAGGTAAAAGACCTATACTTGGAAAACTATAAGATGTTGAAAAAAGCGACAGAGGAAGATATAAACAAATAGAAGAATATATATACCATATCCATGCATTGGTAGAATTAATATCATTAAAATTTCCATACTGCCCAAAGCAATCTACAGATTCAATACAATCCTTATTAAAATACCAACAGCATATTTCACAGACCTAGAACAAACACTCCAAAAATTTATATGGAACCAAAATAAGACTCTGAATAGTTGTAGCAATCTTGAGAAAGAAGAACAAAGTTGGAGGAATCACAATACCAGATATCAAGTTATAGTACAAAGCCACTGTGCTCAAAACAGCCTGGAACCAGCACAACAACAGGCATCTAGATCAATGGAACAGAACAGAGAACCCAGAAACTGACCCAAGACTTGATGCTCAATTAATATTTAACAAAGGAGACAAGAGCATGCAATGGAGTAAAGACAGTCTCTTCAATAAATGGTGTTGGGATAACTGGACAGGTACATGCAAAAAACTGAAACTAGACCACCAACTTATATCATACACAAGAATATACTCAAAATGGATAAAAGACTCAAATGTAAGTCATGAAACCATAAAAATCCTAGAAGAAAATGTAGGCAACAAAATATCAGGTATCTCACAGAGCAGAATTTTCACTGATGCATCGCTTAGGACAAGAGAACAAAAGAAAAAATAAACAAATAGGACTACATAAAAATAAAAAGCTTTTGCACAGCTAAAGAAAACAGCATCAAAATGAAAAGGGAACCCACTGTATGGGAGAACATATTTGCCAATGATACATCTGATAAGGAGTTAATTTCTGAAACACATAAAGTACTCATACAACTCACAAAAGGAAGATAATCCAATTAAAAATGGGCAGAAGACCTGAATAGACACTTGTCCAAAGAGAAATTCAAATAGCCAAGAGACATATGAAAAAATGCTCAATATCACTAATCATCAGAGAGATGCAAATTAAAATGACAATGAGGTATTACCTTGCACCTGCCAGAATGGCTATCATCAATAAATTAACAAACAACAAATGCTGGTGAGGATGTGGAAAAAAAGGAATCCTTGTACTCTGTTGGTGGGAATGCAGATTGGTACAACCACTATGAAAAACAGTATGTAGTTTCCTCAATAAATTAAAAATGGAATTGCCATTTGACTCAGTGATCCCACTTCTAGGAATATATCCTGAGAAGCCAGAAACACCAATCAGAAAGAATATATGCACCCCTATGTTCATAGCAGCATTATTTACAATAGCTAAGAAACAGCCGAAGTGCTCAATGGTAGATGAATGTATTAAAAAACTGATACATTTACACAATGGACTATAATGCAGCTGTAAAAAAAAGGCTCTCTTATCCTTTGAAAATGGAGGGACTTGGAGAGCATTGTGCTAAGCAAAATAAGCCAGTCAGAGAAAGACAAGTATCACATGATCTCTCTTACATGTGGAATCTAATGAACAAAATAAACTGATGAACAAAAAAGATCCAGAGACCTGGAAGCATGCAACGGACTGATGTATTTCAGAGGGAAGGGGGGGGGGGGTGGGTGCGATGAACTCAACAAATGAACTTATGAATATATGCATAGCCCATGGACAGACAATAGTGCAGGGAAGGCCTGGGGAGGAGAAGAGAGCAGGGTGAAGGGGTAAATAAGGGAGAAAGAGGGACATCTGTAATACATCTTGAGAATGACACAAGAGTTGAAAATGAATAGTGTAGAATATAATATGCCAACAAAGAAAAACCTGCTATAATAATGTTAACATTAAAAAATATATTTTAAGGCAAATATAACTATTTAGAATAAAGAGAAATAGTCTTCAATAAAAAAGAAATAATTTACTACGAATATGATAATCTTAAATCTATTTGTATTAAACAGCATAATTTCACAAAATATGGGGAAAATTCCAGAATTACAAAGAGAAATTGTCAGTCATAATGGTATACCTTAATTTACCTGTCTTAGAAACTGACAGATCAAATATAAAAAACATTACTAAAGTAAACACAATAACTTTTGATAGACCTTGAGGACATTATGCTATGTGAAATGTCAGCCAGAGATAGACAAATACCGTATGATCTCACTTATATATGGAATCTAAACAAAACAAAACAAAACAAAACAAACAAAAAAACCCCCACCAAACCAACAACCTCCCTGCTGCCAAGCTCATAGATATGAGAACAGATTGGTAGTAGCCAGAGGAGGGGGTGGATGAGTGGGCGAAATGGGTGAAAAAAGCCAAAAGGTACATACTTCCAGTTATAAAATATCTAAGTTCTGGGGGCCTAATGTACAGCATGGTAACTATAGTTAATGATACTGTATTTATATTTGCAAGTTGCTAAGAGAATAAATCTTAAAAGTTTTCATCACTCACACAAAATTCTGTAATTATGCTTGGTGGTGGATGTTAACTAAACTTATGGAGTCTTGCATCCAAGAAATGTCACATATGGAATATTTTACATAAACTGAAGTCTAAAGAAATGATAAAGAATCAATTTTATGCAGACTAGGAATGCAATTTTTATAATAGAATTAAATTATTAATAAAAAGATAGTCCCAAAATATCCTAAATGTTTTCAAATTAAAAAGTGTAATTTTAGAATTAAAAGGGGTACATATTAAAAGTTGTGGAGAAAAATTAATATAGAATGTTATAATCAGAGCAGTCATTACCTCTGGGGAAAGGGTAAGGGTTCTGTGAAGGAGTATGAGGGGATTTTGGGAGGCTGGGACTGGTCCAGTTCTTGATTTTTGTGTACTGGTACCTTAAGTGTAGCCAGTTTTTGATAAACAAATTGTACAATTTTGATTTTGTACACTTTTCCATATGCATGTTATACTTCAAGAAAAAGAGATGCAGCTAAAGCAACACTTTGAGGCAAATGTATATACTCTTAAAATGGATATAATAGTAAATATGAAATATTGGAAATTCATGGGTTAAGCATTCAACTCAAGAAATTGGGAAAACAAGTAATTAATAATTTCTTAACAATGAAGAAATTTCCTAGAGGAAAAATACTGATAGTGCAGAAAAGGTTAAAGGAGACGATAAAGTTAGGATTGGTGAGCCTGTTTACAAACCCTGATAGCAGATCCTTTTTCCATATTACATACCTAATTGTATGCAAACAGGATGTAATAACATAAATTGTGTAAGTCCTTTAAAAACTGGAAATGATTCTTCTAAGTCATAGCATGAGTACCACACCTGAGTAAGCAGCCAGGGAACTTCAGGCTTAGGTGGGCGTTCCTATTATAAGACAGAAAGAAAATGAGTAATAATTCACAAAGACAGCCACAAAATACGCTTTCACCTTGTCTAAGTGAAAAATCAAGCTCTAATAGCATGCTAAAAGTAACCATTTACCTAAGAGAAGTAATAAGCTATGGTGAAATAGAAATGGTATGGGATCTATTCTACCTGTAGACCTTTGCACAGAAGTGCAGCTGATGAAAGCTTTCAGGTTGACATTGCCGAAAGCAGCTGATCTGGTGAAGAATTAACATTAAATCTGTTAACGCTACTTCCAGCCTGTTCTCCAACACACACTAGTTTCTCCTGACCCCTAAGTATTCTTATGGTTAATGATTTCCCCCCACTGACCATCTAGTCTCCAAATCAGATTTCCAGATGTTCTCACCTCTCGGAGGTGGGAAAAGGTGAGTAGAAGACCAATATCAATAGCAAAACAAGTGGCAATCTTATTCTAGCTTAGTTGAGTGTATGTCTA
The DNA here is from genome assembly GCF_951640355.1 of Cnephaeus nilssonii. Classification (NCBI taxonomy): domain Eukaryota; kingdom Metazoa; phylum Chordata; class Mammalia; order Chiroptera; family Vespertilionidae; genus Cnephaeus; species Cnephaeus nilssonii. The sequence goes on along the minus strand of NC_137086.1, from coordinate 52,848,306 downwards.
AGCACTTCGTATATCCCTAGAAATTTCTGGGAAAAGTATTATGCCATCTGGTGGTAGTTCATGAAGCACTTTCATGTGAGTAAACAGTTTAAAAGGAGATAGAAACAGCTGTGATTGTAGACTGAAACTAGTTCTTTGAAAATTTCATGAATATTTGCCTTAAGTTCTATACTACACTTTAAAACGGCTTCATTGAGACACAATTCACACACCATTGCCCTTCACCCATCTAGAGCATACAATCTAATGTATTTTAGTAAATTCACAGATTTGTGCAACCATCACCACCGTCAATTTTAGAACATTTTGCCTCTTCAACACCCCCATGTACCCTTTAGCTATTAGCCTCCTATCTGCCCACGCCTCCCAGCCCCAAACGACTACTACACTGCTCTCTGTCTCTGTAGATTTGTCTATTCTGGACACTTCATATAAATAAAATTTTATAATATCTGGTATTTTGTGACTGACTTCTTTCACTGAGCTTAATATTTTCAAGATTTATTCATGCTTCAATTAAATAATATTCCATTGTCTGGGTATAGCAGATTTCATTTATCCACTCATCGGCTGATGGATATTTGGGTTGTTTCTACCTTGTGGCTATTATGAATAATGCTGCTATGACTGTTCATGCCCAAGTTTTTCTATGGACATATGTTTTCTCTTTGGTGTATACCTAGAAGTGGAATTGCTGCATCTTATGGCACTTCAATGTTTAATTATTTGAGGACTTGCCAGGTTGTTTTCCAAAGAAGCTGCACCTTTTTTGCTCTCACCAACAGTTTATGAGGGATCTAATTTCTCCACACCCTCACCAACACTTGTTATTACCTGTCTTTTTTAAATTTTATTAAAGCCATTCTACTGGGTGTGAAGTGGTATCTCACAAATGCGGTTTTGATTTGCATTTCCCTGATGAATAATAATGTCAAGCATCTTTTCATGTGCTTAGTATATCTTCCTTGGAGAACTATCTCCTCAGGTCCTTTCTTTATTTTTAAATTAGGTCATTTGTCTTTTTTATTATGGAGTTATAAGAGTTCTTTATATATTCTAGATACAAATCCTTTATCAAATATTATTTGCAAATATTTTCTCCCATTCTGTGGGTTGTCTTTTCATTTTCTTGAGTGTCCTTTGAAGCAAAAATATATATATTTTTATTTTGTATTTTTGTTAATCCTCACCCAATTTTTTCCATTGATTCTTAGAAAGTGGAAGGGAGGGGGGAGGGGAAGAGAGAGAGAGAGAGTGAAAGAGAGAAACATCGATGTGAGAGACACATCAATTGTTTGCCTCCCACATGCACCCCTACCAGGGTTGGGGATTAAACCTGCAACCCAGGTCTATGTGCCCTTGACCGGGAATCGAACCTGTGATCCTTCAGTGCTTTGGCTGATGCTCCAACCACTGAGCGACACCAGCCAGGGCAAAAACATGTTTCTTTTTGATGAAGTCCAATTTATTTTTTTCCTTTGTTGCTCATGCTTTTGGCATAACATCTAAGGATCCATTGTGAAATATGTGGTCCTGAGGCTGGTGTGCCAAGTGGTTAGAGCATTGGCCTGTTCACCAAGGGTCATAGGTTGAATTTCCAGTCAAGGGCACGTACCTGGGTTGCAGGTTTGATCCCTAGCCTCAGTCAGGGTGCATAGGGGAAGCAACCAATCAATGTGTCTCTCTCATATGGATGTTTCTCTCTCTCTCTCTCTCTCTCTCTCTCCTCCTCCTCCTCCTCCTCCTCCTCCCTCTTTCCCTCCATTCTCTCTAAAAATCAATGGAAAAAATATCCTCAGGTGAGGATTAACAACAACAAAAAAATCTGTGTTCATGAAAATTTACTCCTATGTTTTCTATTAAAATTTTAGGTCTTATATTTATATCTTTGGTCCATTTTAAGTTAAATATGGTGTGATGTAAGGTTCACATGGAAGACCTCTTTTCCCAATACATTGTCTTGGCCCCCTTGTAAAAAATCGCTTGACCACAATCATATGGTTTTATTTCTGGATTCTCAAATTTGATTCAGTTTATCTGTATACCTATCTTTATGCTAGACATACTGTCTTGATTACTGCTGCTTTGTAGTAAGCTTTGGGATTAGGATCCTTTGCAATTCCACATGAAATTTAGAATGAGCTTGTCAATTTCTACAAAGAAGTCAGCTGGGGTTCTGATAGGGACTGTATTGAATTTGTAGATAAATTTGGGGATATTGCCATCCTAACTATATTAAGTATCCAATCCATGAACATGGGATGTTTCTCCATTTATTTAGGCCCTCTAATGTCTTTCAATATGTTTTATAGTTTTCAGAGTATATTTTTGAACTTCCTTGGTTAAATTTATTTCTAAGTATTTTATTCTTTCTGATGCCACTGTAAGTAAAATTGTTTTCTTAATTTCACTTTTATTCTAGTTCATTGCAAGTATATAGAAGAAATACGAATTAATTTTGTATATTGATTCTGTAGCTGACATCTTGCTGAACTTGTTTTTGAATTCTAATAGGTTTTTTTTTAGTAGGTTCTTTAGTGTTTTCTATATACAAAATCATGTCATTTGTAAATGGAGATAGTTTTATTTATTTTCCAGTATGGATGCCTTTTATTTCATTTTCTTGCCAATTGACCTGAGAAGAATCTCCAGTATAATGACAAAAAGAAGTGATTCGAGTAGACATCCTGTCTTGTTTCTGATCTTAGGGGGAAAGCATCTAGGCTTTCATCATGAAGTGTCATGTTAGCTGTGGGTTTTTGTACACAACCTTTATCTAGTTGAGGAAGTTCTTTTCTACTTCTAGTTTGTTGAGTGTTTTTATGATGACAGGTTGTTGGATTTTGCCAAATGCTTTTTCTGTGTCTACTAAGATGATCATGTGGTTTTCCTTTTTTATTCTATTTTTTAAAATTATTTTTATTGATTTTAGAGAGGAAGGGAGAAAGAGAGAGAGATAGAAACATCAATGATGAGAATCATTGATCAGCTGCCCCCTGCATGCCCCCTACTGGGGATCAAACCTGCAACCCGGGCATATGCCCTTGACTGGAATTGAACCCAGAACCCTTCAGTCTGCAGGCTGATGCTCTATCCACTGAGCAAAACCAGCTAGGGCTCCTTTTTTTTTATTCTATTGACTTATTGATCTATTGATATGGAGCACTTATGATAAAAATGGAAAATACAAGTATTAAGATACTAGTAACTAAAGTAACTTAGATAAAAGATATCCCCAAACACATTCCCAAAACAAAATCAGTCAAGAAGCATTAATATTTCTTGGTGATGGAGGAAAAGATAGGTAAATTTAAAGAAATCCACATTTGAGAAGTTTCTGAAGATGATTTCTTGATAACTTTAAGTTTTGACTTTGATGGTATATAAAATATTTTAAATTTCTTTTTGAAATATGTTGCTCATGAGAAGTAACAGGGGTACTGGAATGGACATGGGCTTTGGGAATTTAGACACAGGTTTGAATCAAACTTTCCAAGCCTTGGGAAGACTATGAACAAGGCTAACAGGAGTGCTGTGAGGAGAGAGGGCCTGGCTGAGTGGCCAACTAACAGGCAGCAGTAGATGAAACACTGGTACATGTAGTAGGGTAACAGGCAAGCTCTACAGACTGCTAGGCTCCAAATCCTGGTTCCAAACCCCTATTAAGTATAGGTATGTGATCTGGACAAGTTATTTAACCTCTCTGTGCCTAACTATCTTACCTGCAGACCAGAGATAAAGTTATTTAACCTCTCTGTGCCTAACTATCTTACCTGCAGACCAGAGATAAAGTTAGGAACTCACATAAGAGGAATATTGAGAGTGATAAGTGAGTTGATCTACTTCCATAGCTAGCCCTTGGCAAGTATTAGCTGTGATTATGAAGTTAAGATAGCATTGATAGAACACCTATCCATGCAAGATGGGTGGGGGTTGGGGAGGCAGGATCACCTGGTGGAAAGGTCTTGCCTGGGCTTGTCCTGGGAGCATAGGGCACTGGGAGTCAAATAAAAGCATCAAGTCCAACTTCCCAGGGATACACTCAGGCTCAATGCTGGCAAACAGCGGCCGTTATCATGTCTGCAGGGGCCAAGGGCAGGACTCAATAGCGGCCGAAGAGAGCTAAGAGTTTAGAATGGGGCTGGATGGAATTGCAGGCAGGAGTTGGGGAGAGGATGGCTTAATTCAGGGGCCACCAGGTATGTAGTATGTGGATGAGTCAGTCCAGCTTAAGTGGCTGGAGCAAGTTAGATAAAAGGATGGACATGAAGAAGGAAACGGTAGCAGAACTCATATTACAGAAGGTAACAATCAAGTTCTATTACTCCCATACTTTATAATGAAAGATGCATCCAGGAGGAAATAGAAGGTCATGATTTCATCAATAGTATCATCAAATCTATGAATTACAGCTTTTATTAAATTTTAACTCCATATTTGTAAAATGGTCCACTTTTTAAAAATGATATTTTTATTGATTTCAGAGAGGAAGGGAGAGGGTGAGAGAGATAGAAATATCAGTGATGAGAGAGAATCATTGATAGGCTGCCTCCTGCAGGCCGCACACTGGGGATCAAGCCCGCAACCCAGGCATGTGCCCTGACTAGGAATTAAACTGTAAACTCCTGGCTCATAGGTTGGCACTCAACCACTGAGCCATGCCGGCTGGGCTAAGATAGTTAAAAACATTCACATCTTCTAGCTCCCTGGTTACTCCCAGCATCCCTTTTGTGTAGGTGAGGCCATTGCTACTTAAGGAGGATAATTGTCACATCACCCAGAGACAGAGCTAAGCTAGAGCCTGGGCCTCCGGACCCCCAGGGGCCCCACCCTGGGCCACATGGCCAAATGGCTGACCTTGGTAGGTGCTTGTGGGCTCTAGATAGAGTAACATTTACAACCTGAACTTGAAACAGGTACCTTTTCTAATCCCGAAGAACCTCGGAGAAAGAAATTCCATTCGGCATCAGTTAAGCTTCCTTGTTGACGCATGATCTCAATACAGAGCATGAAGCTGTAGATGAGTTTATGTTGTTCAAAGAGTCCTCTTGAAACATTGGCATATGCAGTCAGGAGGGTTTGCTCCAGGAGTATGTCCATGCGCTGCTGTAGATCATCTGTCTTCTCAGAAGTTTCAATTGTTGTATTGAACAACTGTGGGAGAGAGGGCTCGGTCAATGTCCCTGATTTCATTCCATTTTTGTGGAGGAAAATCACATCTCTGCTCCTCTCCTCCCTTCCCTCATATTCAGTGAACAAAGAGCAGCACAGGGCATGGGTACTGTGCTGTGGAAAAGTCCAGAATTCATCCCACATTGGCACATGACACTTATTTTCTGCATTCCCCCGTCTCTCCCCATTCTTCAGAAACGGGCCAATGCCAAACTCCGGACAACATCCCAAAGGCATCATCTCGATGAGAGACAGAAAACACAGAGAAATGCAGGGGAGCCGGCAGAACCAGGGTTCCCATGACCTCAAGTCAGATTTGATAACCCCCTTGGGGTGAGCGATGCCAGGGCCAGGTGAGGTCACGTGCCCCTCTTGGCCCTGCCCCAAGACAATTCTCAGGGTGTGGAAAGAGTGTGCTAGCATTTTCTTTGACGTTTAAGAGCGCCCAGTTTTAAAGGAGACTTCCTTCCTACCTATTTCCTACCTGGAGGTGCCCCACATTACAAGGACGGGGAGGGCAGCAGAGATGGTGGCATGGAGGGCGTAGGCATGAGAGGGCCATTTCCTGCAACCTACGAGTAGCATGTGAGGAAGAGCTAAGCATTCCCGAGGGCCCCACGCTGCGTAAGGAAGCTTGAGCAGAGCCTGAACCTGCCCGTGGGCTGGGCTGGAAGTCACGGGGGAGGGGAGCATTGCAGCAGAGACTGGGAGAGTCTCATCAGGGACTGGAAGGGTGTGTGGGTTCAGTCTCAAAAGATCCACAGCACAAGCAACAACAGTGTGAAGTGACCGGCTTTGGCCTGGGGTGGCAGGCTTCTCTCGCTGGCTGGAGTCTGACTGCAGCCTCACCCATCCCCGTTTTCCCCTAGGGTGCCAGGGCCCACGGAATGCTTAGTCAGTGTTCCATGAATAAAGAGTCTGTTCCCATCCCTCCATAAGCACATTGTTGTGGTCTTCAAACAATTTTTTATGACCCTAGGCCAGTGATGGGCAACCTTTTGAGCTTGGTGTGTCAAACTTCGCCAAAAAACTGAGCATAACTCGGGTAGTGTGTCACTTTGAAGAAAAAACATTATTTCGCAAATGTTTCATCCTCAGGAGCAGCAAATGTTTTATCCTTGGCATGCGGCCGCCTCAGCGGCCAAGTGTCATCAGAAAAGGCTACGCGTGTCAGTGCTGACACGCGTGTCATAGGTTCACCATCACTGCCCTAGGCCAAGCCTGGTATTTCCTCTAGACATCCTGTTTTAACTCATAATGGGCAGAGCAAATGTGTTGGATACAAGACGGACACCAATTGTTCGCTACTCCTCCCAAAGAGGAATGGAGTCTAGTGGAGTCTAAATCCCGTACTCTTGAATCTGGGCTGGCCTGGACTCAACTGACCAAGGGCGGGCAGCAGAAGCGATGAGGCATGACATCCAAGGCTGGGCCGGAAGAAATCTCAAAGCTTTCGCCTTGGTTCTTAGGACGTTTGCTTTGGGGAGGTGCCCCCTTGGAACCCAGTGGCTGTGTTGTGAGAAGCCCAAGCCACAGGGCGAGGCCAATGCAGGCCACTGCCGACAGCCCCGCCACGGGAGTGAGCCCATGTGTACGTCCGGCCTACTCGAGCCTCCAGATGACGGCAGCCCCAGAGACAGGGTTCACTGGAGAAGGTGGCATCCGAGCTGGGAGGGCAGGAGTTCTGAACGGAGGGAGTGCGATCAACAGAAAGCGCCCTGTGAGTCTGGGGAACGTGAATGACCAACTTGGCTGCTGCTGCGGAGTGCGGGGAAGTGTGGCTCGAAAGGTAGAACCGGCACAGGTTGGATTTGGCGTCGGAGTGCGAACTGTGTTTGATGGGAAGTATCTGTGGAAGTCCAGTTTGGACCCCAGGGATGTGGAGGGTGTTTTGAAACCACTGGGCAGAGGCTGGCCTGGCTTCCAGTGTGAGAGCCAGCCCTGCCTAAAGGAATGAGGGCCGGTGACAGGAAGCAGAGGTGTGCTGCAGGGACACACGGCGTTATCTACAGCTCTCTGGCGTTATCTACAGCTCTCTACCGTTTCCTACTGTGCGTGGCATACATGGAGAGGCCTTTGTCGGTTGAGGTGTGTTATGGGTATGAGCACAGGTGATTAGAGAAGTGAAGGTAAGCTCAACTGCTCTGTATAGAGAAGGCAACAATGTAGACGAGAGGGGGTGGGAGCTGGTAGATGGTGGGCTGAGGAAGAGGCCACTGGCAGCTGAGAGAAACTGCGGAGGTGACCGGAGGGACCACTGGGGGTGCTTGCCAAGTTTTGCTGTGTAGTGAGTGATGCAAACTCTCTCTCCCTGGAATTCGGCAGGTGAATTGACATCGCTTGCCAAAGATTTGTGACACTGAATTTGCTTTTGGGAGCTCTGGAATGAGGGCTGAAAATAATCCTGTTTACAAGACACCAGATAAAACTGAACTGTGAGTATAAGATCAAGTAGGGGGACCACACATAGAACAAGGGAGTCTTACAGCGATATGGTGAAAGTGGGAAAGGGACAAGAAAAGCTCCTCTAAATGAAAGCCAGGGGGAGGAGAGTCAGTCGTCTAAAGTCCTGGGAAAAAGACACAGACCAATTAATTCACATGAGTGCTGGCAGAGACTTGAGATATGACATGAAAAACTCTAACAGTGGAGAGGAAGCCGGTTTACTGCAGAGAAAGTACAAAGAAATAGCATGGAGCTGGGACTCTTAGAAGAGAAAAAGCCCTGGCCGGTCTGGCTCAGTGGAAAGAGCATCAGTCCACGGACTAAAGGGTTCTGGGGTTCGACTCTGGTCAAGGGCACGTACCTCGGTTGCAGGCTTGCTTCTGGGCCCCAGTTGGGGGGTTTACGGGAGGCAACCCATTGATGTGTCTCTCTCCCATCATTGTTTCTCTCTCTGTGTCTCTCACCCTCCCTTCCACTCTCTCTAAAAATCAATGGGAAAATATTCTCAGGTGAGGATTAGCAAAAAACAAAACAAAACACACAAAAACCCCCACAAACAAGAAGAAGAAGAAGAAGAAGAAGAAGAAGAAGAAGAAGAAGAAGAAGAAGAAAGGGAGGGAGGGAGGGAGGGAGGGAGGGAGAGAGAGAGAGAGAGAGAGAGAGAGAGAGAGAGAGAGAGAGAGAGAGAAAAGGCAGGCAAAAAGGAAAACAAGCAAGCTACTGAGTGGAGGAAGCCCAGAGAAAGCTCTCTTTTCTTCCTCCTCCGACTGTTCTGAGCGCACTGGGGACTCTAGTCTTTAGGAGACACGGCAGGTGGCCTCTGACCCCAAACTCCTGGAGGACTTTACCCCATAACTGGATTCCTGATTGTCTGAGGCAAGAAGAAACTCAACAGGGTTCCAAGGAAACCCCAGGAGATCACTTTCACTAACAGCAGCGCCACACTCACCTGTTTGAAATACTTTAAGGAATACTGGTACATAGGGTCTATTTCTGAGAGGCTGGCAATCACGAAGTACATGACGGAGCCTTGGGTGGCGACCGGCCGATACTTCTCTCGAGCAACGTTTATCATCACTTCAGTGGACTCTGCTTCCTTCAGCCTGCTTTTAATGGCCCCAGAAGTGATCTGAATGAACATAGGAAAACACCTTCTTAAGGGTCTGTTTTTTTTTTTTTTTTTAAAAAGGTGGGATTTGGGGAATATACCCAGTTATGTGTAGGAAAGAAATAAGGGTACAATGCATTAATGATTATAATAAGGGGGTCCCCAGATAGAATGACTGAGTCTGAGGACTCAGCGGCCTCCTACTGTCCGAGCCGACCCCCTTTCCTCCCAGAGTTAGGAATAGGCCAATGGGAACAGGCCATACAAACAGCCCCGAGAAAACTGAAGCAGTCCCTCGCTGAGACAAATCAGAATCACTCCTGAAATCACTAGCACAGTACTCCCAACTGCTCCTGAAATGACCCAGGTTCACATCATGAAAGGGAAAGGGACACCCATATCTTGTGGCCCAAAAGAGGTGAGCAGAGATGGCCTGGAAGGAAGTGGTACTGGCACCACATCCCACCCCAGAACCATCAGGAAGACTAATATTTCCCCCTGTCTTTCCCTAGCGTTCCCAGGTACGGGCGTCAGGGAATCTGGGGGTGGAAGCTGCTGCCTGTGAAGGGTTATAAGCCCACGTAAGTTGGAGCCATTTGCAACATCTTAGCTGTTCTCTTAGTTTTCTGTGTTTTGGGTCGTGGCCCTGGGGAACCGTTCAGCACATGGGCTTTCCATGAGTCCCTTCTCTGTCTCCCTCAGTCTCTCTGTGTTGCTGGCTGGCCCCGTCCTCCTCCCGGCCTCTCCACTTTTTTCCAGCTGTGGATGTCCCTGGGTGGGCAGATCCTTTGTCCTAGAAAGTCAAAGGGTCCATGAGCACTCCCTCTGCTGCTCAGTATTTGCTATACTGAAGGGAGAGCGACAGGGACCTCAGGCTTCTGCCTAGACCCTCACTACCGGATAGAAATAGAACGTGAACCACATATGTAATTCTAGCTTTTCTAAGTTTATTATGCGAGTAAAATGATCTTTAACATGACATTTTATTTAACCCACTACAATCCAATATATGCTGGCTATAAAGACATAATTCATATAAAAATTATTGAGTTTTTTTTTTTACAGTTTTAAATTAAGTCTTTGAAATCTGGTGTGTATTTTACACTAACAACACACCTTAGTGCCGACTAGCCACGTTCAAGTGCTCAATAGCCACAGGTGGCTAGGGTCTAAGTCTAGACTATCCACCCAAGGCCACCAGGAAAGGGAGTTATATCCAGGAATCAAAAGCTCAAACTCTCCCTGTATTGCCCCCTTTCAGAACCTGAGGGGACAAGGAGGAATGGAAGAGGAAATATCAGTACGGTTTTGAGGCCCGTAAAGCAGACATGAAGAGTGGCAACGACTCAGCAGACCCAGGGAAAGGGATTCCTAAACTGGCAAAGGGGAGAGCCCAGAACTTACCAATTTCTAAAACAGTACACCCTCCCCGCCTGCCACCCTCCCCGCCCGCCGCCCCCTCCCGCCTCTTCCCCCCCCCCCCCCCCCCCCCCCGCCCCGCAAAGGCTCAGCACCACTGGATGTGGGAAGGGCCTAGAATTAGAAGTGGCTGAGAGACTCCCAGGTCTTGTGAGAAGGGAGTTTCTTTGACGAATCCTGAGAAGGGATTTGCTACTGGCTAAATCCTAAATCCCTCCCCACACCACGCAGCCGGGGGGGATTGGTCCTGCCCCACCCTCGCTGAAAAACAGGTTTCACCCCCGAGGAAATTAAAAAAGGGGATTTTTTTTTTTTTTTTTGATGGAAGGAAACCAGGCACAGTTAGTTGATGGCCAGGTTGAGAGATCATACTGAGAACAGAGGGATTAGGTGAATGTACAGATGTTGGGTGCTAAGATCTGAGCTCTTCTCTTCTCAGCCTTCCAAAATACCTGCAGCCAGACCTGCACTGAGTGTTTAACTACCATCAGGGGGGAGATGGGAAGGGCGTGTGTGTGTGTGTGTGTGTGTGAGAGAGAGAGAGAGAGAGAGAGAGAGAGAGAAAGTTAACAGTTAATGTATAAAAGAAAAAACTCAAGAAGTAGAAATATGAGTCTATTACTTAGAGAAAGGATAGTAAAACCCAAGTAACCCAAACAAAAGAGATGAAAGCAGTTGTCTATGAAGGGAGTCATAGGTGTGTGTGTGTGGTGGGGGTGGGGGCGGGGAGGGGCGGGCACAGAGAAGGCAGGAAATGCTATCCTACTTAATAATAGACAAATATGCAAATTGACTGTACCTTCGCTATGCTTGTGATTGGCCAGGAGGCGCGGGGGGGCAGGACTCGGGGTGGCCGGGGTGGCTGATTGGGCCGGCGGGACACTGAGCTCGCGTCGCTGGTGGGACGCTGAGCTCGCGTCGCCAGCGGCGGCTCGAACTCAGCGTCTGCGCCATGGCTGTGCTGCGGCACAGAAGGGGCCTCTGGGGCAGCGAGCTCACGTCCCACTGCAGACCACCCAGCTTCCCCGAGATCGAAAGCAAAAGTGTGGGAGCTGGGTGCCTGTCCACTCAGGCACCAGGCCTTTCAGAAGCCTCCGCGGCACCGGAGGCTTCTGAAAGGCCTGGTGCACCAGTGATCAAAAGCAAAAGCGTGGGAGCTGGGTGCCTGTCCGCTCAGACACCAGGCCTTTCAGAAACCTCCGCCCCGCCGGAGGCTTCTGAAAGGCCTGGTGCACCAGCGGACAGGCACCCAGCTCCCCCCGTAAATGTGAATGATTCAATCGTGCATTGGGCCTCTAGTTTTTACATAACAAACCTTGTAGAAATATTTTGTTCTTTAAACAATTTGCATGTACATAAAACTTTGATAAGAAAATAAATAGATTAACAACCAACTTCCAGAAAAGAAAAACACAAGATAGGATGAATGAAAAGAGGATAAAGAGATGGATGAACAGCCCTAGCCGGTTGGCTCATTGGATAGAACACTGGTCCATGGACTGAAGGGTCAAGGGTTTGATTCAGGTCAAGGGTATAGAACTCGGTTGCAGGCTTGATCCTGGGCCCCAGTAGGGGCGTGTGCTGGAAGCAACCAATCCAATTGATGTGTCTCTCTCACAGCAATGTTTCTCTTCCTCTGTCTTTCTCCCTCCCCTCCACTCTTTCTAAAAATCAATAGAAAAATGTCCTCAGCTGATGATTAACAAAAAAAACAAAACACACACACACACATACAATACCCCTCCCCCCCCCGCCACACACAAGAGATTGATGAACAAACAAGAAAAGAGAAGTAAGCAATGGAAGACCCACAATTTCGTGTTTATTATTGTTTCAATACTGAGATAGATCCCAAGAGACTGTAGGATATAAAGCATAAAACATTTCCCCATCAAAGTATTTTTTAGTAAATTATTTTATGCTTCTCACAAATGGCTAAAATAATTTTATAGTTTGTATTCCCAGTATACTTTTAAAATTATGATTTGAATCTGAGAAATAATTCAGTGCAAGATATACATGTAATATAAAACTTCCTCTTACTATTAATACATTTTTACTGAGTGCCATATATACATCCAAGGCACTATGCTTAGCCCTTGGAGAAAGAATATCAAGATGAACTATTCAAATTCTTATTACATAGACATGAACCACCAAGCAAAAGAGATAAGACATGTTATAGATACCTATGACATAGGGTAAACAGGGACAAGTACTATAATAGAGGCTTGGATAAGATGCTGTAGGTGTTCCAGGGAGGAAGAGATTAATTCCATCTGGGAGTATTGGGAGACTTCCCAGAGGGGCGACATTAATATGAATATATAATTGTGTTATTCCTTTCAACTTATATTTTGTTCCAGTTCTTTACATTACATGTTTTATTTAAAAAAAAATGCAGACAAGAGGGGCCATTGTCTATAATTTATCTTCTCTTCCTTTGGTTGGTGCCAGACAAGTATACTCATAAGTGAGCCCTGGAAGCCAGGTGTGCATGCCATTCTTGCTGTAAAAGGCTTTGTAGGAACTCTCAAAGGCTGTAGCTATAACTTCTGGAGTCACACACTTTTTATAAGTACTAAAAAGATCTTACTTGCCTTTGAATCCTGAAGTGTCTCAATAAGCTCCTCATTGTCCAGAATATTACCTTCAGACGTAAAGAGCATTTTCAAGATTTTATCTTCAATCGTTTTTAGCTGGTTTTTATCAGTGTTGATCCTCACAATGAGCTTGATTCTTTGTTCTTCCAACTCAGGTTTCTCAAGTCGCACCACATCACTAGAACCAAAGTTTGAATACGATATTATGGCTTTGTCAGTGCCCTAAAGTTGCTTTTCTCCCTAAAGTTGCTTTTCTCTCTCTCAAAATATATATCTACACTAATAAAAGAGAAACCTGCAAATTAACCATTACTCAGCTATGCCAAATCACGCCCATCAGCCAATCAGGAGCAAGTATGCAAATTAACCCAACCAAGATGGCAGCCGGCCATGGAGCTGGAGTCGGTGATGGAGGAACCAAGCTTCCTGACTGGCCCTGGCCTCTGCTCAAGGCTACAAAGTTTCAATTATAAAAGATAAATAAATCCTAGATACTTGCATCCAGCTGGCCCTGGCCTCCGCTAAAGGAGGTGCTGAAAAAAAAAAAAAAAAGAAAAAGAAAAAAAGGAGGGGCTGGGACGTTGGGTCACCAGCAGATGATCAGGCCAGGATGGGATGGCAGGGGCCGTTGGGGGTAAGCAGACCAGCAAGGGGGCCAGTTTGGGGTGAGCAGGCCGTCAGTGGGGGTCAGTTGGAGGTGATCAGGACAGCGGGGGGGGGCAGTTTGGAGTGAACAGGCCAGCAGGGGGGCAGTTGGGGGTAAGTAGGCCAGTGGGGAGGGAAGGTGGGGCGAGCAGGCCAGCTGGGGGGGCAGTTGGGGGTGAGCAGGCCAGCAGGGGGGCAGTTGGGGGTGATCAGGCTGGCGGGGGGCATTTGGGGACAAGCATGCTGGCAGCGGGGGGCAGTTGGGGGTAAGTAGGCCAGTGGGGAGGGAAGGTGGGGCGAGCAGGCCAGCTGGGGGGGCAGTTGGGGGTGAGCAGGCCAGCAGGGGGGCAGTTGGGGGTGATCAGGCTGGCGGGGGGCATTTGGGGACAAGCATGCTGGCAGCGGGGGGCAGTTGGGGGCAAGCAGGCTGGCAGGCAGAGTGGTTAGGGGCAATCAGGCAGGCAGGCAGGCAGGTGAGCGGCTGGAGCCAGCAGTCCTGGATTGTGAGAGGGATGTCCTACTGCCGGTTTAGGCCTGATCCCTGTAAACCAGCAGTAGGACATTCTTCCAGGGGTCCCAGATTGGAGAGGGTGCATGCCAGGCTGAGGAACACCCCTTCCCCCGTGCACGAATTTCATGCACCGGGCCACTAGTATATATATAATTTGCTACTGGCTAATGCTACTAGCCAAGTCCTAATGCAAGAGGCCCCTCTTTTGTTGGGTTTACATAGTGGCTATTCAGTGAATTACATATTAGTTCTGTTTCTTTATATTGTATTTCAAAGCCTACACTACCACAGTTTTTGCTCATCTTCTCTTAGAAAAACTTGCTCAATCCTGATCTCTCTAATTATTCAATTTCTGTCTGATGTTTGTTTGTGCCAGGTGAAAATGGTGTGTGGAACATTCTTTTATCCCATCACCTCCCTGAAATGATTCTTGATTGCATCTAATAACGGGACCTTACTGCTAGCCTCCCACTCCACCCCACCCCTGTGCCCCCTCCTGTCCAAATGTGAACTTTTCTCTCCCTTTACTTGTCCTCTCATGATTTTCTCCCAGCACTGTTTGCAGGAGCTCTTATTAAGCATCACTCTGTTCGAGGCACCCTGTTAAGAGTTTTATGTGGATTCTCTCTTTTAATCCTTTGAATGCTCCTGTGAGGTGGGCACAATGGTTATCACCCTAGCTTGCAGATGAGCATACAGACCATACAGGTCATTTCCTGGGGCCACATGGAAATGCTTTGAGAGGCAGAGATGGGCTCCTACCTGGGTCAGTTGTCTCCAGGGCACATGCTATTACCCGCTCTGAAGAACTGCCTCACACAGTAACTCCTTGTTTATTTGTTATGCACATCCTGAATTCAGAAACTTAAAAAATTATTACATGAAGACCATAAGAAATCATCACTGCAAATCCACTTGTTTACAGGATTTTTTTAGAAGAGTATAAAGTGCAGCCTGGAGATTCAACACTCCAGGACTGAGCCTCAACATCCCCCCGTTTCTTGTCGGCACTTCTGCCTCTCAGCCCAGGCAGTCTCACACGCGACAGCTCAGCGACACAGCTCAGCTCAGCCCCTCATGGGACTGAGTTGGTGTGCAAAATGTTCAGCCGCGTCCTTAGAACATGGCCATGAACTGTGGGGAGATACCCTTTGTCTGGAAAGGTGTGAGCCTAGCACAATTCAAGCAAGTTAGCAGCTGGCAGAATAGATTTCTAAAATAAACGAGGAAAATGAGACTTAAACTCATTAGTGATACCGGGAGAATATCAGGATAATCTTGATTCAAATATAAAGGATTGTATTTATTTTGAATATGGGTCTAAATTATATTTTCCTTTAAAGTTAATCAATATATACACACATAGTTTTTAACTAACATCAATGTTGTTATTTTAATAAATATTTAAAATATTTTGCCTTCTAAACTTCTTGGCTAATTCTGATGGTTAATATAAACAATCCATAATCTCACTTTTGGAGAATGGAGATTTAATCACAGACAAAGTATTACCAAGGGAGGGTATTTTTTTTTTTTTTGAGGTAGACAAATGTAGGTAAAAATAAATGCACTGAGAAAATAACTAGAGTTGAGAGAGACAGGAGAAATACATTTGAGAGCAGTAGTGTTTTTTCAGTGGGGAGTAATGAGTCTCTAGAAACCATGGACAACTGACTTCATTTACTTGCCCAAGATCGGAATCCCAGTGAAAGGGAAGAGCCAGGCTGGGCTGCAGGCCTGGCCTAAACCATGGCCGAGAATGAAGAGAATATCCCTGATCTCCTAAGGAGACTGGACAAGATCAGCAGCTGCAGAAAGTGATGACAGAGTCCCGGGCAGTGTGGCTCAGGAGGTCATGGTTCGATTCCTGGTCGGGGCACAAGCCCAGGTTTCGGGCTTGATCCCTGGTGTGGGGTGTGCAGGAGGCAGCCGATCAATGATTCTCTCTCATCATTGATGTTTCCATCTCTCTCTCCCTCTCCCTTCCTCTTTCAAATCAATTAAAAAAAAAGTGATGAAAGAGGGAAAGAACTTGGCCATTTATTGTTATCTTTGTGGTTGAGGGTTTATGAGTGATGTTTTCTTTTAATACATTAAAATTTTTCTTTGTCAAAATTTCTAAAGAAAATATTAGGATCCACCCCCCCTTTTTTTATTACCTTAACAACTGGTCCTCCAGACCTGACCTGGTCACAGTGAAATTGATGATGGTAACTTTAATGCACACCTAGAAAAGGAGCATAGAGTCCATTCAAATGCTTAAGTTCATACTGAGCAAATGAGAAGTGCACTCTTTATTAGAACATGGCTCGCTATTACCCAGCTGAACATGCTCATCCACACGCACACACACCAACCATCCTGTCTTATAAAATCTTAATATGATTCTCCCTGCCAGTAGGAGTGAGTCTAGTTCCTCAAATGCCACAGTTATAGGTGAACCAGCAAAGAGTTAAAAAGAAGCAGGGTTATAGAACCAATTGCTCAGGGTCAGATTCCAGGTGCACCCTTTAGCACATGTATGATGCTGGACAAGCCATTCACTCACGCTGAGCTTTCCGTTCCTGATATTTGAAAATTGGGATGATAACAACTCATGAGGTATATGTAGGGACCAATTGAGATAGTAAAATCCCTTAGTTACAGTAACTTGCGCATAGTTTGTCCTAAAGAGAAGATATTATTGATAATAAATCAAGCTTTACATATTTTGTCTCATCATAACATTTTAATGAAAAATTGCTATAATATTCTGACATTATTTAAATAAGTCAACAGGTGTTAACTTATTTAAATAATGTCATCAGAATATTGTAGCAATAAATATAATAAGAGTAGGTGTTTGCATGTAATGTATTTTATATGTTATTCTTATTTAATCTGCATAACAAATCCCTGAGGTAGGCTTTCTCTCTAATTCACCCATAGTCACAGAGCTGGGGTTGGGTAAGGTATGCGATGCTCCTTCTCAAAAGTTAAATAAGTGAGAAATCGAAGGTTGTAAGTTGATCACTTTTCTAAATTCTAAAATGGCACTTCAGACATGCACTCTGGCAGGGGTTGACACAGAAAACCTTGACTTAGGTTTTTAATGGCACTTCCCTTTTCTTATTCAAGAAGTGTGTCAGTTTTATTCAACCCGAACACATCTATGAAGTCAGTAACTGAAACGAATATGACGCCATTTAAAAGGGTATATTTAAAGATATTTTAAAAATTGTGTGTGTGTGTCCCAGCCAGTGTGGCTTAGTGGCGGAGCATCGACCTATGAACCAGGAGGTCATGGTTCGATTCCTGGTCAGGACACATGCCAGGGTTGCAGGCTCAATCCCGGGGTGGGGGTGTGGGGGGGAGGGGCACGCAGAAGGCAGCCGATCAATGATTATCTCTCATCGTTGATGTTTTTTTCTCTCTCTCTCCCTTCTTCTCTGAAATCAATAAAAATACTTAAAAAAATTGTGTGTGTGCTGAGCAGTAAAGTCCCTTCCCTAACTGTCCCAGCCCCATTAGAGAAGCGGAGACCTGCTGGGCTGGAAGGCCCTGCTGAGTGTGCAGCTGTGCCTGGAACTCTGGCAGCACAGAGTTGGGAGGTGGTGGAAGGGGTAGGGTCGGGGCGTGGAGAGCTCCTCAGAGCCCCTTCTGGGAAGGAAGAGAGGAGTCCCGCTGTCTTTATTGCTGTTGCTACTGCTGTGGGCTCTTCAGCACAAGAGTAGAGATTCTGGATCCTACTGTGGCGCAGGGACATGTGTGTGGAAGAGGGGGCGTTCACACAGCTCCCTCAACTAGTCTAAGAGCATGAGGAAGGGGACAAGATGACTTCTCCCCCAGGACTCCAAGTACAGACACTGGGCATTTGAATCATGATTCTCTGATGTTGCCGGTCAGCAGAGTTTTCCTTGTTTGGGGCTGTATGCCGTGGGTATCTGCACACTTAAACATGGACAGCGCCCCTTCCATAAACTCTCAATTAAACTCTGAGTCAGGTATCAGCCACAACAAGAGGGCCCAGGTGGCCCTGTGCCGAAGGAGGGGAGGAATGATTAGAGGGGGTGGTGCCCTGTGATGTGAAGAGCAGCTGTGGACCAGGAGGGAGATGGTGAGAGGGCTGAAGAGGTGCACAGGGGAGTGAGGTGGGCAGCGGCCTGGGGATCGAGTGGGGAGGATTGGAGTCGCACCTACAAGGCCAGTAGAAGGGTGACTGGACTCAGAATCAGGACTCAGAAGAGAAGCAAGATGGAGGGTAATGGAAGGAAGTGGTGTGTGTGTGTGGGGGGGGGGGGGGCTTGGAGAGGGGACAGGGAGCTGGGGAAGACTTGGTCCCTTCAGGTGGGAATCCACCACACATCAGAGACCTGTCACACCATAGTAATCCATTCAGGCCGGGAATTCCAGACCCACAGCTCATACCTCAGGCAGGTAGTGGGGATTTGGCAATTTGGTTGTCATATAAAACCTAAAGTTTTTGTCATAGTCAATATCTGAGTCTCCAAGGTGAATGAGCAGTCGTCCACCACTTATGAAGGTCTGTTTCAAAAGAATGGGTTCTAGAGCTGGATCCAAGGTTTCTTTAAGCTTAAAAATTAAAACAAAAATACAGAAAAAGTTAAAGGAAACATTAGTTAATGGGTGACATCAGTCTTCACTGAGAGTTGGTGAGGTTTCCTGCTTCAACACTGAACTTGGCACTCGTCCCTCATCCCAGCCATCTGCTCACATACAGCTCTCCGCCCGCTCCTTACATGCCCTCGGACACCCCAAGGCCCCCCACACTCCAGTGCTACACAGCCTGAACTACCACCAGGACTCCCAGGCTGCCATCAACCGCCACATCAGCCTGGAGCTCACAGCTTCCTAGTCTTACTACTTTGACTGCCGTGATGTGGCTTTGGAGAACTTTGCCAAATCTTTTCTTCACCAATCTCATGAAGAGAGGGAGCATGCTGAGAAACCGGTGAAGCTGCAGATCTCATGAAGAGAGGGAGCATGCTGAGAAAACAATGAAGCTGCAGAATCTTCCTTCAGGATATCAAGAAACCAGACCTGATGACTGGGGGAGGGGGCTGAACGCACTGGAGTATGCGTTACACTTGGAAAAAAAAGTGTAGATCAGTCACTACTGGACTTGCAAATCTGGCCAGTGACAAAAATGACCCCCATTTGTGTGACTTCATTGAGACTCATGACCTGAATGAGCAGGTGAAATCCATCAAAGAACTGGGTGGCCTCATAACCAACCTGTGCAAGAGATGGGTCCCCAGAATCTCTGTGACAAGCACAGCCTGGGAGACAGTGATGAGAACTAAGCCTTAGGCTGCTCCCCAGAGCCATGCGGGTGACCTCCCTGGTCAGCAGAACGTGCATGTTGGAGTTACCTTTACCTTTTAGGTAACTTGTACCAAATCATCCACTTATGTTCTTTCATTTGTACCATTTCTTCAAATAAAGTAACTTGGTACCTCAGCGTAACCCTCCCCTCCACACACATGGATGACATCAACTTCTCCAAATTCCTTAGGCCGCAGCATTTACTTTGAACAAGCAGTCTTTCAGTGATCATATGGATATTTCACACTATCCGCTCACTACCTCTGTCTATTTTCCAGCGATTGCTTTATCAATAGTCTAGGGCCGTGGTCGGCAAACTGCGGCTTGCGAGCCACACGGCTCTTTGGCCCCTTGAGTGTGGCTCTTCCACAAAATACCACAGCCTGGGTGAGTCTATTTTGAAGAAGTGGCGTTAGAAGAAGTTTAAGTTTAAAAAATTTGGCTCTCAAAAGAAATTTCAATCGTTGTACTGTTGATATTTGGTTCTGTTGACTAATGAGTTTGCCGACCACTGGTCTAGGGCAATAAGAGCACGTAAGGGCAACACATTGCTCATCCCCAGGATGAAGAAGCTGAGGAAGGAGTGTCCCTGCAGGGCGGTCCTCCAAGAGGTCCCAGACACAAAGGACCCGTCCGCTCTCACAGCTGTTCCCAGTCGTGAGTGGCCAGTCTGCAGCTTGTTGTCCAAATCTGGCCTCTGCGGCCTGTTTCTGTAAAGCTCTGGAGCTCAGAATGGCGTTACTCTTTTAAAAGGTGGTAAAAAGAAACAGACAAAACCTCCAAACCAAACCAAACCAAACCAAAGAATATTTGTTCAGAGAATGTTTGTACAGAGACTGCATGTGGCCTGAAAGAACTAAAATATCTGCCTCTTTACAGAAAAAAATTGTGGACTCTCATATAAGACAGTTAACCCCCACCCCAAAGCAAACCTGGTTAGTGGTAAGAACTTGAACGTGCAGACGTTGCCAACAGACCCCATGACAAACATCGTTGTCAGCATCCACGCGGTGGGGGCCCATGGCCCAGGAGCTTCAGCATTGGATTGTAATCAGTAGTTAACAAGCTTATTTCACACTGTGGCATGGCACCCAAGCATGGAAACACTTCAAACAAAAGTTTGTGAGGTAAAATTTCCCTTACTACTCAGGATACAAATTTTGTATTTTTAAAATTCTGTTCTATTTCATTAAAAACATGCTGACTGAGATAGACTAACTCAATTTCACACCATGACTGGGTGGAGACAAAGTTTAAAAATACCCCCTACAAATGCCTAAAATAGCCAAATGAAACCAGGTGTGTAATGCTACTGACTCCACGTCGCCGAAGGCAGGAGCAGCCGGACAGTGTCCCATTCCTGGCTGGGGCCCTGAGCAGTCAGCTATAGACAACCGCCCCCACCCCCTGCTGTCCAGGGCAGCACGTCGCAGAAAGTTCTCTGTCCGCTGCCATGAGAGAAGGAATTCCCTCAGGACCTCCTGTGTTATGAAGTAAACCGGGGTTTAGGAATCCAGGATGAGGCTAACATAGCTGTGCCCCATCAGATTTGGAGACCTCACCCTCTCCTGTAACGTCAGGATTTGAATCAGGACCTGGGACCCATTACAGCACTTCCCGGTGCTGGTCAAGGCCACAAGCCACACATGGAAGCTTCATTTCCTACCTCTCCCCTCCCCTTAATGGCTCTGTGAGCACTGGGCTTGCCCCTGCAAAGCCCTGAGCACGAGTTCTCTTCCTCCCCTTCTCTCATTGCCTCTCTCTTGTCTCTGTTTACTCTTTGTCCCCAGCTAGATTGTAAGCTATTGAATCCTCCCCGCTCAGTCCCCAGGCTGATGCCCTATCTCACTCCCCTGTACTGTTTGCCACTGATTCTCAAACAATGTGTGTTGAATGAGTGAACCATTTCGAAAACTTCCATTCTTGGAGTGATTCCGAAGAAATGGAGCACTTGGGCTCAACAAATATCCTTTAAAAAACAAGAACACAGAAGCTCATTCTTATCACATCACTTAATTTAAGTCTGACCTTATATCCAAGCAGAAGGTGATGTTTCTACTCCCTGGACTGATTTACTGGCTTCAGATCACTAGTGTGTGTGGACAGTCCCTGATGGCACCACTGCTTTGAATTTTCGGGGCAGCTAACCACCAGGAGCCACAACGAGGCCGGAGAATCAGCCACGTCCCAAAGCAGAGCCCATCCCACGGAACACCAGAACCATGTCTGCAAACGGGGAATTTTCCTCAGTAAACAGCTTGCTCCCCGTGTGCGAGTGTATCATTCAAGAAGCAAAGCAATCAGTTTGACTGACTTGCATGTGGACCTGACTGGTGTCTTCAGCGCGATGCAGATGTGGTGCGCATAGGGTGCCAGATATAACCTGGAAGTTGGGGGCTAGCAGGAGAAAAGGAGCATGAAAAGCAAACCTCTTCCAGTAAGACAGGCAAACCGAGTCGGATGGAATTTTCGAGCGTGCGTAAGAAATTACTATCCGTAAGCTTAATGATCTTTAAGCCACTTTTGATTTCCTTGTTCCTTATCCAGCGATTGGCCTGTGTGAGAAAGCACAGAGCAAGGCTTTATGAATGGCTAGGAGGTGAAAGCTTTTAAAAGTCAAGTTAAGAAAATTTGTTCAATCAACAAACAGGTTTGAAAGGTAAAAATAATAACATAAAAAATACCACCACCACTCCCTCACAAATAAAAACATGTTTTAAGCCCAATGTTTGGGATTCTTTCTTTTAGTCAAATTTGGAACAAATGAAGAAAAGATCCACCTGGAAAACATTATACTTGTGCTGTTCCAGCCCGTCTCTCTGCCTTCACAACGGCTCCTTTTCCAAACCCGGTGGAGTATAATCTGAGCCATGGGGTTAGGAGTCAGGTAGCGGGATTCTGTAAATTCTAGGCAGGCTGGCCCTAAAACTCATCAGACCCTTACTTCGTTTTGATTCCTCAGACTTTTTAGGAACAAGGACTATATCAGAATGAGTTTCTTCCCCCCACCGAAAACAGAAGAGTCAAGGTCAATCCCCTAAACTAATCCCATAACAATCAAAAGGAAGTTATGGGTGCCTCCCTTTTCTACATCCACTGAATGAGGGACTTGGGCTAAAAGACTCTAAACTCCCTCTAGATCTCCATCCCAGAATCTCACAAGTCAGTTCAAGTCCACTTTAGCACCAGTAATGGGTAGCACAGTGTGAAGCATAGTCAACCTGAAGAAGCACTTGTTACACACCTGATCTTGGGGGTCAATCATCAAAGGCCATCGTCTCCCTTGAGTCACCAAAATGCCATTTTCCGTGGATATCATGTCCCGGGGCAGCCCATCCGTGTTCCACTGCCGAATTTCGTAGGGATCACCAAGAATGCTGATGAGACTGAAGGAAGAATCGATGGGGATCTCCAGAGACTGGCAGTCCTGGGTCCAGCACTCTATCAGCTGCAAGGGCAGGAGAGCTTACTTGTAGGGAACAGGAACCCTCAGTAAGTGAGGGCACACACACAACGTTGGGTTAGGGGGAAGTCCTGCCAGGCTCAGCAGGCATCCTGGCGAGGAGCATGGGACACAGGAATTGGACTAAAAATTAGGAGATCTGGGTCCTTTGGACATGTCACCACCTGGGCTGGACTTCATGTGTAAATGACAAAGAGTCACAGTAGTCTTCAATCAGGGGTGTACTGCCCCTCTTGGGAGAGTCTGGAAGCACGTGGAGAAGTTGGGGTTAACACAATGACCGAGGGAGCTACTAGCAGTTGGTGGGTCAGGGGAGAGGATGTTGGCAGGTCACCTCCTTCGATGAGTGGCACAGTCGTGCACAACAGAGAACACTGTGTCCCCAGGAGCACCACCGGGCTCCTGCGGAATCTATGAGTCCTATGCTGACTAGGTTTGGCAACTCAAAGACAAGGGTGAAACGTTTTAGGGAGGCATTTCGTAAAAATGGCTTGAAAATCACTCTGATCATTTAGATTCCTGTGCCTTGTTTTGCCTAGTCCTTTGAAGCCGCCTCACCAATTCAGGCTGACTTTAGATGCCACTTCTGATCATAATAGTAGGGGACTCCCTGTCTCTTTTTCTTCCCTCAGGTTCTTGTGATGTGAATGTAAGTGATGAATAACTTTCTAAGGCAGGAAAAGAAAGGGAAGAGAAGGGAGAGGGGAAGGGGAAGGGGAAGGGGAGGGGAAGGGAAGGGGAAGGGGAAGGGAAGGGAAGATATGTGTTAAGGAAAGGCTACCGGTAGACCATCACTGGCTGATGGGAGAGGGGAAGGGCTGTGGAGGTAGAAATAAATTTCCGGTTGGAAAACCTCCAGAGTGGACAGCCTCCATCTAAACTCAAGAAAAGGACCCCTGTCCTCCTCCCCACCCCCTGCCCCCGCCAGCCCAGTTTCAGCTGCTTCTCATTACTCTTTAGAGAAGGCATGTTTACTCACCAGTTGCCGATACTGGGCTGTGAAGGCCCCGTAATAGGCCACGCAAGCTGCTGCTATGAACACGTTCCCGATGATATTCGATAGCTCCTCGTCGAATTTATTGATGGTTTCTTCCCATCGAACTTTCTCATCTCCTAAGGCAGCTGTCAGCTTTCCAGCACGTATCAGACGTGCTTTTGTCAGGGCCATATTCCTTGCTGGAAAATTTTAAGAAAATCAGATTATGTTACTTAATCTTTTCCTAAAATAGAAGTTTATTCACCTGCTTCTGTTTATAGTAGGAATTAGCATTATTTAAGCACTCTGTGCTATTTATTTTCTGAATCAAATGCATGTGTTGCTTTATGTTACAACTAGAGGCCTGGTGCACGAATTCGTGCATGGGTGGAGTCTGGCTGGCCCTGCCCTGATTGGGGTGGGGGGGCCGATTGGGGCTGGGGCCAGCCAGGGGGAGGGGCTGCGGGAGGTTGGCAAACGGGGGGGGGGGGTGGACCGCAGGAAGTTGGCCGGCCAGCGCCCCCCTCCCCCCTCCCCCCTTCCCCCCTTCCCCCCCTTTCCCCCCCTTTCCCCCCCCTCACAGTGCGCCTCATAGCGACCGGTCGTTCCTGTCGTTTTGGTTGCTTAGGGTTTTATATATATAGATGTAACATGCCCCCAACAAGCCATATTCACATATAGGAGTTGAATCTATACAATATTCCAGTTCTTCTAATTTTATATTAGGAGGCATTTAATGCACTAGTCTAATGGAATTATGTCCTGCATGTTGAATGAAGCTGAGATATGACTGACTGCCTTAAAACTCCTTCTACTTTTGCCCTGGCCAGCTTGACTAGTGGTTAGAGTGTTGGCCCAAGGACTAAAGGTTTGTGGTTCAATTCCCAGTCAAGGGCACGTACCTCAGTTGCAGGTTTGCGGCCCAGTGGGGGTGCATGCGGGAGGGAACCAATCAATGTGTCTCTCTCACATCCATGTTTCTCTCTCTCTCTCCCCCTCCTACTTGCCTTCTTCTCTTTCTAGAAATCAATGGAAAAAGCAAGCAAACAAACAAAGTCTACTTTTGAAAATCAGGCATTTTCTGACCAAAATACATTTTATGAGTTACTTACTCAGACTTTCTTTCTCACCCACACTCTTATCATATTCATCTTGTAAGGCCTGTATTTGATCTTCCACTTTTTTTAGCAATGCTCGCTTTTCTTTCAGGGTAGCCATGGTAACATCAAGTTCAGCCTAATAAAATAAAGTAAATATGTATGAATAGGCCCCAAAAGAAGGTGAAATCTGCCCACGTATAATACATTTTTTAAAAGTAGGATGGATTTATGTTCCCTTTTACATGTCCTCAAACATTTTGAGATGATATATAAAGTTGAAACAAATATAAAATCACATAAGAGAAGAGCAGAAGCAAACAGATGAGAACAAAACAGAAACAAAGCCCAATGAAATAAATCCTAGAAGGAAAAGAGAGACAGATTTACCAAGCATTGGGGGTGAATTAGTGACTACACTGGATTACCAACTTTAAGCGATGAAACAAATGAAATAGCCCTGCAACAGTGAAAACGGATCTTTCCTGACTAGTTCTCAGGAGCAGGGATTGCACACCATGCCCTTCGAGCCATTGCCAGCCTGCTGCCTGCTTTCGTATGGTTTGTAAGTGAGTGGTTGGGGGGAAAAAAATCAAAAGAACAATATTTCATAACACATGGTGATTGTATGAAATTCAAATCCCGGTGCCCACAAATGAAGTTATATTGGAGTGCAGCCATGCTCATTCATGTGTGCAGTGCTGATGGTGTTTGTATGCTGCAAGGGCAGAGCCGAGTAACTGCAACAGAGACCCCAGAGCCAGCAAAGCTGAAAGCACTTACTATCTGAATCATTTTTAAAAAATATATTTTTATTGATTTCAGAGAGGAAGGGAGAGAGAGATAGAAACATCAAGGATGAGCATCATTGATTGGCTACCTCCTGCACGTCCCACACTGGGAATGGAGCCCACAACCTGGGCATGTGCCCTGACCTGGAATTGAACCGTGGCCTCCTGGTTCATAGGTCAACACTCAACCACTTAGCCACGCCGGCTGGGCTATCTGAATCTTTATAGAAAAAGTGTGCCAACCCCTACTCTACAGCCCTAGTTCCTTCAGTAACCTACTCCGCTAGATGACCAATCCGTCCTGCTTGGGACCTCACTTCCGATTGTGGATTAAGTTAGATTTCAGAGCCTCAGAGGGCACTGTCAAGGGTGGGAGTAATTAGAAAAGGGAAACATAGAACATCTGATCCTAGAGCTAAAAGGGACCGCAAAAATACCATAGGCAATATGAATATACTAAGAATTCATTTTCCTTTTTGCTGGAAGAGGGTTGATTTTAGAGGTCATTTCTGAAAAAAATAATCTTTGCTATGGAGTGGCTAAGAGCCCCAGTTATGGGGCCAGAAAGATTCTTCCCCAGCCCAGTTCTACCAATTTCAATACCTGTATTGGTGGTTTTGTTAAGCCTCAGTTTCCTAACCTAGAAAATGGGGATAATAGCAGGTGAGGATTAAATGAGATGGTACATGTGAAACTCACCCACAGCCCGGCACATCGCAAACAACTCATGAGGACACTCCTGATGTTAAGTTCTCAGGGGTCGACTCCGGAGCAAAAGTGAAACACCTGGGGATGCCCTGTTCTAATTCCAGGGACCCTATTGAGTGTCCTGACTGGAAACTTGCCCCTGGTCCTGAGCCTCCCACCCAGCCCTAAAAAATGTCCAACAGGTGCTGGGCTCAGCCTGGTGCTCTGACAGCCGCCTCTGCTCAGGCTCCCCTGCTCTGTGCTCTGCCTCTCCAACCTCTACCAGGCCAGACTTCCCAGAACACAGAGGCTGCAGGTCTCTGTTCACAACCCTGTTCCTTATCGCCTTGGCCTGGTATTGAGGGGCTTCCATTGCATGGCTCCCCCTGGTGGGCCGACCTTAGGTCTTCCTACTTCACATCCTCAATCTCTCTGGTCCTACTCCCTGCTGTGAACGCACCACGCTCACTCCTGCCTCCAGCATGGCCCCTACTGAAAAAGTCTTTCCCAGTCCTCTGTCTGCTTGAACCTCTGGGTGGGACGTTTGGAAATGGTAACTTCTAGAAATCATTGGAAAGAACGTAATTTAATCTAGAGCCCTCTGCTTTCCTTTAATTCATGTGGAGAATATTAAGCTGGATACCCAACACATTCATCATAACAAAATAAATTAACTAATAGGTCAAGAATAAAAAATTTAAAAATTGTTGAAGAAAACATGGACAAATTCCCTACGTTCTCAAAGTAAGGAAGGCCTTTTTATGTATGACACAAAATTCAAAAGCTATAAATAAAAGCTATAAAAAAGGTTTTTTACATGTGGAAACAAATAATCTTTGCCAGCTATTTTTTTTTTTTAAAGACAGAAACTAGAGCACTGTTACTATCTTCATTGCTTAGGGTCACGGGGCATGATAAAGGAAGTTTGAATGATGGGTGATCATGGCCTTTAATTCTATAAAAACATCACAACACAGATAACTACCTGCGCGGCACGGAGCTTCTGCCTCTTTGGTTCAACTTCTTTGACCACCCGAGAGTACAGGTCCATGGCTCTCACCCACATGCACATGGATTTACATGCTTTGGATACTTTCTCTACTTTCTCAGGCACAAAATCAGGATTATTAATATACTTTTGAAGCTTTGCCAATATCTGAGGCTTTATGTTTTCCTTATCATATTCTAAAAGTCTTCTGAGAAAGTTAGAGTCACCGAGAAGTTGTTTTGCTGTTGGCCAATCAGGCCTGAAAGACAGAAGTGGTAAGTTAGTAGCATTGTAATAAAATAGCATGGGAACCAAAGAAATACATTCTTTGGAGAACATTATTATTCCAATAAGTGGGTAGTTTTCATCTCAATACTATAATCCCGGTAAATGGTAGTTATGTACGCCATAATTTATGGGCAGACAGGTAATTGGATGGCTGATGTTTCCTACTACCCAGTTTTAGCAGGGAACGAATCATAAAATCATAGAATTTTAGAAATGTAAGGCAACATAGAAAAACCAGTTTTATCATTAAAATGCCCCAGACACTCACATTTTAACTTTCTTTCCTTAGTTTAGATCATTAAAATCTCTTGCCAGGACACTATGAATCACCTTCTAACTGATTTTATGTCTCTCAGTCAACCTTACCTCCTGTGAACTTTTTTTAAAAAATATTTTTTTTTATTGATTTCAGAGAGAGGAAGGGAGAGATAGAAACATCAATGATGAAAGAGAATCATTGATTGGCTACCTCCTGCAGGCCCCCCCCCCTCTGGGGATCGAGCCCACAATCCGGGCATGTGCCCTTGACTGGAATCGAACTCGGGACCCTTCAGTCCTCAGGCCAATGCTCTATCCACTGAGCCAAACCAGCCAGGGCCCTCCTGTGAACTTTTGCCAAATTGGTCTTCCTCACATGAAAATCCGATTATGTTGAAAATGTTCAATGGCTCTCAGTCCCCTATGGCCAGGGCTCTCCGACTGTGCTTTAAGGGCTGCCAGGCCCCACTGAGGTGCTGGCCAGAGGGTCCTGAGGAAAGCCTGGCAGGGGGGTGCTCTAGCCCTCTCCCCTTGCTTTGATCAGTTTTACATGGAAAGGTTTCTTATAACATAATTTTTATTGAAAACTAAAAAGACTGTATTATTAAAGAAAGTTTGAAAACTACATGTCTACCAGAAGAAATCTGAACTGCTTAGCACAGTATATGAGACCTTTCATGATGTAATCCCTGCCTTCCTGCCCAGCCCATCCCATCCCATGAGCATTGAAGGTCGCTAGGCTCTCTCCATGGTCCTACTCTCCACCTGAGCATCATCCCTCCAAAACCCCACTCACATCTCCCCAGGGGTCCTCTTATCTCAGCCCTCCTAATACTATGCAACTTTCTCATGTCTTGAAATTAATATTTTTCATGTCTGTCTTTGCAGCAGACTGTATGTGCCTTGTTAAAAAAAAGATGCTTTTAGAATCAATTTGTTGAATGACTTCCCAAACCAATGAGCGGGTACAGAAGAGAATGAACACTGAGAAAAACTGCAAAGAAATCCCACCAGGTGTTTTGGCGATACATGATTCTGGGTTACTCACTTGGCATTCAAGAGAATGGAAATTGCTTCCATAACAGTCATGACCAGGTCTGGGGGCTTCGTAAAAACTCTGATTTCAGATATATCGGCTTTATCTAAGGAGTCCAGCGCTTTATTGGCGGCGTCGAGTGCAGGCAGAGCTTCTTCAAGGTCTCTCTGAGCATCATCAGCTATTGCTTGGGTTTCTTCGGCTTTGACCTTGGCCACTGCTTCATCTTCTTGCACAACGCTACGGACCTAAACATTGAAATATGACTGCTTAAGTGGTCTCAATATTTGAATTTCAATACTTAAAAACAAAGCCAATAATAATGTCATATTTGCCCCTTTGGATTAGACCGATGAGGATAGAGGATTAGCTATACTGAATTTTACCCTCTCCTTACTGCGTCTCATGCTATGTTGATAGAATAATGGAGAAAAAGTTAGAAAAGACAGTTCCTTCTAGGACAGTGGTCGGCAAACTTATTATTCAACAGAGCCAAATATCAACAGTACAACGATTGAAATTTCTTTGGAAATTTGAGAGCCAAGTTTTTAAAACTTAAACTTCTAACGCCACTTCTTCAAAATAGACTCACCCAGGCCATGGTATTTTGTGGAAGAGCCACACTCAAGGGGCCAAAGAGCCGCATGTGGCTCACGACCTGCCGTTTGCTGACCACTGTTCCAGGAGAAGAATAGGTGCTTTAGGTTTATGGGTTTTCTTACAACTCTCTCTTTGGGTTCCACTCTTTAGGTCCACTCATCTTCAGGGAGAGAATCAGACTGTTTTATTGAAGGGAGATTGTTTACAACTTAAAATAAATGCTAATCTGTCATTTAATTATTTTAATGACAGGTAAGATAAAAAAACCCTAATCATTTGTCATTGTACATAGTGATCAGTTGGTGACTAAAGCTTTCTCACCCACAAGTCAGGTTAGTCAGCGTACCTGATCAGCATTTTCTTGATCCACTGCCAATTTGTCCATCAGGGCTTCGACATCTTGTGATTTTGTTAAAAGGACAGGTTCTAAAGCAGAAAGATCAAATTTCATTTTATCGACTAGTATGTTGGTTTCTAATAGCTTGGTAAGACCATTCGTCACCCGTTCACGTGCCTAAAGGACAATGAAAATATTTATTATAATGAGTATTAGAAACTATACATTTACTGGCCTCTCTTACTCATGTAATAGAATTTTACATCTGCAGAATTGGTAAATCAGTTTGTAATATTTAAAATTGTGACTATATGCCCAACCGGCATGGCTCAGTGGTTGAGCATCAACCTATGAATCAGGAGGTCAAGGTTCGATTACTGGTCAGGGCACATGCTCAGGTTTCGGGCTCGATCCCCAGTGGGGGCTGTGCGGGAGACAGTTGATCAATGATCTCTCTCATCATTGATGTTTCTCTCTCTCTCTCTCCCTCTCTCTTTCTCTATGAAATCAATTAAAACATGACATTCACCAGTAGGTCTGAATCCATGCCCCTTGGCCACTGGACTGTGGGATCACCATGTATTATTTTTTTTCTGTGGTCGGTTGGTAGCATGTTGAATGAATGAGGACAAATTCACATAGAAATTCCTGGACGCCACAGCTCTGAGAGCTGCGACAAGAGAAAAATTCTGAGATGTCCTAAATTAAATTACAGCAGACTGGAGGGTGGGAGGAAGAGGCAAGGAAAGTTAATCAGTTAGTAGCCACGGGACTAAACTAACAACAGACTGCTCATATTCCTGACAGTATGTGGAAACTTTTAATCAACTTCTGTATGCCTATTTCAGCGACTATTCAGGCAGCTTCCAGGCACCAGCATATCTTGCTTATGCTTGAACATTCTGGACTATTGCCCCAAATAGTCCCAAAGCATTAAATACTTTTTGATGTACAAGTCACCTGTCCCAGAACTCTCCCAGCATCACCTACCCACAACCCCCTTATCTGTAGCCAATGTAAATTCTTCCAAAATAACCTACATCTTTTCCCCAAAACTCATTGTATAAAAGAACCCTGTGAGCCCCAGGACAGTGGATACATATTCTTTTTCTCCACCCAGCCCTGCTGCTGGTGGTGTAGAATGTGGGTTCTGGGACCTGGTCCTTTTTCTGGCCAGCATGTGGCTAAATAAACCCTTTCTCTCAAGACAATGTTCAGCCTCGAATCCTTGAAGGTTTTTTTTTTTTTCTTTTCTTTTTAAACACCTGTTTCCTCAGGATGGTCAGCAGGGCTGAGAATCTCCAGGGAGACAGTGTCCTAGGTACTTCCTTAGGTTGGTGGATCTAAACCCTACTTCCCAGTGGTTGAAAACTTTTAACTAGGATGGAAGGGGTGGCATTTGGTACAGAAGACTCCTAGGAATAACGTTTTTTGGAGGTGAGTCAGAAAGCTTGGTTGAGATTGACAGGTTTCAAAAATCTCTGCCAAGTTCTTTGACATTTACCAGGTAAAAATCCACTGAAAAACATTTAAAATATATAAATGGTACATGCTTCCATTTTTATTGTGTTGAAAATTTTAGGTCATGTGAATAGCCTGATGATGATGACAATGATGATGATAGAAGCCACTATTTTCTGAGTACCTCATATGCATCAGATCCTATACCAAGTACTGCACAATCTTATTTAAATTCCACAACAATACAAGAGGTCAGTAGAGATATATTTAACCGTATTTTCTAGTAAGACTTAGAGAATTTGTAAAACATGCTTAAGGTTGTGTAGGAAGAAAGAGGCAGAGCATAGGTTGTACCTAGTCTGCCTGACACCGAAGTCTCTGCTCTCCATGGGAACTATTGGCACATTAGATGACAAAATCCCCATCTCCGTTACCTAACGAAAGTTTTCTGGTGACTAGCTCTCTGCTTAACTTTGATGCTGTTACAATGTCCATATCATTCTACTGAGCCAATGATACTCATGTAAATGATAGAAAACAAAGCATATATATTAAGGAAGGGGAAGACTCATGGACTGACAGCATGATACAGGTTTTTGTTATATTGTAGTTTGTCAAGGGCACTTGCCAGGATGAAGAGGGCTCCAGCAGGTAAGATGGCACATAGACCTCCCACTCATTCTGGCAAAAGTTTTGAGTTCAAGCAATACATTTTTTAAAAAGATACTTTTATTGATTTCATAGAAGAAGGGAGAGGGAGAGAGAGAAACATCAATGATGAGAGAGAATCATTGATTGGCTGCCTCCTACATGTCCCACACTGGGGATCGAGCCCACAACCTGGGCATGTGCCCTGACCGGGAATTGAACCTGACCTCCTGGTTCATGGGTGATGCTCAACCCCTGACCCACACCAGCCGGGCTAAGCAATAGAAAATTTTAAAAATGATTACATATATATTTATATTTGATCAATTCTCACCTGAGGATATTTTTTCCCATTGATTTTTTAGAGAGAGTGGAAGGGAGGAAGCATGGGGGGAGAGAGAGAAACATCTATGTGTGAGAAACACATCCATTGGTTGCCTTCTGCATGCACCATGACCGGGGCTGGAGATGAACCTTGCAACCCAGGTACATGCCCTTAACTGGGACACAAACTTGAGACCCTTCAGTGCAAGGGCTGGTGCTCAAACCATTTAGCAACACCAGCCAATGTGTTCAACTTACTGAAACCAACTGCTTCTTTTTATCACTGAGCATAGTCAGGTAGAGATTGATGAGTTCCAGGTAGGAGGTGGGCGTGGTATAGTACCGTCTCCGGAGCTCTGTGTAATAGCGTTCTGCCATATTGGAGACACTTAAGTGAACATTCACACACATAAGGGAAAGCTTTTCTTTTAGTTCATCATTTCCAGTGTCAACATGTGAGAAAAATGTCTTTGATACAGAAAGAAGTGCTTCTCTGGGCCACTGTAAATAAAAACATAGTTTGGAAAATCTGTTTCTCGTTTCCATAATATGCGACTTAACAAATAAGAAAAATGTATATCTCACCTGGTATACTCCTACTCATGTCTATGATCTATATACATAAAACACTAATATGCAAATAGACCGAACGGCAGAACAACCAAACAACCAAACAACTGGTTGCTATGACGTGTGCTGACCACCAAGGGGTGCGTGCGGAATATGGTGGGCATTGGCAGCAGGCGGCAGAGTGTGAAACATGGTGGGCATTGGCTGCAGCAGGATGGTGGAGCAGGTGAGCAGGGGCACCAGACCAAGGCAGGGGGCTGGTCACTATCATCGGGGCGAGCCTCTAGTGGTTACTGAACATTCTTTGCTCCTACATGACACGGTCCTGCCCAGCTCTCACACCTGCTGCCAGTGCTGACCCCAGCACTGGAGCCGCCGCTTGCACCCACTGCCAGTGCCTGGCACCGGCCCCTATCGCTCGGCGCCATCAGCAGGTGCAAGCGGCAGCTGCCAGCACTGATCACCCCTCAGGGCTTCTCCACATCCCCCTGCTCCTGAGGGGTGATTAGGGCTGGCAGCTGCCGCTCACACTTGCTGACTGTGACAGCCCCACTCCACCCGTTGCTGGTGCCGGCCCCAATTGCTACGTTCCATCAGTGGGTGTGAGCGTGGCCTGCACCATCAGTGCATGGGAGCGGCGGCAGCGGGAGCAGGGCTACCAGTAGACCGGGGACTGGGGGCCGTGGTGGGAGGGGCCGGGCGGGGGTGCGGAGGATGGGCCAAGACCCACCCCTGTGCCCACCGCAGCCTCATGGCTCATAGTTCATTTCAAGGTGCATGAATTCATGCACTGAGCCCCTAGTGTTTAATAAACTGAACAGCTGTGTTCATTTGAGGGATATCTGAGTCTGCATTTGCTCTCCTCAGCACAGTGTCTGGCACATAGCAATTGTTCAATAAGTTTTTGTTGATTAATGAATAAATAATTAGGTGTCTCTGGGATAATTCCATATATTACATATATTACGAAGACCTCATGTGCTCACTAGGTTTATTATGCAGTTTGGACTTCAGGTCCGTTACTATAATCTCTGTCCTGCTCACCTCAACTCCTTTGTTCCTCTCTTGTTTCTTTGAGCTCACCTGAACCTTAGTCAAATGCAGCTTTCTGTTACCCCATGCCAGTGACTGTGCAGCTGAGCCAGGTGGAGAAACATAGCCGTGCTGACTGGTCTCACTTTAAATTTATGGCAACCAGTTCCAGCAGGTTCCTAGTGCAGCCCAGAAAATCTACATTTTCTAAGGCATCCCTAATGTACTCTCCTAAGTGAACATTTTACACCCTACACTACTTTCTCAGACTGTTAATACTTCCTCTTTTCTCTTCATTTTCAGCTGATGACCTTGCTTCCCACATCACTAAAAACAAACAAACAAAAAACCCACAGAAGCAATGAAAACAGAACTTCAATGAGTTCTCATGCATCTGCATCTGTGCTCATACATTCTACCTTCCTTCCTGGTACTCTGGGGTAAGTTGTTCATGCTCCCTGTCCAAATCAGCCCCTTCATTGATGACTTGATTCTATCCTTTCTTGTCTACTCAAAGACATTGGTCTAACAACCCTTAACTCTGCCTGCTGTGCTGTCAATATATTTCTTTTTTCTGGATCATTTCCATCAGTACACATATGTGCTGTTTGTGTTTCTCACTTAAAAATACGTTTCTCTTTGCTACACATACCACTCTAGCTATTACTCATCTCCTGGTGTTCCTTTGGGGAAAAACATCTTGAAAGAGTTGGCAGTAGTCCCCCCTTATCCATGGGGGAATACCTTCTAAGACCCCCATGGATGCCTAAAACTGTGAATAGTACTGGACCCTATACATACTATGTTTTTTCTTCCTCTTATATATAAATGCCTTTTCATTTAAATAAAGCACTTAATGGCTTCTCTTTGGCATATCTGAACTGCCAGCACCACTACCACTGTGCTTTGGGGTCATTATTAAGTAAAACAAGGGTTACTTACACATAAGCACTGTGATACCTTGACAGTAGACCTGATAATGGAGATGTCTACTAAGTGACTAATGGGTGGGTAGTGTATACAGTGTGGATATGCTGGACAAATGAATAATTCATGTCCCAGGAGGGACAGAGCAGGATGGTGTGAGATTTCATCACACTACTTAGAATGATATGCAATTCAAAACTTAAAAATTATTTACTTCTGACATTTTCCATTTAATATTTTTGCACTGAGGTTGACCCCAGTAACTGAAACCATGGAGACTGAAACTGTGGATAAGGGGGTGCTACTGAACTCATTGTCTCAGATTCCTCTTCCCTCTTCTCTATTGAACCTTATCTCCCATAACTCTACTGAAACAGCTCTTGTCAAGATGACTGACGTCTACATTGCTAAATTCAATAGTCTCCTCTCCTTTATAAATTCTGCTTTGCCTTTGTCTGATAATTGTCAATGTCATCTCTTGCATATGAGTAAATTTTTAGAGAGCTTTAAAGGTAGTGCCATATTACTCCTTTAAAATCAAGCAAGTCCAACTTCAGGAAGTCACCAACCTGGACAAACCAGTCAATGGTACAGCAGTTCACAAGGGATGGGAACATCCGGCACCGGGACCGGAAGGCCTCTCCCACAGGGCTCATACAGAGAACAATGTGCAGCTTCTGACGGACTCTGTTAATAAAGTATTGAAACACCTGCCAAAAAAAAAGATATTTTTTCAATTTAAAATAAGGATGAAGCAACAATGAAAACAAGTATTGGCTACCAATATCAATTAAAAAATGTCAGTGAAGTAAATGTGTAAATTATTTTGTTTAACATCCATTCCAACCCCTCTTGTCTGAAAAAACTAAACATGACATTTTTCATACTCCTTTGCAGCTACAGTCTGGATGTGATGAAGATTCTCCTCACCAGTGCATTTATGGAGACCCCTTGAACTAGTGGAGGGTGGTATTTATATGAAGTTTTTCTCTGGGGTGGAGGACCATTGGGGGAGAGAGACAGGGTGCAGGGCAACATTTTTTGCAGGTGCAGAGCCTGGTAGAAGTGGTATGGACCTGGAGCCACTATCGCCAGATGTGGCTCCTGTTAGAGGAGGTCACTGAAAGGACATGACTTCTGGGTAAGCCATCTGCTGGTCACCCTTTTTTGTCCTTAGATTGCATGTTCTGCCCACTGTTCCCACAGTGGGAGCCATTTCAAGGACAAAGTCTTGAGAGAGCAATGTGTTGTAGAGACCATCTGGACAACAGATGTGGCTGAACCCAGTTAAGTCCTCTATATAAACTTTTAAGATTCTGGTAGGCAGTATGGAGATCTACTCACCTTGCGTATTTCCAAGACATAAATTCTCTTGCTTATTTTTTTAAAAAATATATTTTTTCTTGATTTCAGAGAGGAAGGGAGAAGGAGTGAGAGATAGAAACATCAATGATGAGAGAGAATCATTGATCAGCTGTCTCCTGAATCCTGCAGCTCCCCCACTTGGGATCGAGCCCACAATCCGGGCATGTGCCTTGACGGGGAATCGAACCGTGACCTCCTGGTTCATAAGTTGATGCTCAACCACTGAGCCACACTGGCCAGGCAGTTTTCTTGCTTATTAAACCTATTACCTACCAATCTGCAGTGGTCTCCCCCTTCCTTTGGTCTCTCCTTGCTGTCTGTGTACAGGGACCCATTTCATACTTCCCCCAGGGAACTCCAAGGTTGTGAACTAAGAGCTCCCATTTCAGTGGCTTCCTGACAGTGTGAAGGATGCATGGCTTCAGAGCTGGCAGCTGAAGCAGCAGCACGCTGATTGGTTTAGTGGCTTCCTGGCTCAGCAGGAATGGGTGGCAAGGCAGCAGCTTCCTTGACCGTTGACTTCTACAGTGTGCATTTCACATCATTCCAAGGAATTCAGCCTGGAATCCCTTTCTTTGGCCCTCCCAGTGATTGTGTGCCTTGAATAAAGCCATTTCTACTTACATTAGCTGAAGTAGACCCTGCTGTCTATACCTATAAGACCTGATCTAGTAGTAGAGGAAATTCTCATGAAAGGACACAGAAGACATGAAGGATGGCCATAAAGTTAAAGAAGGCGCAGAAAGAAAAAGCAGTGGGGTAGGTAGATAAACAGCATATGGGATTTAGCAGAGTGCCAGCTGTGTGTGTGTGAGGGAGGGAGGGAGGGAGAGAGGGAGGGAGGGAGGGAGGGAGAGAGAGAGAGAGAGAGAGAGAGAGAGAGAGGAAGAGGAAGAGAGAGAGAGAGAGAGAGAGAGAGAGAGAGAGAGAGAGAGAGGAAGAGGAAGAGAGAGAGAGAGAGAGAGAGAGAGAGAGAGAGAGAGAGAGAGAGAGGAAAGTATGCATTTCTGTTTTAGTTGTGCCATAACCTTGCTGATAGGCAAGGGAGTCAACAGCACTGGACTCCTCAGGCAGGGGACTGAGGGCGTGTGATATCTTTGGACAAGACTATGACCTTCATGGGCAGTAGGGTTTCTGCTTTGCATGGACTGCTTTGGGAGTCTGGTGAACCATCGCTTTGAATGCAGGATATAAAATATAAAGAATTACTAAAGAAACCAATTATACTAGTAAAGAAATTCTACCCACAGACTCCTTAAGGCGACTTGTGGACCATTTTTAAAAAGGCTAGACCATTTTTTGTTCTATAAAGGCTTATAGCCATTCTCACACATCCTACCTCATCCCTATTTCCCTCGGAAATTCCGACTTCTTTAGCTCTTGGTCTGGTGGCTGCTAAAACCTGCTCCAGTTCATCCTTTTCAAATAAGTTAGGCACTTCACCTGAGTTCAAGATGTTATTTACATCTTCTAGGAACTCTTCCACTAAAATCTGTAGAAGGAAGAAGAGTGATCATTATAACTCATGCAACCATTTTACATTGTAAAGTATAAAGCAAATATTTTTTTCAAAGTTCACATTCAGTTAGTTTTATCTTTAAGAGAAGATAATCTTAAAAATCAGAGAGAATCTTAGTATTCTAACATAGTAAGTACATTGATATTTGGCATCACCCTTTTCATGGTTTGGTCATATGTGCAAGGATTTTATAGTCTGCTCCTTTCAGCAAACATTCTGTCATAAATATTAATCCATAATTCTGTAGAGTACCCATCATATTTACAACCATTAATGGGAGCATAGCACACCATTGAGCTGATGTGCCATACATTTACATAAACTTAGATAGTTTACAGTCTTACGTACATCATAAGAACATATTTAGTCCTATAGCCTTTCTCCCTGGCTGGATTATTTCCTGGGGGATAAATTCCCAAGAGTGAGATTAGCAATTAAAGTACATGAATATTTTCTGAATTTTGAAAATTTTAAGGTTTCCTATTCAATTCAAGTATGACTTCATTAACCTTTAACATGTAATATTGTTAATGTGGGGAGTGTAAATGTTTCCTTTGGGAGAATTTAATTTGCAGTCCTTTGATTATTAGCAAGGGCAAATATTCCACATTTCTTAGTTTCCGTTAAAAAATCTGCTCAAACTTTGGAACCATTTATATACAGACTAGAGGCCTGGTGCATGAAATTCGTGCACGGGGTGGGGGGGTGGTGGCCCTCAGCCCAGCCTGCACCCTCTCCAATCTGGGACTGCTCAGTTCTCTGGCCAGACTGTACCCCTATCTTGGCTTCGCAGATGAGCAAAGCTGCCACTTGAAACTACTATGTGGGCGCTGCAGGTAGGAACTCAGTCTGCCAAGTTCCAAGTGCTGATTGTTGTGAGTCCCCCACCACCCATTACATTCCCGGTGGTCAAGGCCTGCAGATTCCCCAATTGTCCCCATGATGTGAGACTGGCCTGAGACTCCCAAGAAGTGCTCTGCAATGCAGCATAACCTGGCATTCCACCTTGGCTCTCTTTTCTCACTGGAGGAACTGTAGGCTCAGGGGAGACCTCTTGGTGTGATGCTACACCAGCATGTAGCCACTCCTTTATGACTCAGTGCAGTCCGTCCTCATCTCTGTGGTGCCCAGGGGGGTGATTCAGCCTCTGCCCCTTGTTCTAGGGTTTTCTCAGTGGTATCGTGTCCATAAATAGTTGATAGTTATTTTGGGGGGATGGAGTAAAAAGGGAACAACTTACACCACCATCTTGGTGATGTCCCCACTCCATAATTTTGTTCTGGTGTTATTCTCCTGATATTGTTAGAGTGTTTATCTGCATTCTCATGCAGCTCTCTTAGCATCTTTAGGACAATTATTCTGAATTATTTGTGGGAAAATTTGTGTATCTCCATTTCTTTGGGGCCAGTCGTCGGAGGCGTACTGTATTCCTTTGGTGAAGTCACGTTTCCCTGATTCTTCATGAACTCTATAGCTTTACGTGGGTGTCTGCACGTTTGAAGAAGCAGTCACCTCTTCCAGACTTTACGGACTGACTTTGGTGAGGGAAGACTTTCACCTGTGGTTAGGGGCACCCTGGGGCCTGCTATGACCCCTGGCTAGTAGTACAGTACAGGAGGGCAAGTGTAGAGGTGTTTGATAGCACAGAGTCTGGGGTGGTAGCGTTATGTCTCTGGCTGAGGTCACAGGGCCCACAGTGTCAACAACTATGTGTATCTTGGTCAGCACTGCAGGGGGTCTGCCGTGGCTGCAAGGAGTACTTGGGTCCTCAGCCGTGCCTCCAAGTCCTGTGGCTGGGAACCAGGGCAGGCATTGGCGGAGGTCAGAGCCAGTGATGGGCACACATTTCACTACGGGTATTTCTAATTTGTAAAAACATTTAATACTCAGATATGAACTTACTGCATGTCACAGATGTTAAAAAATTTCCCCCATTTTATGATTGGACTTAATCCCATTTATATGTGTTTTAAAAAGTAAAATGAACTTTAAAATATTTATGCATCAGGTCTATTGCTTTCTTATCCCCTGGCTAATTTCTATAAAGGTTCCCTCCCCTAATGTTAAGATATTCAAGTGTAGTGAATGTAGAAAATTCTTTACTATAAAATAAATTTAAATCAGTGAAAATGGTTGTTGTAGACATATGTAAGCCTTATTTTAATTTTTAAGATACTTTAACCCCAAAACATAGCTGTTATTTTTTTCTTTTCTTGAGAAAAACCTATTTCCCTAATTGATTTCACTTGGAATTCCTTTCTTATATCTACCTCTACAGAAATAGTTTACTACCTTCTGCTATCTACATGCTTCCCCTCAAAGAAAAGCTAAAATCATTCTCACCCCCTTAACCTCTGATCATATTTACTTACTTAGAATTTCAAGGAGGAAGTAATAGTTGGTAAAATAAATAAAAATGTGCTATAAAAGTCCTTTTCAAGACCAAGACATTTGTTATCAGAGGGAACGAGCCCCTGAACAGCATCATAAAACTATTCGAGCACATACATGATTGTAGCCCTTTCCGGTTCTGATATGTTGGATACTGAAATACGTACCTGTGTGTCCGTGAAGAGGAAAACCATGTTCTTGTCCTCTACACCAGCCAACTTGTACAACTTCCTCAGGTCTTCATGAAAACTCTCATAATTATATCCCCGACTCAGTTCAATCTGTAAACATTTGTAACCACAGATGTGAGCTGCAAGTCTCGTGAGAGACTGCTTTCCGGTGCCTCCTACTCCGACGAGCAGGGCGTTGCCTCTCTCCTGACGAATCATGCGGGCAATTCTGCAGGAAGCAAAGCAGAGAAAGAGCTATTTCAACTGGACAGATGTGGCTTCTCAGAGGGCCTGCCTCCGCGTGGAAGGCTGGCGGCCAGCTGAGTGTCAACTTGTTTTTTCTATAACCTTGAACTCCTCTTTCTTTAGGCATGCATATCGGCCTTGTTATACTGTACTTGTACCTCTGTGAACACCTTATTAGACCCTTTTTTGTAATGATCCATAACATTTAAAACAAACAAAAACCAATCTACTAAAGTTTAGCAAAAAGTAACCCTGGGGATACCTTAGAAAGTTCATGCATATATATGTAAGATACATCAAAACTAACTTACATTATACCAATATTTGTTATAGACCTTTGTCCATCTAGTATCTATGTAAAGAATTTTGCACAACCTAATCCTTACATTTTAATACAAAACAAATTAGAACGATGTATATGGGGCACCTTTTAGCACTCTACCTGGAAACGTGTTCTATTGCATCCTGGAAGAACACCAACTTTACTTCTTTGGGATTTGTAAGGTTATAGTCATCAAGATAGTCCTGGAGAACATTTGCGATTTTCTCCATATCAGGCATGTCATTATAAATCCGATCAGATTTATCTGCTCCAAACTATAAGTTGATTTATAGGAGAAGAAATGAGTTGAATCAATACTATATACACACACACCACACATGACCTTAGCAGGGAACATTATTTTATCTATGTTGTTATTTAATCATTTGCTTACATATATGCTAGAAGGGTTTTCAAAACAAGGGAACTGGGACTAAGGAAACTCAGATTTTTGTGACTAAGTGACAATCCATTTAATTTAACTTCCTCAAGTAGTATATTGAGATTTCAGTTTTGTTTGCAATAAAATTAACACAGGAGCTCAGGAATACATTAAAAAATTTTCTTACTATACATTACTCTGGTTTCATAATTTTGTTCCTAGGCTATTGACATCAGAAAAACTAAATGATTTGAAAATGATGCCTGGCAGACTGTTATGGTTATAAAAAATCATGCCAGAACTATATGTAGTTTCTACACAGCAGGTATCCAATAAATAAATCATTGAGAATGAAATGTGGTATAAACTATAGGGAATTGAGGTCTTGTTTGGACCTATTGATGATGTCTTTTATTTGTTGCAGCAACTGAACTAGGGGCATGTTCATTTGGTAACTTTGACTAAAATGCCCGTAGACAATGCAAGAAGAGTCCAACTGTTCTTTTCCTTTGCTTTATTCCCCCA
Organism: Cnephaeus nilssonii; assembly: GCF_951640355.1. Lineage (NCBI taxonomy): Eukaryota > Metazoa > Chordata > Mammalia > Chiroptera > Vespertilionidae > Cnephaeus > Cnephaeus nilssonii. The sequence continues at coordinate 52,806,675 of NC_137086.1, read as the reverse complement.
TCCTATATAATAAAGAGCTAATATGCTAATTAGACCGAACAGCAGAACGACCGTCTGGATGACCTTCTGGATGAAGCTGGGGCTGCGAGGGCCAAGCCCCTTGCACAAATTTTATGCATTGGGCCTCTAGTTTGTTAATAATATCACAAACAGGAAATATAACCCCACCTGAAAACAATTTTTGGACTTTGTGTTTAATGTAACATTTAAATAAATATATTTTATACAAATCAATGGTTTCTCTTTTTTCTTGTCAGGGGTTACCAGAGTGATGAGGGATTGCATATGTATAAACACAATGAGGAGTTCGTTCACTTGTTTAATGAGCAGTGACTAGCTCCATGCTGGGATTTAGGGTGAACAAGGGAGGTATGGCTCTTCCTTCTCACAGACACTAGGAATGTTGAACCCAAATAAGAGTCAACTTGTAAAACAAGAAAACTGCCTGTCAACAAGGGCAGGGTGCTTAGGTGGAAGACTTATTCTAGGCAGGTCTAGAGGGTAAAATTAGGGCCCATATGTGGTTGCTGTTGGGTGACAGACTTGAGGAACTTAATACAAGGAAAATTTTGCTGCAAATTAGAGCTCCTATGAAATGAAGAGGGCAGCACTGTTCACCAGTGAGCTTCCCATTGCTGGAAGCATTTGAGCGGAGGATGCACAGGTACATGCAGTCAGGGGGAGTCCAGTCCTGAGTTAAGAGACTAAACTTCCTTACCAATTATATATCTGATGGGCCTCTGATTAAAATTATTATCAAAATGAATGTAACTAGATCAGGAGTCAGCAGTCTTTTTCTCTAAAGGGCCAGATAGTAAATATTTTAGGCTCTGCAGACCATATAGTCTCTGTTACTGTTCTGCCTTGTAATGCAAAAGTAACCCCATAAATAGTATAAATAGAATTGTGTGGCTGTTCTCCTTTAGAACTTTATTTGCAAAAATGGGCAGAAGGCCGATTGGGCCTATGGGCCATAGTTTGCTGACCCCTCGTCTAGATCTTTAATTTTCACAGGTGTAAAGTTCTTGTAGAATGTGAACCTGAACTTTATAATTTTCAAATTATAAGGTTTATAATTGTAACATTCATATAATTATAATCTTCAGATGTAGTCAAGTCATTAGAATATACTTGCCTTCATGAAATCTCCAAATAGGATGGGCTTAGTCAAAAAATATTCTAGGCCAATTGCAATTCCAAAATGTTTGTCTATTCAAAACACAAAATAAAAATATTAGCTATTTACTTAGAAGTCTTAATTAGTACAAATGAACCTGAGGGAAAGCCATGTTAATACTGTGCCACTTTAGTTTGGTTGATAATCTCCCAGGTTTAAGGTTAAGAATATAGAATATTAATAAGCATTTTATTAAATAATAGATATTGAATACAAATTAATAAGACATATTTTAGAAATATCCTGCCTTCTTATCAGACAAAATGTTTCTTCTAAATTCTCTCCTCTACTTAAAATTCTACACTTAATTAAAGTATTAACCCTTCTTGAATTTCAATACAATGAATTGTATAGTATTGCATATATCCTATATAATAAAAGGCTAATATGTAAATAGTCTGAATGGCAGAACAACCGAACAACCGGTCGCTATGATGTGCGCTGACCACCAGGGCGCGCATGCGGAACATGGCAGGCATCGGCAGCAGGCAGCAGAGCACAGAACATGGCAGGCGTCGGCTGTGGCAGGATGGTGGAGCAGGTGAGTGGGGGTGCCAGACCAAGGTGGGGCGCCAGTTGCTGTCACTGGGGTGGGCCTCTGGTGGTTACTGAAAATTCTTTGCTCCCACACGCCATGGTCCTGCCCGGCACTCACACCAGTCCTGCTCACACCCGCTGCTGGTGCTGGAGCTGCTGCTCGCACCAGCTGCCAGCACCCTGATCCTGATTGCTCAACGCCATCAGTGGGTGCAAGTGGTGGCTGCTGACCCTGATCGCCCCTCAGGGCTTCTCCACCTCGCATTGCTCCTGAGGGACAATCGGGGCAGCAGCCACCACTTGCACCTGCTGATGGCTCCACTTGCACTTGCTGCTGGCACCAGCCGTAATTGCTCCGCACCATCAGCAGGTGCAAGCGGGGCTGGGGCTGTCAGCACATGGGAGCAGCGGTGGGAGTGGGGCTGCCTGCAGACAGGGGACCAGGGGCTGAGGTGGGAGGGGCCGGGTGGGGGCAGGGAGGATGGGCCGAGACCTGCCTCTGTGCCCACTATAGCCTCCTGGTCCACAGTTCCTTTCAAGGTGCACGAATTCCTGCACTGGGCCCCTAGTTTTATATATTTGAGGCATTGAAAAAAAAACTTTTACTTAGGAATGACTAAAATTCACTTTGCTTTACCCTATATAAGATCATTTTAATTTTCCTTTATAGAAACCAAACTGCTTTTCTACTAAAAAAAAAAAGCAGCTAAATAAAGATTCATACTTACTGGCCATTTCTGTCAAAATAGAATGGAAATATTCCTTGTCTTCATTATTAATCAGGCGGTCATGGAAGACTCTTTGACATTCATGGCAAAAGAGTCTAAATATCTGTATTTCTTCTCTTATTGTTCCTGGATCACATTGGAGGATACCTGTTTTTAAGAAAAGGAAAGAAGAAAAATTCGACATTTGTGGAACATATAGTATTAGTTTTATGACCTATAAGATCCTTAAGTCCAACTTGATTCCCAAACTACCAGAAATGGGTTCTTTGCCTGTGGATATACACATGTAGTAATAGTGACCTCGTTTTTTGAAAGTAAAACTGGGACACATTACTTGACAACATTTTTCTTTTTTGCTTGCTTTGTGTTTCTTTCCCTGAACATGTGAAGTGTAAGCAATGTTCATCTCATTATTACATTCAGTTGTAGTACATTAAGTGAGGAGTGTCACTTTAAAATATATATTTTCATCAAGCAACTTCCCCTATCCCGACCTTTACACTGTTTACAAAACATCAATGTCCTCTCTTATTCTTTCCTAACGTTCAGTTCTCATCCTTCTGGCTTCTGCTCAAATTATTCTGAGTACTTTTTGTATTAATATAAATTGTTACTACAAACACAGTTCGAATAATTTCAAGTGACAACAAAAGCAGTGATGGACAAAAGTGCAGGACGCGTTCATTCTCTATGGGACCCTTCCCTGGGGCTCCTCACAGTGTGCAGAGGAGGACGGGGAGTCTCTACCATGAGCACTGGTGCGCGCTGACAGAAGGCACCTTACAGCACGGCTGGTAGTCTCAGTGCCGCTGTGGGATAATAGGGGATTTCTATAGTTTTTTTTTTTTTTTTTTTGCAGCTCACATTACGCATGCATGCATGTGTGATATATGTTTCTTGAAAGGGTTAAACATTTAATTATTTTCAGCTAATATTTGTAAGAATAAGGGCATTTCTAGGACATGTTGATAAAATGTGAGGACAAGGGGAAAGATATTCAAATTTGGAACTTCCTGGATACTCTATGATGTATCATTGTCGGAGATAAAATGCATCCTGAACTTTGAGGCTCAGAAATTACCTACAATGTAGGAATAGAAAGGCAACAGGGACGAATGATAAATAAATGACTAGATCAGACAATGTCTGAGGACCAGAAAGTGGGTCCAAAGCAATCACTAAACAGAGCCATGCTACAATGCTTCCTCTGGAAAAATAGCTCATGAATTCCAGAACCAAGCTGGGCAGGAGGGTAAAATCTTAGTGGAGGAAGAGTTCAAGTTATTGTGCCATCCTGTGGCAAGGATGCTATGCCAGCTGCAAGAGTCCTGGGCTCTTGAAGGTTATGGGGGCAGAAAAAGGAAAAGAGAATTGCAGAGGCAGCGGAATGGGAGTTGGAAAGATAAGGGACCTGTGGAGAAAACTGAGCAACAGGGAGGTGAGGGCCAAACGGGATGGTCAGGGTTCTTAAAGCCAAGCCCCAGCTTCTGCCATCAGCCATTATCTCCTGCCTCATTCCCTGCCTTTTTAATAAACAATGGATCTCCTCTGTGATTTGTAATGAATTAGATTCTGATGAGGACAAAAAAGGGAGCAGGATTTCAGAGAACCCAGTCATTGCTTTACACGGAAGTGCTCGATAGCTTTTACTTACGGCACTTCATAGATATTTAAAATATACTTATACACTTTAGTCGGTTTGAATCTTTATTGAGAATAAAATATTCAGTGATGTCTAAACAAGAGAAATGGACAGAGTCAGCACTGGATAGAAACAGAGAAAATCACTGAAAATTGATGTCCTGTACACAAAATAAGGTGAGGACTTGTCTAGATATTGTAAAAGATTTCTCTCAGTTCTGACATTCTATGACACTCATTCATTCATTCATTCAGTGCCAGGCATGGGTGAGCTGAATAAACAGCCCCAATGGAGCTAATGTTCTATTGGGAGAGACAGACACAAACATATGTGCAGATAAACAGCTAGGGTATGATTTCAGGTAATAAGTGCTATGAAGGGTTGTAGAGGGGAAGGTGGCATTTGAACAGAGAAAGTAAGTCATGTGGCTATCTGAGGCAAGAGCATCCCCCGGGAAGTACAGAGGCCCCTGGGCAGGCCTATTTCAGGAGCTGCAAGGAGGTGGCAGCTGCCAGGAGGAAAGTGGTAGGCAATGAAGGCAGGAGGCTGCTGGGCGCAGATCTAACAGGACCTCAGTCCCATGGCAGGTGATGGGGAAGCAGCCTTGGGAGACTGAACAGGGAATACCTCTGCCGTGTGTTTAAGAGCTGGGTTTAAGGTGGGGTAAGTGGGCAGCCTGGAAGCAGGAGACCAGAGACAGACCGGGGGGCTCCTGCTGTTAGAAATCCTGGTGAGACATGACAGTAGTTGGGGCTAGAGTGGCTGTGGATGGAGTGGTAAGCGATGGTTGGATTTGGGATATATTTTGAAGATAAAGCCATCGGGGATGTTGATGGATTGGATGGGAATCATTGAGGAATGAGAACAATCCAAAAGGCTCCAGGGCTCTTGGCCAGAGCAACTAATAGTAGTCCCCTTATCTGGGCTGGGGTACACCTGGATGGAAAGGAGGCATAAAGCAAGAATTCAGACGTGCCAAGTTTAAGAACTTCAACTGGATATCTAAGTGAGGTTGTTGAGAAAGGAGTGGAATATACAAATCAGACACTTAAGGGAGAGGGGGAAGCTGGCAGTAGACATTCAAGCATCTCTGAATAGATGCATTTAAGATCCTAGAATTGACTGAATTACCTAGGGCCTAGGCAGTCTGTGTAGATAATATAGAGAGAGGTCTTATGGATCTCAGAGGGAAGCTGGGGGTGAATATATTAACCAAAGAACTTATATGCATATATTCATAACCCATTGGCAGGCAATAGTTCAGCAAAAGCCTGGTTGGGGGGGGGGGGGTAGGAGAGGGGTGGAGGTGACCAATGGGGGAAAATACTTTCAACAATAAAGATGAAAAAAAAAAAAAGAAATATAAAACTGTTATCATAAAGCTGATTTCAAATAATAATAATAAAAAAGCCCTAGCTGGTTTGGCTCAGTGGACAGAGCATTGGTCCATGGACGGAAAGGTCCCAGGTTTGATTACGGTCAAGGGCACATACCTCAGGCTCGATCTGATCCCAGGCTTGATCCTTGACCCTGGTTGGGGCATGTGAGAGAGGCAACCAGGAGACAACCAATTGATGTGTCTCTCTCACATCGATGTTTTTCTGTCTATGTCTCTCCCCCTCCCTTCCACTCTCTCTAAAAATCAATGGAAAAATATCCTTGGGTAAGGATTAACAAAATAAATAAATAAATAAATAAATAAATAAATAAATAAATAAAATAAAAACAAAATTTTAAAAAAAGGGACTGAAGTAAAAGCTCTTGGGCATCCCATCATTTTGAGGTTGGAAAGAAGAGAGACAGCAATCAAAGAGACTGAGCAGCAGTAGCCATAGAGAGGGGACGGAACCCCAGAGAGTGGATGCCCTAGGAGATCAGAGAAAGAAGGGCTTCAAGAGAGAGGGGAGGGGAGAGTTGTGCCAACACTGCTGAGAGGTTAAGGTTCAGACTGAGAGCTGATGGATGGACTGGGCAAGATAGAGAGGCAGGGAAGAGTAGTTCAGTGCAGTGTCAAGTATAAATGCTTAACTGGAATATACTAAAGAATGGAACTGGAGGAAGTAAGGAGACAGTGAGGCGAGACCATGCTTTAAGGGGTCTTTTTAGAAGGAGCAGAGGAAATGTGGTGGTAGCAGCAGGGCAACATAGTTCCCAAAGAGAATGATCTACTAAGACGGGAAGTATTGTGGCAGGTTTTATGCTGTTAGGAATGATTCCATAGAAGAGGAAACACCGATGATGCTGAAGAGAAACAGAAATAAGAACAAAATCCTTGACTAGGCAGGAGGGGCTGGGATTCAGGGCCAGAGGGGACTAAGAGCAGCAGGGACGGCCCAGCCTCTGCAGGAGGGAAGCCAGATGCTGGTTGCCTGAGAGATTTGGAAGATGAGGCAGTTCTGGTGTGATTGCTTCTCTCTCTCTCTCTCTCTCTCTCTCTCTCTCTCTCTCTCTCTCTCTGTGTGTGTCTTTTTCCCAGTGAAACAAGAAGAAAGGGTGTGAGAAATGGGAGGGCATGTTGGCTGTTTGTGGGAAGCTGTGAAGTAGTCAGCCTGCGGTGGGGGTGGAGGGTGACTGAACAGGGACATGTAATGTGATTTCCAGCATCATAGACACCATGTACATACAATTCTGCCGAGTGATGTGGGGTGACTAGCAATGCAGGGAGGGTGAAGGTCTGAGAATGAGGGGTCCATACACTACCTTGCACACATTTGGATAAATCCCTCAAGTTGAACACGTAATGGGACTTGGCTGGTGTTGGCAGAAGATCAACACTCATTCTGTTATAAATCTCAACTGAGGCTTCGACAATGTTGGATGCGGTTTGCTTGACAGCTGGTGGGAAGTCATACAGGAAGCCGTTTAAGATGGCCTGGAACCGGAAACATATAGAAGGTTAGTTTTTTTTTTCCACCAAAAATTTATCTTTCAAATGTTCCAGATCTGATGATCCTTTTTCTAATAATAACTAGGAGGGTGAATTCCAATGCAAGGACCTCCGTGTGTTAAGCTCTTCCGTTCATTTCAGAATACGTTCTCAAGAATGGGCTCGCTCCTGTCTTCTGTGATTGTCTGGAGATGCCTGGGCAGCATTCCTATCTGGCCAGAGAATGGACCATAAACTCACTCTTGAGTAACATAGGCTGCTGCTCGCTGTGGCTCCAGAGGGTTGCCATGCAGTGCCCAGACTCATCTGGAAAAAAACTGAAGTCCTCCTTGATATTTATGTGCAAATGACCAACAATGCCATAGACTTCCCTCGTCATCTACATTTAAAGTGCAACTTACTCGTAACCACAAACTCCCCGCCTTTCAGTTTCCCCACCTCAGTTATTTGGAAGTCACTTTGGACGCCTCCATTCTCTGTCCTCACAATCAATTTTGAATGTACTTGTCTCTTTCCCTTGACATTATCCCATCCCAGCACCAACTCTTTTTTATCTGTACTTCTTCACTCCCTCCATCTCCCACTGACCTCTCCATTTCGATTCCTGTCTCCCTTTGTTACCTTTAATTATGCAAATCAGGCACTGCACCCCCCAGCCAGTCCATGCTCTGCCCCTGCCCGGCCTCCTCACCTTACCCTCTCTCTGGTCACGGTGTCTCAGCCACACTGGCCTTACCACCCATGCCCATGCTCTCTCCTCCCTCAGGGTCTCTGCACATGGTATCCCCCCTCCCACTGCCTCATGGCTGGCTGCTTGGGAAGGACTTTCTCATCCTTTGTGTTTTAGGTTAAGTGTCATTTCTTCAGAGAGGTCTTCCCTGACTAATTCACTTAAAATAAGCCCTCCCATCAGGCTCTTACGGATCTTTGGTCTTCTCATATATAACTTCCCACAGTCTGAAAGAACGTATTTATTAGCTTGCCTCTCTGCCCCCAGTTGCTTGGGAAAATCATTATAGATTTTTATAATAAACTAGAGGCCCAGTGCACGAAATTTGTGCACAGAGGGTGTGTGTCCCTCAGCCCAGCCTGCACCCTCTCCAATCTGGGACCCCTTGAGGGATGTCCGACTGCCCAGTAGGGATCGGGCCTAAACGGACAGTCGGACATCCCTCTCACAATCCAGGACTGCTGGCTCCCAACTGCTCGCCTGCCTGCCTTCCTGATTGCCCCTAACCACTTCTGCCTGCCAGCCTGATCACCCCCTAACCACTCCACTGCCAGCCTGATTGATGCCCAACTGCTCCCCTGCCAGCCTGATTGCCCCTAACTGCCCTCCCCTGAAGGCCTGGTCACCCCCAACTGCCCTCCCTTGCAGGCCTGGTCCCTCCCAACTGCCCTCCCCTGCTGGCCATCTTGTGTCCACATGGGGGCAGCCATCTTTGACCACATGGGGGCAAGCCATCTTGTGTGTTGGAGCGATGGTCAATTTGCATATCACTCTTTTATTAGATAGGATAGAGGCCTGGTGCACGGGTGGGGGCTGGCTGGTTTGCCCTGAAGGGTGTCCTGGATCAGGGTGGGGGTTCCCTTGGGTGTGGAGCGGCCTGGGTGAGGGGCCTGTGGTGGTTTGCAGGCTGGCCACACCCCCTGGCGACCCAAGTGGAGGTCCTGGTATATGGGATTTATTTATCTTCTATAATTGAAACTTTGTAGCCTTGAGCAGGCCAGGGCAGGCAGGAAGCTTGGATTCTTCCATCACTGGGGGCAACCCAAACCTCCAGCTGGCTCCAGCTCCGTGGCCGCCGCCATATTTGTTGAGTTAGTTTGCATACTTGCTCCTGATTGGCTGGTGGGCGTGGCTTGTGTGGGGTAGCGGAGGTACGGTCAATTTGCATGTTTCTCTTTTATTAGATAGGATTCCCATCACCATTAACTTGGAGTTACGCATGGGAGAAGCCACCAGAATGCACATCAATGCTTGCAAGTCTGTCCTTGTGACTTTAGATTTGGGGCTCACATACGAGATATTTTGAAATAAACATAAGTATTTGTATTCAGTGAGGCCCCCTGTTGGACATCACTTATAGCAGCTTATGAAGACTATCTTTTTGAGACACCTGTCCTCCCGGGCCCCTAATGTGACTTTAACATTATCCACATGGTCTACATTTTGAGTAGGACCATTCCAATATATATAAAATAAAAAATTTACTACATATATTTTATATACATGGGATGCTTGCTCCAGTTATGCCATTTTCATGGTATCCCCCCACCCCATCATTCTATTCAAAGTAATGCCTCCCATTCATGGAACACTTTTGCTGAGCACTTACAGGGCAGGCATAGGTCTTTGCCCCATTTAAAGGATGAGAAAGTGGCTCTTAAGAAGGTCGTACAGGTGGAAGAAAAATGGGGGGTTATTTCTATTGGATGTGATGGTGGCCCTGGAGGTGGTGAATTCTGAGTTGTGTTGATCTGGGGCCTGTGGGGCTACCAGAATTGTGTCTGGTGGGCACGTGGACCCACAGACCTGGCGGTCAGGCAGGAAATGAGCACACAGGTGGGGCTGGGCAGTGGGTGAGCTCTGCTGAGAACAGGGTACAGAGTACTATAAGGCAAGGGCCCAGGGTACAGCCTTCATTAAAGGTAGGGGCTGTGTTTGACAACCTTTCTGCATTCCTACAACCACCTGTGAGACCAAAAGCACAGAGGACGGTGACACACATTCCTGTCAGCTACCAGAGGCCCTGTGTTTACCCGGTTTCTGTTCAGGTAGAGGACAGACTGCTTTGATCATGGTGGTTTGGGAAGAAACCACCCTTTTCCCTTCTTGCCTACGTTTAAGTCAACACTCACCTGGAAAATCTGTTTCAGACTGTGCTCCGAGGGCATGGGGAGACACAGCATGCTGAAGTGTCGGATGAAGCGGGGGGTCACTGGGTTGCGGCCACCACCTGGAGGTGCACACGCTGATGCAATGGTCACATCCTGTCCAGGGAGAAATCCAATTGGGTCACCCAACAAAGGGAAAGATGAGGTCTGTCCATCCCAACGGCAGGACTCAGACCTAACAATTTTGAGGACCTGCCCTTTGCAAGCACTGCATTACATTTTCCAACACATCATCGGACTTGGTTTTCACAGCAACCCCGGGAGATCACGATTGTTACCGCCATTTTTTAGGTTAAAAAGAAGAAGGCCCTGGCTAGTTAAATCACTCAAGGTCATCCAGCTAACTCACCTGCCTTAAATAAATACTCTTATGCAAAAATTTAATCTTAAAACATTGTAAGAAGTTTTATCTTAAGTTAAAATATATTCATTCAACATATACTAACTTGAGCCATATAGTGGATTCTCATTATTTGTGTGTGTACTTGTGTTCCATAAAGTCACTGGGAACACGGAATTAACATACACTGAATAATTGCTCCTATGGGAAATACATGGTTAGGTTCCTCAGAGCCTCTGGTAACATTTTCATCAATAGATCAATACATGATATTGCAGTTGCCTTTGGTCTCTAGCCCACCCCTCACCTGCAGCCAAGGAGATATTCCCACAACATTTCCTTCAGAGGCCCCTTCCCCCGCCCCCACCGTCACTTAGAGGATAAAGCCACATTTCTCATCATTGGATCCATGGCCCCCTTAGTTGACCTCTGCATTCCCGATGCTTTGGTGTTCACATTCCACACCACCGTTGGTGTTCCACATTTCTTGCCTCTGAGATGCAAAATGCTCCCTTTCCTTGTTTTGCTATGCTCTGCTGCAAAACCCTCTTCTGACCTCATCCCCTTTGGGAAGGCTTCTCTCATCCTCAACCCAGCCCCCAGCCCTCGTCCCCTCCTGACTCCATTTATCAGCCTGCCTTATAAATACACATCCATCTACCCTCCAAAGCTGAGCCCTCTGAGAGGTGGGGGCTGCCTCCTTGTCCATGAATCTCCTGAATCAAGCATGATAAGAACTCAATGTGGACTGATTAATTGAACCACACATAGGAAACACTGAAGACATAGGTCATGGGCTACACTGTGTCTTTCTCTTCCTCCTCCTGGCCAATCGTATGTTGATGCCCTAATGATCAGTATCTCAAAATGTGACTGTATTTGGAGATAGACTCTTTAAAGAGGTAATTAATTTAAAATGAATCATGAGAGAGAGCACTCGACAATTCCAAGGTCACTGAGCCAAACTCAGTGTCCCACTCCATCCTCCAGTCTCTGGAAACCAAGAAGCACTATCTGACTAGTGTCCTGATAAGAGGAGGAGGTTTGAACACAGATGAGTACACAGCTAAGATTATGAGGAGACACAGGGAGAAGACAGCCAGCTGTAAGCCAAAGAGAGAGGCCTTAGAATAAACCAACCCTGATGACATCTTGATCTCCAACTTCCAGCCTCTAGAACTGTGAGAAAATAACTTTTTGTTGTTTGAGCTACTTTGTTATGGTGACCTGAGCAAACTAATACACCAGTGGTTTTCAACCAGTGTTCTGTGGCACACTGGTGTGCCGCAAGCATTTTTAAAACAATTCCTGACTCTTTAATCAGGGGCACTGACCGCTTTTCCCTTAGATTGTCAAATAAAAAACTGACAACAGCCGTAGCTTGAACCATAAATATATTGGTCATATAATAGGATTTCATCTTATTGGTCCATTGCATAATAAGGCTGCATCTGGTTAGTTAATTCTTAATACCAGAAATCCTTATATACAAGTATAGGCACCTGATTTTTTTAAAAAAATCACTTTGGAGCAAAAAGGTAGGTAATTAGTACTATTATTACTTTTTGTAAATCAATCAAAATTATGCCTATTTTTTGTCAGATTGGAAAAAAATAGGACATATTTTTTGGTGTGTTGCAAAATTTTAGTAAGTACTTTATGTGTGCCTTGAGATGAAAAAGGTTGAAAATCACTGTAATACACCATATTTCCTTGCTGTTTAAATGTAAACACGCAAAGTAATTTAAAACTTAAAGTAACCTGTATGTCTTTCCAAAAGAGTTTGTTCCTGTCATAAAATCCACCGAAATCTTGATACTGCCGAAGCAATTCAATCGGAGGCTGAGAGCCATAGCGATCCAGTCTGGGCATATTTAAATCGTCAACAAAAATCACAATACGTTTGTTTCTTGGTGCTCCTGGGTAAATAAAATGAATTTAAGAATTATGATTTGCCTCTGGAAAATGTAAAACAGAGTTTAGGTAAGGTTTTGGACTCAATGAACACCCGGTAGGTCATCAGCTCAGTTCTCTCAGGAGTGAGGAGGCCCTAGCAGAGTCCTGCCTCGCGGAGGAGAGACCTCCCTCTGGCTCCATCCAGGCCCCTGCAGGGAGACGTGGCCGGGGCCGGGATGTCCACCTGTCAGAATGTGCCTCACCCTCACTCTCGGAGGTGCACGATGATGCCAGCTCTCTAGTTAGGTCCTGATCTCTCTCTCCCGGCCACTGCCCTCACCAACTGCGTGTCCTGAGCATGCGGGGAGGAAGGGCATTTTCTTTCCACAGAAGGAAGCAGAACTCCGAAGGCTTCTTCACAGAAATGCCATCTCGCCACCCTCTGCAGGGAAACTAGGGCTGGACATGGAAACACACCCAGCTCACATCAACAGGAAACCCAGTACAGCGGAGCTGGACGATGCCATATTTAACTCAAAGAAAACCAGTATACACACTTTTCAGAAAAAAAGTGTGGGTAATAACAGAGAAAAGAAAACAATGTAAGCAGAGGAGGTGACTCAACCTGTGCTGGCATCCAGCACTCAACAATTCCAAGGTCGCTGAGCCAAACTCAGTGTCCCTCTCCATCCTCCAGTCTCTGGAAACCAAGAAGCAGGACAGCAGGTGGGGAGGGCTTCTAAGATAATAATTCATAAAGACTTGGCTAGGATTTGGAAACAGCCTAAGTGCCCATCAGCAGATGAGTGGATTATAAAAGTGGTAGTACATCTATACAATGGAATACTATGCAGCTGTAAAAAAGAAAGAACTCTTACCATTTGCAACAGCATGGATGGACCTGGAGAGCATTATGCTAAGCAAAATAAGCCAGTCAGAGAAAGAAAAGTACCACATGATCTCACTCATATGTGGAATCTAATGAGCAACATACACTGATAAACAAAAATAGATCCAAAGACATAGAAGCACCGAACAGACTGTCAAACCTCAGAGGGAAGGCAGGGAGGGTGGGAGGGTGGGAAAAGATCAACCAACCAACTTGTAGGCCTATATGCATAACCCCAGTGAAGGCCTGGGGTGGGAGGCAGGGGCAGGCTGGGAGAGGTCAATGGGGGGAAAAGGAGACATATGTAATACTTTCAACAATAAAGATTAAAAAAATAAAGACTTGGGGCCCCCACAAGAAAGACTGGCATCCATTGCCCTGTGCCTACTGAGCAGGAACAATGGAACAGAGAGGGGCGGTGAGGCAGCTGGTATCCCCACCGCTTGGCAGAGCAGGGCCCAGTAGATGATGGACAATGTGGAAGGCAGCTGAGCTTGAGCTCTAGCTAGTCCTCCACCAGGAGGGCTGTGAGCTGGGCGAGTGGAGCCCAGAAGCAAGAGGCTGCAGGATGCACTGCTGGAGGGTGGGACTGAGGGAGCCGAGACCCTGATTCCCAATGTCAGGGAACCTTCCAATGGGGGGCCCGTGCTTGGCCTGTGCACAACTTTTCTGGAAGTCCCTCAGAGAGCAGCTCCTGGAAACCACCACACAGAGAGCAGGGGCAGTCATGTGGTGCCAGCCAGAGAAGAGGGACAGTCCACACAGACGCCCATCTACACACCAGGTAGGGAGGGCCACTTGTCTTTTCTTCTCCTCTTCCCTCCCCAGCACACCAGAACCTCCTGCCCCCCTTTGCCTCCAGCACCTGGAGCCACAAGCCTGGCTTACGACAGAGGAGAGGAAGAGCTTCCGATTGGATTTGGGATCGAAGCTTTACATTGAACCAGCCTCAAAACAACAGAAAGTGGCCAGAGAGTTATGCTAGTTATCTAAGCAGTTGATAAGGAGGGGGAGAGGGAGATGCCCCAAGCCTGGCTGAAAGCACTGACTGAAGTAAAAACAAAACAGTTTCATGCTTATTCTCTACTGAGTTCAATGCATCAGGTATATACAGGTTGTTTTGTTTGTTTAAAATAAAGGGGAAGCGGGGGACGGTGGGTGGGAAGTAATCAACCAAGGACCTTGTATGCATATATGCATGGCCCATGGACACTGACAATGGGGTGGTGAGGGCCTGGGGTGTGGGGGAGGGGCAGGGATGGGCTGGGAGGGGGTCAGTGGGGAAAAAAAGGGGACATATGTAATACTTTCATCAATAAAGAATTATTAAATAAATAAATAAATAATACACACACACACAAAAATAAAAATAAATAAATAAAGGGGGCATTAATGCAGGTTTGAAAGCAGAGCACAAGTAGAGAGGGAGAGAGCCAGGGAGAGGCAGAAACTGAAGATGTGAATTGAAGATGATGATAGAAGTAAACTACTTGCTTGTTAACTGTAAGATATCTAGATATGTTAGCACAGGAAAGAATGCCATTAACAAAATCACATTAACAATTAAATTAAGCAAAGAAAATATCCAATTGTAATTTTATTACATGCACTGTTTTTTTTACTTATTAACTTAATTTGTGAGACAAATGAAATGGATAATTCTTACCTAGAATGTTTTTTCTTTTCCTTTCCAGTTTTGATTCAATGATCTCTTGTGTTCTTGCAGATGAAGTTTGAGCAGAAAAATTTAGATAAACAGGAACATAGCCAGCTGATTCTTGAATTCTATTTAGCAATCCTTTTGCAATAACAGACTTTAAATTTAAACAAATGTTAATGATGTCACATTCAATATAATAACTTTCAATTGTCTTTGTTAGTTATAATTCAGAACAATGAGTAAGGAATAGGATGAAAGGAGAGAGGGTAAAACCAGATTGAAATGTGTCTTTCTTTTCCTGGAGATTCCATCCTATATAATAAAAGGCTAATATGCAAATCAACCAAAAAGAGGAACAACTGGTTGCTATGACGTGCACTGACCACTAGGGGGCAGAGGCTTAATGCAGGAGCTGCCCCCTGGTGGTCAGTGTACTCCCACAGGGGAAACGCCTCAGCCGGAAGCCGGGCTCACGGCTGGCAAGCGCTGTGGCGGTGGCAGGAGACTCTCTGCTTCTGCAGCAGCGCTAAGAAGGTCTGATCTCCCATCTCCATGCATCTCTAAGGATGTCCAACTGCCGACCTAGGCCCACTCTCTCCCCCACCACCCAAACACCCTCTGGGGAGCAGGCCTAAGCTGCCAGGGAGCAGGCCTAAGCCGTCAGTCGGACATCCCCCGAGGGCTCCCAGACTGCGAGAGGGCGCAGGCTGGACTGAGGGACCCCCCTAACCCCGAATTTTGTGCACTGGGCCTCTAGTTTAATTATATTTACTAGAGCCAAAGAAATGTTCTAATCAGCTCTATCTCAGCAAAAAGCTTTTAGTTTAGTTTCAAACCAAAATACATCTTGGTTGCTATCCAAGGCAATTTAAAAGCAAGAATCACAGGACCCAAACTTCTTTTGGAAACAATTTAGAGAGGAAACAGTGAATCTCTGTTTATGTGGACTCCCTTGAAAACAAAGACACCCAATCAATCAGCATTTTCCCTTATACTCTACTTTTTCTAAACATTGTTGCTATGTGAGGTAGAAGGAAATGGTCAGGAGGGAATAGTATTTGGGGACACAAACTGCTTGGCCAATTCCCGCCCTAATCTATGCATTGGCAGCCCCAGAAATTCCAAGGGATGCAACATAAAAGCCCCCAAACACCAAGCATTGGTCCCCAGGATCCTCTGCTTTATACAGTATTGACATTAAGGATTTATTCAGAAACTGGAAAACTGGAGTAATTCCCGAGGTCAGTACAGAGCCAGCACAGTGACATTCTTTCTGAAAAAGTAATCAGAATCCACAACAACATTCCTTGAGAAATATGTGTTATGTATGGGGCTTACAGCTCTAGGTCCGCCACGCCCTCATTTTGGGGAGACCTTGTTTGCGGAAGGTTTCCTACCTTGCCAACTCCAGTTGTCCCAGTAAATAACACCGAATGCCTGACTGCCAGTAGTTTTTCCATTAGATACCCAAAGCGCACTGTGTCCACTGTGGGGACGAGCATTTCAAAAAACGGGACATCTCGGCTGTACTTGAAGCTGGGTATGATTCGTTCCCAGGGGTCCAGCCGTTTGGTTTCGAAGTCCATGTAAATGCTCCACAGATCGCCAGAACTGGGGAGCTAAAATATCAAAGTAAGCGCCATTTGCAACAGGAAATGTTCATGCATAAACAAAGGCAATCATAGAACAAGAATGGATTTGGATTTCATTTTTTTCTTTGTAGAGAAGTAGTTGTTCCAGTATTAGAGTTTAATTCTTTACACACAGTCATGCAACACAATGCATAAAGAAAATCTGACATATTGATTGTATTAAAACCCCATATTAGAATTGTAAAGCATTTTCAATTCGATTCAACATTCAGGGGTTTACTTAGGACAAATACTGTGCTTGGTGCTGGGGTCAAGTGCTGAATGAGACCCAGCTTCTGCCTTCAGTGACCCTGAAATTCACGTGGGGGACACAAGGACATTAGTTATTACCCAGAGAGAAAAAGGGGTTCTAATGGACTTTAGTATGTCCACAGAGGAGGGATGGCTCATTTATATTTGCAGGGTAGTTGAAGATTTAAGAAGGTTCCTAAGAGGTGGGGATGCCACAGATCTGACTTGAAGGACAAGCAAGAGTCAGATGGGCAGAGAAGGAATGGGGTGGGGGTGGGGAAGCAGGGGGTCAGGGGTCAGGTTTAGAAAACAGGTCAGGAGGCTGAAGCCATGGAAAGTGCCACGCGTGCTGGTAGCGATGAGAGCACTGCACACAGTGAGAGATGAGTCCTGGAACACAGACAGGGGCCAGGTTATGAAAAGCCTCCCTTTTTAGAGTTTGGAGCAAGAGGATTCTAAGTAGGTGGGTGACAGGATTCGATTGCATTTCAGAAGGTTCATTCTGGTAGCTGTACAGAGCAGTGGTGTTTCAAGATTTGACAGTGACTCAGAAAGAAATCCATTTGACAAGGTGACCTAGTACATACATACTAGTATATGTGTGTGTGTGTGTACAAGTGTGTGTGATATTTACACCTAGTATCTGCAATTCACTCTATTTTCCATTCTATTCTATTTTTAAGAAAGAAAACTTTTGAGGTATAACGTAATATCTTTTGTCTTTCAAAGGCTATCGTTGTTTATTTGGACGCTGAAATCTGCCCAGATGTGACCAGTGGGAACCCCTCCACCATTCCTTGAGTGACATAAGATGTTCTGGTCTCACTTTGCACTTTCCCTGCCCCAGTCCTAGAATAAGCTGTTGTTTTCACGAAGGAGCCTCAGCTCCCTTTTGTGGAGAACAGTATTTAGGAATTAGTATCTGGGTATGCTCACTGCCATGGAGGTGTCATTGCTTCTAGTTCCTCTCAGCACGCAGAACTATGACATTTATGCATGTGCAAATACATATATATATTCATGTATTTGAATCAATGAGCACCAATATCTCCTATTATAATATAACAACACAGGGTGAATTCCATATCTGTAAATCCCTTCTCCAACAGTGAGAAACCTGTTTCCATTATCCTCAGCACATTTATTCATTTGCTCAATCTTAGAATGTACAGAAAGTAGGTTCAGAATAGCTACACCATAACACTGTGAAGAATAAGTTTACTAACTGGAATTCAATATTCATTTATAGTATGGTTTTTTTTATAGTTTTATACATTAATTTCTTCATATGGCCAGGATAGGACTCCTAAAAAATTTAATACAATAAATGTTATCAATGGTTAAGAAAAGTGAATGATTTTAGAAATTCTTTCAGTGAAGAGTTTATATTTGCAGTAGAACTAAGGCTCTTAAGGTTTCAGTCTTGAAGTTCAGTTTTAATGATTTGGAACTAATATGTTAAAATTAAATTTATTTGGCTCTTACCCTGGCATCAGGATTGTCATCAAACTGTGTTCTAATAAATGTATCAAAAGAATCAGAGTAGTTTTCAGTTAGATTTCCACCCAAAGACCATAAATAACAGAATATAAAAGTCTGACATAGCATTGTGTTCAGTTTTGTTTGTTCCTGAAAGAATAAAGAGAAAGACCTTTAATATTTTATGTTAACATAAAAAGAATCCTACACTGCAAAACCAAAAGACTGTTGTGGATTGTGTGTGTGTGTGTGTGTGTGTGTGTGTGTGTGTGTGTGTGTGTAGACTCATACATTTAAAAAAGAGATCAACTAAAGGACTTGTATGCATACATATAAGCCTAACCAATGGACACAGACACCAGGGGGGTAATGAGGCGATAAGGACACATCTGTAATACCTTAATCAACAAAGAAAAAAATGAAATAAAAAGGGTACATCATGTGTTTCCTATATTTAATTTAATGGTTCACAAAGTGATGTTTTATAGTAGTACAAAGTTAAATACTCGGATGAGAAAGTGAATGGCGAGGAATGTCCAAAAAAAAAATCTCAAGGTTGTTTTTCAACTGACCATTATAACTCTGTCTATGCCTGCATGAAGGTATTTAAGCAGCTGCTGACAGACACATATTAGAAGCATGTTGTAGACCATAAGGGAACTTAAGCACTGAGTATAAGAGTGAACCACAGGCTGTCTAACACTCCTTCCAACTTTTAGATTCTATTCATCTACTCATAGTCATTAGTCCCCTGAAAAGTTAACTTGAAAACTGATCATATTACAGAAAATTTGGAGTTATTTATTTGCAAAGGAGCTATACAATAATCTCATTTTCTAGCTTTATTGAAGCAATAAAACCTTCCATACCAGTGTGAGAGTAATTCCATCTTTCTCAAATATCAAAGACTCAAATAAGCAACAGAGTGTAGTCACTTTGCTAATGTCTACTTGCGGGATCGCTTGGCTGCATTTTTTATTGATAAAATGTAAACCATCATCAACATAATGGAAAAGGTTCAATATATATTCTTGGGATTCCTCATTCAGCTGAAAATAAAACAGACAAATAATATTTTAGCAAGACCAGATGAAATATGTAATTAAGTTTAGAAATGGGTTGGTTTACATCTTTTATTTTTAATTTAATTTTATTGTTTAAAGTATTACAAATAGTAGTACATGTCTCCTTCCCCCCCCCCCACTGACCTTTATAATGCATTTTGTAACTTTTAGACTAAAGGGTATAAATATAATAAGATATAAAATGAATAAAAAATTTAAAAGCCTCCTATGACTCAGGACACATGGAAAGATTTTGGGTAGCAGATAATGTCTTACATCTTGATCTAGCAATGGGTTCACAGGTGCTTATTTTATAATCATTTATTAAACTGCCAATATGTATTTCATGCAGTCTTCTATGTTGATATCTCCCACAATTAAGAATATGAAAAAGAAGAACCATAAGAGAAAACATTAAAAAATGTCTACTAAAACACCAATACCCCATGCACTGGTGAGGATGTGGAGCAGCAGGAACTCTCATTCATTGGTGGAGTGGGAGGGGGGGTGCAAATTGGCACAGCCACTGGGGGAGACAGTCTGGCAGATTTTCACAAAGCTGAACCTAGTGTTTACCATATGACCCAGCACTCACACTCCTATGTATTTACCCAAATGAGTTGAAAACTTAAGTCCACACAAAAGCCTGAACACGGATGTTTATAGGAACAATTTTTTGGTTTTAATTTTTTCCAGTTTTATTGAAAATACCGACATACATCACTGTATTAATTGAAGGTATACAGCATGATGGTTTGATTTATACATACAGTTGAGCCTTGAACATGGGGGATGCAGTGTAAACGCCCACGCAGCTGAAAATTCAACGGCTAATTCAACCAACTGTGGGTCAAAACCAGTATTTTCAATCAGTGGTTGGGAATGGGAAAATACTATTGCTGATCTGCATTTGGTTGAATCCCCAGATGCAAAACCCATGGATACAAGGCACCGACTGTATTTATTGAAAAAATCCACATGTAAGTGGACCTGCACAATTCAAACCTGTGCTATTCAAGGATCAACTGTACTGTGAAAGGATTACCACAAAAAGCTTAGTTGACATCTATCATTTCACATAAATACAATAAAAAACAAAGTAAGAACTCTTAGGATCCACTCTCTTAACTTTTCTATCTGTCATACAGCAGTGTAAACTATAGTCACTCATAAATGGCAAAACTTGGAAGCAATTGCGATATCCTTCAGTAGGTGAATGAAGAAACTTGGTAAATCTATACAATGTTATGTTCTTCCATGATAAAAAGAAATGAGCCATTATGTCACAGAAAGGCATATTACTAAATTTAAAAAGCCAATCTGAAAAAGCTGCACACTATATGATTCCAACTACATGATATTCTGGAAAAGACAAAACTATGGAGACAGTAAAGCTCAGTGGTTGGTGTGTGGAGGAAGAGTGGACAGATGGAGAGACTGAGCACAGATTTTTAAGGCAGTGAAACTACTCTGAAACTATAGGGGTGGCTACATGATATTATCCATTTGTAAAACCCACAGAATAGTACAACACAAAGAATAATCCCTAATGCAAGTGATAGACTTTAGTTAATGTATCAATGCAACATTATTGATGATGTACCAACAATGTATCAATATTGACACACCGATAATATACCAACAATATATCAATATCAATGATGCATTGGTGATATTGATTCATCAGTTTTAACAAATGTACCACAGCAATGCAAGATGTTAATAATAGGGGAAACTATGCTTGGAGGAGAGGGAGAATAAGAGAACTCTCTGTACTCTGTTAAAGTTTTCTGTAAACTTGTAAGTGTTATAAGTAATAAAGTCTATTAAGTTTTAAAAAGTGAATTTGGGAAGGTTTAAAATCTTATGCCAGTAGCCATGGTAAATTCTCAATTCTGAATAGCACTTTCTGTAATAAGGTACTCTTGAGACTAGATCACAATCTTGTTGAAATGTTGATGCCCAAGAATGTAGAAAGCGATAGTTGTCTAATTCATCTTTGGGCAAGGAGAGGGAGAAAGAAGCTTTTTTTAGAGTGGGGGCTGGGATGGGGCAAAATACTTCAAAAGATGGCTTATTAAATAAGGTAATAATGGAATTGAGCTGTTGTGAATAACACTGTAAGAGCTTTTCTTCACTTGGGGTGGAATGGTACTTCTGAGGTTAGAATGTGTCTGGGGTCATGACCTACATCTGAGTGGGAGGTAAATGGGTTTTCTCTTCTCTCTGGCTCTCGGAGGTGCTATAGCTCCCTAAAATCTCAAGATTATGACAGTTGGTACATGGACTGAAATGTCCTCTTCTTCATTGTGACCCCTCTCATTATCTCAAGCCTTCTGTCATCCTTTTTAATGCCCCAGCCCGTTCTAACCGTGTTTTGGAGGAGTCAGGGAAGCGGTTTGTGTTTGCCCTTGAGAGGAACCAGTCTGGGCAGAAGCCAGCCAGAGCAGGCAGGGGCCAGAGTGACCAGGCAGACTGGCAGGCTGAGGTCATAAATAACGAGGGCAGATGTGGGGAGTCTATAAACATTTCTGGAGAGTCCCCTCCATCAAGCACAATGAAGCCTTGTGTTATTACAACGTGGGCACTCAAGGGAAGTGTGAGCCCTCACAGATGGAGACACTGGGGAGTATCTGGTTGCACTCACTTTTTTAGAAATACCCGCCATCCAGGTTTTAACGTAAGGCATCCATTTCAGTTCCTCAGGATCCACAAATACCATCCCACATCGACTGACTGTAGCAGGAGAGGCAACCCTTAGGTCTTGCACCTAAAATTGAAGAAAGGCGAACAGGAAACAGCTAATATGGTATTTCCTTACTACTGCACCTTCCATGTTAATGAATCATATGTTCTAAGTTTAATGCTGAAAAGCTTTAGACAGTGGAAGAGCTATAAGTAATCAGATAAAGGGAAGGAATGTTAAGTGAAAGATAAGGTGGAAAAAACCCATAATTATAGGAATATACTGTCAAATTCCTTCTCTTTTCTTTTTCTTTTTTCTTGTTTCATTCTTGCACCAACACCTAGTCTAACACCTAGCATATAGTAGGCATTCAATCAATGTTTGATGAATGAATACACGAGGGCTATAATCTTCCATAATATTTTGTCACTGTAATTGGTCCACATTACTCTTTCAAACCCTCCTTCAAATATTCACACCTTGCTGGGGTAATTTATTCACTTTAAGTACAATAATTTTTTAACTTTGAAAGCATTTCAAATCATGTGAATTCATCTATATATATTAAATACTTCCAAAGGAAAAGAAACAAGTGCTGGGGAAGCCAGAATTTATTGTATTTCCTGTTTATAGAGAGACAGGAATGTTTGAGAGACTTTGGCTATCAGGATGGACAATGCATTACAAAAAGACAATTTAATAAGTATTTGGTACATAAGCCAAACACCATGGTGGGCCTTACAGACAGTAAGTGATACAGCAGTGTGAGAAAATCATTATGATGGTATGCCAATCTAACAAATGATTGCTTCACTCCACAGTATGGCATATATACTTGATACTGTTGTAATTAACCTAGTTATTAATAACAGGAAAGGAGCAAAAGGAAGGCCAAAGATTATAGGCATGCCATTTGGGCAGCTTCATCAGGAAGCTACAACTTTACACTCCCAGAGGTCCAACAGAGAAAAGATAGATGTATGCCCAGTGAAGTTGCGGGGGACCAGTGAGGGTGCTCACTGTCAGTCACACCTGGGAACAGGTCACTGGTCAGGATGGGTGTGGCCACTTCAAGGGTTCGAAATTTGGGATATTTAGTTCCCTAAATAAAGGAGTGTGCCTTTCTTGTTGCGGGGGGTGGGTGGGGGAGGGGCGTGCTCTCTTGGCACCCCTGCATTCACCCATCTGGCCCACAACCATGTGGGCCCCCCTTCCTCCCCCACACACAATGGACTAATGGACTGTCACTAGCCTGATGAAGAACTGGGTCCGGTTGCAACATGGAATGGAAACTGTGGACACGGGCTTGCTTCTACACTTCTTCTATAACTGGATTTAGGGAAATGGGACTTTGGAAACCCAAGGATGTAATTCCACGCAAATAAAAAATCACTCATTCTCTTGCATGAGTCTCAGAAAATTCTTTTTCTGGAGCTATTGCGAGGACTCTGCCCCCAGCACTCAATGGAGAAAGGAATACCCCAACTTCCCGGTAACATATTTACCTCAAAAAGCATGTGGACTTGAGGTGTGAGTTTAATCCTCTCGCTGTTAGCCAGGCAAAGCATCTTGTTATCATCCAACACTGTATTCATGTTTTCAATCCAAAGAGCATCCACTGGCCCATCACTGATGATCCACTTATGGTCTTCTGAAGTGTCTTGCACAGCTGCTCGGACACTCAGTGCCATCAAACCATCTTTCCACTCCAAGGTTATGCTATTCACTTCACCATATAACTCACCCATTGTAATTGATTTAGGATTAAGAACATATGTTTTAACTGGTTGGTAAAAGGGATTCTCTGCACCAATTTTTTTCAAATTCCCTAAAGTTTCTGCAAGTATTCGGTAAACTGTGGTCTTGCCACCTCCAGTTGGCCCAACTAACATAACACCATGCCTTACCAGCATAGTTTCATAGAACTGTATCACTTTTTTAACCATACATGCCTCCGGCTGGAGATTTTGCCCATTCATGACATCTATAATTGTTGACTGCAATATACCATAATCATGTTCTGGAATTTGGACTCCAGGGAAAAGGTCAGATATGATTCCACTGAAATTTAAAAAATAAAATCAATTAAGAACCACTGGTCATTGAGTTTCCCCCATATTTGTTATAATTAATTGATTAAACATTAAAATGAATCTTATTTTTCTCATTGATCTTTTCTTCCAAACATGCACAGTATTAGTATATCCTACGTTTTATACCAGGATCTATAATATGTTTGATATTGTGCTTGATTTTGCTTGTTTCTTGTACTATAGACCAATGTTCTTAAGTATATTGGGAGTCTTTGGAGGTAAGCAATATCTCTTGTGTTTCTGTATTGTCCACAGTAGATGGTGTAGTGCCAAGGTGAAGAATCTATCAGTTTATTTCTAATGTCATATTTCTAACTCAACTTTTCCCAAATGCACATATATGTACTTATAACTGTATATGCATACTCAGAAAAATAATATGGAAATAATAATAGAAAACTAGTACTAGGTAAAAAAGGGAGTAAAGGAAAAATTGACTTTCTGTGGGAAACAGTTAATGTGGGCTGTTTCTTTGGGGTAAAAAAGAAGTTAAATTCCTAGCTTACACTTTATACACAAGTGCATTTGAGATACAGGAAAGATCTTAATATAAAATGACCACAAAGGTACTAGATAAAAATATAAGAGATGAATTTCGTACCACTGTGGTAAGAAGGTCTTTCTAAGAAAGATAGGAAATCTGTAACTAAAAAATAGTGATAAAGTGATAAAAAAAAGAGTAAAAAATAATCTTCTGCGAGATAAAAGGTTTTCTATACAAACTTAAAAAAATAAATGATGGAGAAATATTTCCAATTTTTATACCAGATAGAATTTATGACTCCCCAAAAATCAATAAGTAAAAGAGTAAAATAGAAAAAAAATGCTCTTAGAATAATAAATATACATGACTCATGAACTTAAGAAATGATACTACTAATTAAAGACATGCATACATTAAAGACTTTTAGTCTCTCATTAAAATACTTAAAGGGAAATGGGCATTTTCATAAAACCATTTATATAAATGTAAAATGTCTTTGGAGGACATCTTGATAGACTAAATTAAAAATGCTTCTTACCCTATGGCCTAGCTAACTTACTTCCTGGAATCTCAATGATAGAAATATCATCAGTGTGCAAAGATAAATGCATAGATATTTTCATCACTGTATCCTACCAAAAGGAGTAGACACATTCTGAGGAACAGGGGCACTGACAGAAGACAAGGGCAAAGGGAATCCCAGCACAGTCACTAAGGACATCCCCGATAAGAGATGTGCACCAGGGGCCATGGGTAAGCAGCCCAGATTAGAGCAGGACAGAGGGCTCCAAAGAGGCAAATTCAATAGAATATTTTAATTGTTTATTTGTTTGCTTTTAGGGGATTTACACTCTGGTAGAATTTGGAGACAAATTAATGATAAGTTTATAGCAAGTAAGTAAAGGATTAAAAAATAAGAATGTTGATAATAAATGAAGGGAAAATAAAAAGCTAGATAATTTAATAATGAAACTATCACTCAGCCATGGATAATGTTTACATAGCTATGATAAAGCACAGAAATCCTAGATATTTTGCTCAGGTTATATTGCAATATGACTACACGGAGAAGGCGGGTCTAGGGGAAGAGCTGCATGTGCATAATGAATAATATCTAAAACTGAAAATCAAGAAATGGCAAAAACATGGTACTAAAAATATGAAGGGAAACAGTAAAATGAATGAATGAATCAATCAATCAATGGAAAAATGACTTGCCTTTGGTAAGTTGGTGAACTGCTTTTCATGAGACTAATTGAAAAGCAAAAATAAATGCATAGACATTTTATGACATTATTTTATTTTTAAAACTACTACATTTATGTCTTAGATAAACATAAAACTAATTAATAAAAGTAGAAATACATAGATAAAAAGCAATCACATTTATGCTAAGCTCAAATCTGATTTCTTGGGGGGATGGGAAATTTATTAGATCAGGAAATTTCTCAGATTAATCAATACTAATCTATATAGCACACAGCCTGATGATCAATATTTTGGAAAAAAACACTCAGAAATAATTGGATGGCTGATAAAATTTTAGTGCCTTTATCTTATTTATTTATTTATTTATTTATTTATTTATTTATTTATTTATTTTGGTTAATCCTCACCTGAGGGTATTTTTCCATTGATTTTTGGAGAGACAGAGAAACATTGATGTGAGAGAGACACATCAATTGGTTGCCTCTCGCATGTACCCTGACCAGGGCCAGAGCCTGCAACCGGAGTACGTGCCCTTGACCAGAATCGAACCCAGGAGGACCCTTTAGTCTGCGGGCCGACACTCTATCCACTGAACCCTAGGACTAGGGCCTTTATTTTAAACTAGTGTTTTTTTAAAAAAAATGGCAATAAGTATCTCTAGAAAAGATAACTCTCTCATTACATTGTTAGAGAGAGACATGCTTGCAGATAAGACTATCCATGACCTCTACACAGCAGCTATGCTCTATTCTGTAACATCTAGAAACTTACCTGAACAGAACAGCGTCATCTGTTAGGAACTTGGGCAAGTTGGAGTCTCGCAGTGCTCTTATCAACACCACATCTTCATTTAGTTCTGGGTTCTCTCTTTTTAAAGACCTAAATGTAAAAGGACAATTCAGATGACATTTGTGAGAATATAGTATTGAATGTGATTTTCCAAACCCATGGGCCAGGGATTCCATGTGCAGAAAGCTGGGGAGTGGAGGGGGCGCACCCCGCTGCAGGTTCCTGCTGAAAGGGGAGGAGCATGTCCCCTTCATCCCAAGTGTCCAGCTCCATCAGAGCATGTGCAGGAGTCAGGCACAGGCTACACAGCCTTGAGGATGATGACAAGGACATTTTTCTCATACTCTCGCATCAATCCTCCCTGAATTTGCATGGATGCATCATGATGATTAACATCCCTGTGACTTTCTGTTATCTCAGCCCAGAACCACCTGCTTGGCTCCTTTGCTGGTACTTATTTACCCTTTGAAACCCAACCCAATTACTCCCTCCTCTAGAAGGTTCCTCCATCCCTCATGGCAAACCTTGGGCACAGCCCTATGGTTGCCCTCACTACATCGTATCCTAGATAATTGCTCATTTTTCTGTCTTGCCCACTGTGCTGCAGTTGAGGTCTTAGCAGTCTTTCTCTAAGTAGTCTTAGTAGTCTCCTTAAGTGTCCATCCTGTGTAAAGGAGAAACACAAATATCTTTCTATACCCTCTGTTCTTTCTTTGAACCTCTTTCAAAGAAAGAACACAGGTTATGGAAGGGCAGAGATATTCGTGGAAAACCCAAGGATACAGGAGCCAGGCTGAAGGGCCCTGGAGGCGCAGAATCCAGACCAGCAAGTCATGGCCTGAGAGGAAGGACAAGAGAGGAGATAGTTCTTAGAGACTCTGGCCAACCTGGAGATTCCAGAGGCAGGAGTTTCAAGAAGATCTGAAAGGAGAAAAGGCTCGTGCTTTATCAGAGACTAGAAAGCAGCTCCGCCTTGGACCATACTGTAAGGACAGAGGTGAAGTCTTGGACAAGAGCCTGGATGAATGATTGAATGATAAAACTGAAGTGCTTCAAATGTTTCGGCTTTGGCAGGTGACAGGTATGACTTGATTGTCAAATATGCATAACTAACCGTATGCCTTTTAAGTGGAGTCATCGATCTTATGTTTGGAAAAGCTTTTGCACACTAAAGCCCAGTGTATGTGACAAGTTCAGGGGAAATGAAAGTTCTCCGAAGCCCAGTCTAGATTCAGGTCCGGTCTGGGGACAGCCACGTAGGGCACACAGTGAAGAACTGTCAGGGGATGAGCAGAGATACCCATTTCACGGTGAATGGGAGTGTTAAGTTAAGAACGATGACAACAGCAGCGGCTGGTACTTATTAATCACTTCCTATGCTACTTCAAGAGCCGTTTGTGAATTGCCCATGGAACGTGTTTGATTGCATGTTCTGACGTTTCGCTGTTGGCCGCCTCAGTTTCTTACCCAGCCATGACCAGCACAGACTTCACGGCTCTCATGCCGAAGTCGTAGTGATCTTGCTGAGAGAGCTGTTCACTGCAAAGCTTATACATCTGAGTCATTTTTCTTGCTAATATTTTACTGGATTCAAATCCCTCAGAATATAGAATTACCTAGAAAAAAGTATTACATCATGTTATTACATTATATTGACAAAAATATGTCAGCATAATACCAATGTCTTCAAAATCTACTTTAGACACCACAGCTCTCCCAGTTGTCACATCATTTAACAAAGAAATGTAAAGACTGAGGGGAAAAGGGTTTTTTTTATGCCACAAGGAGGTGGAAGGTGGGACATTGTATGGGGAGGCCTGAGCCCTGATTCTGCTTCCTTTCTATTGATGGAGCTATGGCCTTAGTGACTTTTGAGTCAAAGAGTAGAGAGCCCACAGCTTGAAAATGTTCACATCATGGAGGCCGGATGGTGGTATAAGGCCTGAGTACAGAAGCAAGACTTGAGCCTCTCACATCTGACGGTGTCGGCTCCCCGGGAGTCTAGGGAAACTATACAAAGATCTGCAGCCTCTCCCCTGCCCTAGGAGCTGCCTTGCCTGGGACAAGTTTCTGTAGCCGTGGTTAATAAATCTGTAACAACAGTGGAGGGGTATGGACCCTTCCTCCAATCCACAATCTACTCGAATCACTGCTGCTGGCCTCGGAATTGGGATTTGAGATGATGCAGAGATTTCTTACTGGCACCTGTTTTGTTTGGTCTAGCTACCTAGCAGCACAGAGCTCTGTACACTGCAGGCGATTAAGAACATTTACTGATGGCAGATCCTGACTCATTCAATCTGTAACAACAGGAATAGCACTCAGTAGACTGGGTTTTTTAAATGTCTTCAATTAATTACTGATAATCAATAGGATGAAACATGAGATGTGAACAAAATGGTGGATTGAGTTCCAAAACTGGTTTCTTTGCTACCATCATTGGACAATGAGCAAGTCATTCATTGTCCCTGTCCACAGGGGGTCTAGTGAAGACACCACCTGCCTTAACAGCCTTCCACCCCACCATGACCTCAGGAGCATCTGTTGCAGGTGAGGCAGTGGGTTAGGCGTGAATGTAGAGAGCTGAAGGAGACTCATGCCTGGGCCCTTTTAGAAGCTCCTGGATTTGCTGAGTCAAACCTGGAAACTGTGATGATGTAAGCATTATACTAATAGAACTTGTAATATTGAGCTGTTATCGAAAGAATTGTTAGCAACAGGAGTAATCTGTGCTTTCTGGGAAACTGCATTCTAAACGGGGTGGGGTTCCTTGTCATGAACTGTAGTGCTGAGCACACAGAGCCATCTAGAGACCTGAAAATGTCCCATATTTTGGTCTGGATGGTCACACCAGTGAATCCATGTGTAAGAGTTCCAAGTTGTTCTCTTATGATCTGTGCACTTTACTATATGTAAATTACCCCTTTGCAAAAAGTGCTAAGAAGTCACATTGGTTCTTAGCTAGTATGAAGAAACAAAAGCCAGTTTAAATGGAAAGATTCCTAGATAGACACAGAAAGAATCTACCTAATAAAAGAGTAACATGTTAATTGACCATACCTTTGCAATGCCCACCAGCCAATCAGGAGTGAGTATGCAAATTAACCCAACAAAGACATAATTTGCATACGCAGGCATAGAGTGGCCGGGGATGGGTGGGACGCTTGTGTCGTCGCCATGGTGTTCTGTATAGGTGTTCTGCACCACCCTAGCTGCTCCTGGTCTCTGGGCAGCATGGGAAGGCAGAAAGGTGGCTCCAGGCCGGAGCGGAAAGGCTGCTCCAGCCAGAGCAAAGGTGGTGCTGGCAGCCAGGGGAATGAAGGCCCATTCTTGCACGAATCTTCATTCGTGCATTGGGCCACTAGTAAATACAATACAAATATTTAATGTATTAATGATGACTATTTTTTACTAAGCTGATACAGACTTACAGACCAATCTCCACCCTCCACCTTCCACCAGCATTGCTGCAACTCAACATCCCTGGACTCTAACATAAAATAACTAGAGGCCCGGTGCACAAAATTCGTGCATGGGGTGGGGGGTGTCCCTCAGCCTAGCCTGCGCCCTCTCGCAATCCGGGACGCCTCGGGTAGAGTCCCTAGGCCTGGCTGGCGATCAGGGCCTATTGGGGGCTTTCCTTCCCCTGGCTGCTGGCAGCTGGTCCTGCCCTCGCCACTGCCACTGCTTGCCATCTGTGCAGCACTGCCCCCCACCCCCCACTGGTTGCTTCCCTCTGTGGGCGACAGGCATGGGGTGCGATGGCTTGGCTGGCCTGGGCCTCCCTCTGTGGGGCGATCATTGGCTGGCCCCACACACACGCCACAGCGTTGCTGGCCAGTGGCCTGGGCCTCCCTCTGTGGAGCAATTGATCTGGGGCCCCACAGAGGGAGGCCCCACCTACTCATCCCAGTGCCACCACCCAGGTGGCTTGGGCCTCCCTTCGCGGGGCGATTGTGGGGCAATGGCGGGGCCCCCTGACCAATCACATTGCATCTGCCTTGGCTGGCCTGGTGCCAGTGGGTGTCATAGTGTGGTCATCCGGATGGTGGTTCTGCTGTTCGGTCTATTTGCATATTATGCTTTTATTATTATAGATGTCCAAGAAGTGAGAACAATATAGTATTTTTAGAATGACTCCAGACATTTTAATTTCTAGAGATGAACTGATAAACCCCAATGAACTGCTTAATTAAACTCATTGATTCATTCGATTTAAGGACCTACTATATTCCAGATACCATTCTAGGCATTAGGGATATAGCATTTACACACACACAGAGAGAGAGAGATGAGAGAGAGAGAGAGAGAGAGAGAGAGAGAGAGAGAGAGAGAGAACAAAACATCTTAAGTGATAATCATATCTACTCTTATGAGCAAGCAATGATGTACAACCTTTGCCAGGGTGCATTCATAAAGAAAACTTTCTACTTCAATAGTAAATAAAAGAAATAAGCTTAAAATTTTTCCTGGTTTATAATGTGAAGCTCACCTCTGCAATCAAGGCATAATTTGGAACCATCATTGCAAAAGGTCTGAACAGGGCTTTCAAGTTATCTGGCAATTCGGTCCTTCCTGCATATCCAGGATTCATCGTGATGAAGGCTGCACAAGTCATGACCAGCTTTATTTCCCGCCCCTCAAACATGAATCTAGAGAGCTGTTTAAAGGAAAGAGAAAGGATAAGTTAACACTTCTCCAGACATCTGTAAACTCACATGATTAGTACTCGAGTCAAAATGTGTGTAATGGAGCCCTGGCTGGTTTGCTAAGTGGTTAGAGCATCGGCCCACAGAAAAAGGGTCTTGGGTTCCATTCCCAGTCAAGGGCGCATACCGCAGTCGCAGGTTGCCTGGCCCCAATGGGGCTGCGTGCGGGAGGCAACCAATCTATGTGTCTCTCTCATGTCGATGTTTTGTTTTGTTTTGTTTTTATCTCTCTCCCCCTTCTCCCCTCCTTCCACCCCTCTGGGAAAAAAATATCCTCTGGTGAGGATTTAAAAAAACGTGTGCAATGGAGCATTCATGCAAAGAGATATGAATCCTGCTGTTGGACAACAGGGGACATTTCTCTCTGGTTCTGTCCTACCCAACCAATCTCTTCTGGGCTCCGTGTTTCCTGCTCTGTGCCTCCCTGCCCCTGTCTTGCCCAATAGTCTCTTCCTGCTTGACCCAGTCCTGCCGTCTTCTAGGCCTCAACGTCTTTTGCTGAGCCTCCTCAATTCAACTTGGACTTAAGGGCCACTAAACCTCTCCACCCTCACTTTCTGGTTTTCTCCAAGAAATTATAATCTGATGTTAGTCCTTGGGTGATTGAAGCGCAGCTGTTAGTGTCACTGGAGTTACCCCTTCACTTTTATTCAACAGCAAACACCTGCTGAGCATCTGTTGCAGGTGAGGCAATGGGTTAGGCGTGAATGCAGAGAGCTGAAGGAGACTCATGCCTGAGCCCTCTAGAAGCTCTTGGACTTGCTGAGTCAAACCTGGAAACTGTGACCATGGTGTGCAACAGAGGATACAGTGCAGGCGTGTGCAAAGGCCACAGGGAGCAAAGCCCAGAGGAGCAACAGGGAAGTCTGCTGGAGAAATGAGGAGAGGCGTTTTACATAGACAATCAGGGGCAGCTGTTCCAGTCAGAGGGAGCAGAAACAGGACACTACACTGCACGTTCAGGGAATGGCCAGCTATCCACTCTGCTCAAGGGTAGGGTTCTAGGAGGAAAGTGTCAGTAGGACAGGGCCTGAGCATCAGGGATCTTGCACACTAGACTAAGGAATTTAGATTTTGTCCTATGGGTGGGGGAAGCAGAGAAGAATTTTGAGCAGAGTGATAGGGTCAAAGGCAGCAGTGGAGAGGTCGGATAGGGGGTCCACTAAGGAATTGTTATTAGAGGGACGACGGGAGCCAGAATTCTCGGGTTATCACTAGGAACAAGAGGCATCTAGCAGGTAAAATTAAACGGACGTGGTGATTGATGGCTTCAGTTCTGGGGTTGATAGTAACGGGGAAAATCCAAGATGAATTCCAGGTCTAGCTGGGCCACTGGATGAAGGCACTAATAAGAACATGAAGAATACAGAGCAAGGCTGGGATGGAGCTGGGAGATGTGCCATATCCTGGAGCAGAACATGCTGGATGGTACAACTGGAGAGCAGTCCTGATGCCACTAAATTGCTGATTCTGTTTTTGAAACTTGCAAATGTCCGTGCTTTAGTGTCTCCACCTATCCCAGGGGATGTATCTCCTTCCGACGATCATCTGGCCACCAGCAAAACTGAGGACGAGCTCTGGGGAGTCTCAGACGTCCTCCCACCTTTCTGTGACCGCACATGGTTACTCTCCAGTTGGCAAGGCTTCCATTCTCCCTCCATTCTCTTTGGTCCTTCCTCCCTTTTCCGCCATACTTGGCTCTCACTTCACTGCTCAGCAAGGTGATAATGATTTCTGAGTTATGGTATATCTGGAGGCCCCTGCATTCAATACAGGCCTCCTCAGAGGATCGGGGTCGGGGGAGGGCAGGAAGTGCCATACCTGGAGGGATGCAGACTTTAAGGTCACATGGATTTAGGTCTATGGTGTTCCCAGATATTTTTAAATTTCTTTGAATCCTTTTCACCCATAAGTAACCTTGAGGCAATGCCATATACGTCACACAGGTTTGGTGTGGAGGTAAAACAAGTGTCAAGTACAACAACTTGTACAATTTAGCAGCTCATTCAATTCCAATTTCTGCTTTCTTTTTACTTGCTCTGTAATTTGCTTTTTTGCAGAGGTGATAATCAAAATATCTAAGAACTCTTTAGCAGGACACCTTCCGATAAGAATGGCCCCTGTCCCTGGAGCTACAGCTGTATCCAGAGGCCCCCTCGCTACGTCAGCATGAATCCTACGGCTGGATCTGGAGGACATAAGGGCTCCCTGTGAAGGGGCCAAATTAGTGGTGGGGGACCCTCTAGGGGTTTGGGGTAGCAGCTATTTAAATAACTGGCAAGACTGTTCTGGCTTATACTGTCTGAACATCAGTCTGCCCTTTGGTGATCTTATGACTGTATCTCAGAGAGTCAACACAGAGTCAACACAGAGAACTTGGCCCATGCTTCATGGCAGTCAGCTTCCCAATATAAACCCCTTATATGGGACACACTCCTTGGCTTCTGTCCAGTGGATGCTGGGGAGCCGAGTCCCCCTAGATTGCCCAGGAATCCTCTCCCATCCTTCTACCAGCAGTAGGCTGAGCCTGGGGGCCATTATGAAGGCAGTGGAGCGCAGAAGCAGCAGCGCTGAGAAACCTAGCAGAGAAGTAAATGTCCAAGGCAAGAACAAGAAAAGCGAGGAAGAAAGTAGGAGATGTGTGTGTGTGTGTATGTGTGAGTATGAGTGTGTGTGTGTGTGTGTGTGTGTGTGTGTGTGTGTTGGGGATGGGAAGACGAACACAGTTCCACAAGGGCAGCACAGTGTCCGACATATGCTTGTTTCTGTGCTGCCCGCATGAGGAATTCAGTCTCCCAGCTAAGTCATGTCGCCGTAGTACTTACCAATGACACTGCAAACCTGCACCAGGCAGGCTCAAGCTAGCACTCTCCTGCCTAAGATGCAAAGGGCTGTCGGTTAGTTACAAACTGGAGGTGCTGCCGCGGTGGAGTTGCCCAGCCTTACCTTTGCAGCTTTGGCATTCCGAATGGTAATGAGCTGCTGTGCGATCACTGACAAAACTTCAATGTCAATTCGATTAAATTCATCAAAGCAGCACCAGGCCCCTGACTGTGCCAGCCCGCTGAAGAAGCGTCCCATCATCTGAAATCAAAATAACCCTGTTCAGCTTTGTATAACAAAGGGGAAATCCTTCAAAAGTTAAATTTTGAGCCCTAGCCAGTTTGGCTAGTGGATAGAGCCTCAACCGTGGACTGAACTGTCCTGGGTTCGATTCTGGTCAAGGGCACGTACCTCCGTTGCAGGTTCCTTGGCCCTGGTCGTGGTGCGTGCAGGAGGCAACCAATCGATGTGTCTCTCTCACATCGATATTTCTCTCTCTGTCTCTCCCTCTTCTTTCCACTCTCTCTAAAAATCAATGGAAAAATATCCTCTGGTGAGGATTAATAACAACAAAAAAAGTTAAATTTTGAGCTGAAATATTAAAAGGGAAAGAGGCAGTATGTGCAAATAAGTAATTGTTTTATGTGAATCCTGGGCTGTCACAAGTTGGCACCTTTCTATGAGAAGAAACAGCTTTCTGTCTCTTTTTAAATGATTTAAAGCTCATTTTTATTTTAAACTAGCTGTACCCGGCCACACATTACTGTGGCTCAGTCTGGTTAAATGGAAGAGAAAGAAAAGAGAAAGCTCACATTTCTAATATGTTTAATTTCACAATGCTTGTGGGTATACAATATTTTTTGTTGTTCCATTGTCTGTGCAGATATAGAGATTGTCTGGTTTGCCGACTCTAGAACACGCAACATATAATCGTCCATGTGAGAAGCAATCCATGTCTAGATCTAAACCGCACAATTCTAAAGATTGGCCCTGAGCTTTGTTGATGGTGATTGCAAACTCCAATCGAATTGGGAATTGCAATGTCTTAAATTGAAATGGCATATCCGTTGGAGTCATAGGAATGCAAGGAATGAGGACATCTTCACCTTTGAAAGGTCCTGTCAAGATTGTTGCTTCTATGACGTTGCTCATTAATTTTTTTACTGCAAGCCACGTGCTGTTGCAAAGCGTTGGCTGGTTGATATTTTGCAACATGATAATTGGCACGCCAATTTTCAATTGCAGTACGTGCGGTGGCATCCCTGGCAGAGCGAGTGAATTCAAAAGTTCTGTTGGATAATTAACCGCTTCATCTGCTTCCACAACAGTGTCGACAGACTTGTATGTGATTGCCTCGCTTTGAATGTTAGACTGAATAATACTGTGAAGTTCGTAGACATCTTTGTTCTTGGCCACAACAATAGCTCATTCACTCAGCCAATCATGATTCTTATAATTGGTTTGAATATTGGGAAATACTTTTTCAATCAACTCTTCTTTTGACGTCACTAAATTGCAGAAGTTATGAGGCAATGAAATTCGTCCTGAGGTCAGATCAACCGGCACCTTTCTGTTCCCAATTTCCAGCAATTGATGTGAGAATATCTCAGCTGATCGATCATTTTGCAGCTGGACACGCATATTTGTAGTTAATTTTAACGTCTTTACGTGTTGCCACAAAGTATAGTATTTCAGGCAAGCATTTATTTCGTCCGCTGGTGTCGATCGAGGAATTACAGGTAATGTTCACCTGAAATCTCCTGCAAGCAATATTAATGCGTTCCCAAATGGTTTGATGTTTCCACGCAAATCTTGCAATGATCGATCAAGAGCCTTGAGCGATTTTTTGTGCGCCATTGTGCATTCATCCCAAACAATAAGTTTGCATTTCTGCAGTACTTTTGCCATGCCAGATGCTTTGGAAATGTTGCACGTGGGAGTTTCAATGAATTGCATGTTCAATGACAATTTCAAAGCGGAATGAGCAGTTCTTCCACCTGGTAGCAATGTCGCAGCTATTCCGGACTACGCAAGAGCTAAGGCTATGTCATTTTGGGATGGAATTGCTGCCAGAATCAATCTAATTAGGAACGTTTTACCAGTTTCCTCCTGGCGCATCTAAGAAGATTTCTCCAACCCCGTTATTGACCGTGTGCATTATTTGATCATAAATGCCTTTTTGCTCAAGCGTTAGCTTAGGAATATTTGATTGCACATACGATAAAAGAGGAGAGAAGGCATCCTTGTCTTGTTCTTAATTTTAGGTGGAAATCATTCAGTCTTTCACCAATAATTAGATGTTAGCTGTGAGTTTTTCTTACATGCTCTTTTTTTTTTTCTTCAGACCGAAGAGGTTATCTTCTATTTCTAGTATGTTGAGGGTTTTTATCAAGAAGGTGTTTTGTTTGTTGGTTTATTTAAGTCAGAGCTCACGATGATACTGGTCATCAGAGTTGGGAAGTGGCTACAACTAGCTCAGTGGTTACAAGGACTACCGGGCCTAGATCACCAATGACACCAAATGCCTGTGGTACCAACAGAAGACAAAAAGAATGAAACTTTTCTCCGTCAGAATGATTTTATGTGGTATGCATCAACCCTGCTGACGGCTTGCTGAAGTAAGCATAGAACTTGCTGAAATAAGCCAGTACTCCAGGGAGGTAAAAAAGATGATATTTGATCAAGGTGGGCTCTCAGGGCTTGGAATCACTTACTTTTAACATATAAAAAAGAGCCTTTATTTTGTTTTTCATGCTGATTAATCATGATGTGTAAGTTCCTCTAATTTTAAGAAACATTGTTGTAAAAGTAGATCTTAAAAATC
The DNA here is from genome assembly GCF_951640355.1 of Cnephaeus nilssonii. NCBI lineage: Eukaryota > Metazoa > Chordata > Mammalia > Chiroptera > Vespertilionidae > Cnephaeus > Cnephaeus nilssonii. The sequence continues at coordinate 52,769,978 of NC_137086.1, read as the reverse complement.
TTCATCAAAAGAAAAAAAATTCTGTAACCATGTGTGGTGATGAATGCTAACTACACAGACTTTGGTCATCATTTTGCAATATATCGAATTACTCTGTCGTATACCCGAAACTATCATAATGTTGTATGTTAATTATACCTCAAAAAAAATAAAAGTAAAAAACAAAAAAGATTTAAAGAAAGAAGACTCAATCTTAATATATGGGAGGCATACTGGAAGCTCCTTTCTTTCCCTTCATGTATGCTTCCCGAAAGTCCACCAAGGAAGCCATATCTAAAGGCCAGTCACCTCTGCATGGAGACTGATGGATGATTTGTCCTTCTCTTGTTTCTGCTTCTAGGGGAGGTGCCTGCCACCACCCTCCCGTTGGTATGGGTAAGGTGGGGTGACAAGTGGGAAGTCTTCCTCTTGCCACATGTTTGACTGGAATATTGACAAGGATGGCCGTTGTCTTTTTCTGATGATCCTTTAGAGCAGGGACAGGGAGCCTTTTTTCTGCTATGGGCCATTTAGATATTTAAAACATCATGTGCAGACCATTCAAAATTAGCAACTTAAAAATTAGCCTGCTATATTTAGTCAAACATTTAATTAACTCACCCCTAATGCCTTGGTAGGGCCAGACCCAATGATTTCGAGGGTCTTATATGGCCTGTAGGCTGGATGTTCCCTACCCCTGCTTTAGACCTTTTAAGAGATGTGACTTTCCAAATTAGGAATGAACATGCTAATAGAGCAGTTCCCAAAGTATTGTCTGGGGAACCCTACAAGTCCCAGAGTTTCTTTCAGGGGGGTCTGCAAGGTAGAAGTATTTTCATAGACATATTATGTGCTGACCCAGCTCATCCAGGTTCGGTGAGCCTGAGAGGGGGCGGTGAAGGATTGAGAAAAGACAGAGAAGAGAATGAAAGCTGGGTCTGGGTGGGACGTTGTCCTCTCTGATGGAGAGCTAGCGACAGCGCCACGGACTACAAGCTGTGTCTTTATTTTATAGCCAGATTCCTCGAGGCAAAGTAAGGGTGTGGTTACAACATTCTCGTGGGTTTCGAATCTACTCAATTTACATGCACCTGAACTCTATCAAGCCCACATTACTCAGACACGTGGGACCATGTGTTCAGACCATAGGTTCAAGCTTACAACTATTGCCTCTGGCTATAATTGTGCTGGGACGGCTCTGCCCTCCAAGCTGGGACTTGCACATGGCAATGAGAGGACTGTGCCCTCTCATTAGTCCGAGGCTTGAACCTGTCCAAACACTGTAGCAGCTCTCCACAATATTAAAATCTTATTTGACTTTTTTTACTCTCATTTTCTCATGAGACTACAGAGTACGAAAAAGTCATTGATATGGCTTCAATTTTCACATTGCAAATAATCTTCAAGAAACCGTTGCTTATCAAGTTTTGGTGTGGTTTCAAAGAAGAATGTCAAGAATTATCTGGAACTTATTAAAATATCCCTCTCTTTTTTTGGGGTACATCTCTGTGTGAGACTAGATTTTTTTTCACTATTTCAACCAAAATAACATATCTCAACAGCCTGACAACAGAAGTAGATGTGAGAATCTGGCTGTCGTCTATTATGCCAAACATTAGAAATTTTCAAAAATATAAAACAATGTCACTATTCTCCCTGAATTTTTTTGTTTGAGAAAATAGTTATTTTTCACAGACAGCATGTGTATGCTAACATGTAATAGATTTATTATCATTATTTTAAAACAAATATTTTAAATGTGTCAGTTTTAATTTCTAACATAATAAATAGCAACAGATGTAATCCACATATGTAAACAAAAGCTGACGAGAATTCAATAATTTTTAAGAGTGTAAAGGGGGTCTCTGATAAAAATAACAGCTGCCGTACTGGAAAAATCTAACGATGAAGTCTCACCTCCTATGTATTTCATTTTCAATACACAACTCTCTGTTCATCTCTTCCTGTAAGCTTATTCCTTGTTCTTACGTTTCCCTGTTTTTATCGTGTACCCAACTCTCTTCTTTCTACTTACTGACATGAGTACATTTTTAATTTTACCAGCATTTGACAGATCCTCCACTGGCCTTGATTTCTACCTGGACCACCCAGACTGCCTTATGGTGATGCTTCTCCTTGGCTCTATGTCTTCCACTGTGACCATCCCTTGCCCACTAGTTTTCTCTTGCTTGCCAACACTCTATTCTCTCCTTCTTTTGTTATGTCATGTTGCAAGTAGAGAAAGCCACATGAAGCACTTCACGTGAGGGTTCAGACGCCGGGACCGTACCTTGTAGTCTAAACCATCGGAACAGTTGAAGACCACACACTGGATGGCAAGAGCTTTGGCTAGGTCTTTGGTAGTCTCGGTTTTCCCAGTGCCAGCAGGACCAGCTGGGGCACCTCCCAGGTCGAGCTGCAAAGCCCCCATGAGGCACAGGTAGCAGCGATCCTGAAGAAATTGGTAAACTGTTATTATTATTATTGTTGTTTTAATATATTTTTATTGATTTCAGAGAGGAAGGGAGAGGAAGAGAGAGAGAAACATCAATAATGAGAGAATAATTGATTGGCTGCCTCCTGCACGCCCCCCACTGGCGATCAAGCCTGCAACCCGGGCATGTGCCCTAGACCAGAACCGAACCCAGGACCCTTCAGTCTGCAGGCTGACACTCCATCCACTGAGCCAAACCAGATAGAGCGATAAACTTTTATTATTGAAGGGAACTTATTCTAGCCACAAAATCATAAGTCCTACCTTTTCTATGGGAGGCAGGTCATTCTTTTCTGTGAAAGGTTTTATAGCAATTGAAATATACTGAAAGATCCTGGCAAGGAATTAATGCAAACCTTGGCTTTACAAAGATGTAGTCAATAGCAAATCCTTTCAAGAGTTAATGTTAGATAAAACTTTTTCAGACTATCTATAATAATAAAAGTGTATTATGCTAATTAGACTGGACAACCTTCCGGACGAAGCTGAGGAGGCAGGGGCCGAGGCAGAAGAAGTCCCTTGCATGAATTTCATGCATTGGGCCTCTAGTTTTTGATAAAATAAAGCACTCTTGTTTCAACATTAACCTAAGTGATCAGTAACTTACCGTGAGAGGAGTAATAACTAATCTTGGGCACGCACCCAAATATTCATAGCCATAAGTGTATTGAGAGAGCGCCATTCTAGCCACACAGTTATCTATGTCTATGTTCCAATAATAGCGCAGTTGTCTCTGCCAGTCAAAGGAATCCACTTCCTCTACCTACATAAGTGATAACAATGATACGCATATTAGATGCACTAATTTCAGGTAGTAATATGTTATTTTTACTCAAATGAAACAGGTACCTGGGCTTGAACAAGATCGGTGACAATGTCTCTTGCATGTACATCAATAGTAATTAAGGCAGTTATGATGTTTCTGTGTATTTTAGAAAGAGGGCCTCGAACTAATGCAGCCAGGTCAGTTAATCTCTAAAAATTAAACGAGAAATTATCTGGGTGAGGATTAACAAAAAAATAAAAGAGAAATTATCATAATGGACTTTCAAAAATCAGCTTACATATGTTAAATTCAGAGTAGATATTTACCAAAACTATCTAATTTTAAGAATCGAGAGGGATCCACGATGGTGGCCGATGGGACAGCAGGTTGCAAGATAGTGTGTGAGTGAGAGAGTGAAAGGAGAGTGTGGACGTGCAGGGTGTGTCTGTATTTGTGAGTGAGGGACAGCTATATTTCACAGGACTGTTGGGGACTGGCAGACCAGGCTTCCCTGGCTGGGCAGCCTCTACTTCTGCTGAAATCTCTCCTGGAGCAGCTGGCTCTGCCGCAGAGACCACACCATCTTGAAGGGGACAGCGGCTGTGATTGGAAGCCCAGCCTTACCTTCAAACGGGGAGACCTTGGATACCTCCCGGGACCCTACAACCACATCGCCCAGGGACTAGCTGCCTCAGCTGCGAACCTATGAACACCGAGACTCCAGCCTCCCTGGCTGCGGGCGCCTAAAAAGTATTGCAATGGCTTGGGGTGGGGGGTCAAGTGGAGGAAAAGGAGACATATGTAAAACTTTAGACAATAAATAAATTTAAAAAATAATAAAATTAAATTTAAAATAAGAATAGATAATTCTGTGACCAAACAGGACAATAGTTTAACTTACTTAATTCCTACAACATTTCTATGAAGTACATATTATCTTTACCCCCATTTTCCATGAGAGGAAACAGGGTCAAAGAGGGTGAGTAACTTGATGGCAGTCACACAGTTCAGGAGTGGCAAAAATGAGACTCGAGTAGACATTTGCCTCAGAAAAGCCCATGCTCTTAACCACCATGTGGTGATATCACTGGAGAAGATTAGTTTTCCCTAAAAATTAAGTGAGATTAAGGTAATATGCCTCATTTTGGGAGTAGTTTTTCCTCTGATTTATCAGAAAATGTGAGCATTTTAAGTAGGCCACAGATTGATTAAATAAAAGCGTCTTTGCTAGATTGAACTCCTGATTGTCACCTCCATGGCTAAATCTTTTCCAGAGAAGGGCAAGTGACATTTTTCAGCCCAGAAGGCCTTGAACTGCTGGGCTGAGTTTTCCATAAACCAGAAGCAGGGACCCCCCCTCCACGCAGAAATCAACAGGACTTTCCTTAGGGAGTCCACTCTCTTCTCTGGGCTCTTTGACATGAAATACTATTGAGGGCCGTCAAGTCTGCTGAGGATCCTCTCCTCTTTCTGTTTTAAGGGTGATTATTTAAAAATGAAACACTGCTTGGAAGAAGAATTGAATTTGGAGTAAAAGATTAGGCAGAGCTGCAAAATGGCAGTTCCCAACTGTAGCTTGAAAATTCTTGTAGAATGGCATTTCGATTCATTCCCTTATTTGTTTTATTGATAGTTGTGTGAGGGTTCTAAAGCACATCTTGAGCCTAAGAATAGAAATGGCAGAAATCCCGGTGTTTCCCTAGATTGAATAAACTTCTGTGAGAGACATCTAGGACCCAGTAAATACAATCTCTCCTTAAAGGATGCAAAAATTATAATCCTGACATAGAGGGAAGCCAAGATGGCGGCGGAGGTGAACGGCTGATCTGCTGCCTCGCATGGCAGTTTTGGAAAAACAACTAAAAGATGGACTGGTGAGCGCGGCGACTCCTGCTCGCGTCTCCCCAGACCGGGCGGCGGCTCCTCTCAGCCAGCACCGCAGCCGGGGCCATGAGCTCGTGGGCGCCGCGGCAGCTGCTATGGAGGCGACCGCGGACTTGGCGCAGCGGCTCTCGGTGAAGGAAGAGACCATCTTTCTGCGAGACGGGCCCACCCGCGTCACCGACCTGGCCCAGCTCCCCACTGAGATCCTCGGGGCCCCGGAGACCGCCAACACCGACTTAGAGGATTCTTAAGACTTCCTGTCTTACACTCAAGTCCTCTAGCCATTTTGAGAGAGGAGAACTAAGAAGGCAGTGAAGTGAAACAAAGGAACTTCGCGCACAACAATTTCAAAGTTAAACAAAGGAACTTCGCCGCGCACAGAGCGTCTGCCACCCAGAACCACAGGAGAGCTGGCTGAATGGTGGATTTACAGCTAAGAGAGAAGAGGAAAGAGCGAACTCTGGAGAAGCTGAGGTGCGGAGGCGCGTGGGTCGGGGGAAGGGACTTGTGGCTTTTGTTCCAACCCTAGGGGAGATTAGCGCCCCAGACGCCTGCGGGAAGAGGCTGGACTCTCGGCCTTCCTGTCGGAGAGTGGGAGTGACTTCCTTGTGGAGGTGCGCCCAGCAATCAGTGTTTGCTGCGCTGGAGTGCGGAATGAGGGGGCTTGGAAACGTGGAAAACAGAAAAAGCAGACTTGCAGCCAGTGCGGTCCGCCTCGCCATGGCCTGGTGGCGCCCTGAGGCCCCGCCCCGCCCTGAGACCCGCCCCGCCCTGGGACCCACCCCGCTCGTTTTGCAGACCCGCCCCGCACGTCTTGCAGGCACACCTGGGTTCCAAGCAACGGCTTTTGCATGTGGGTGGCCTGCCCTATGGCAGCTTGACCAGATAAACTGTGGTTCTAGTCGGACTGCTCTAGGGACGCTCAGACAGGAGGAGGAAACTGCAGTTTTTGCCGTAAGTCCTGCTGAGTGGTCTCAGGTAGTAGCTGACCTACACACCATTGGAGACCCAGAAACGAGGGCATCTAGTGGTCGGTGTGAGATGACACCAGATTTCAACCACTCGCATAAAGGACACATTCCAGAGGCAGAATCAATGAGCGCCAAAGCCTTGCTGCACCAAGACCCGGCCCATAAATCTGTCTCCTACACAGCAACTCTTCCTTTATAGACACAGAGGATCTGCACGGCCAATTGGCCTGGAGGACAATTCCTCCCAGCGACACCAACAACAATCAAGACTTAACAATACAAAGGAAGACCAAGACGGAGGCATAGGGCGGAAGCCTGATTGCTGCCCACCACAACAATTTTGAGTCTACGACGGGAGAGCGGAGCAGACACCATCCAGAACCACCGGAGGGCTGACTGAGCAGACGCTCTACAACTAGAATAAAAGAGAGGGGTACTCGGGATGATGCTGATGCCGGCGACCCAAAGATCACACTTTAAGAACTACGGCTCAGACAACACAGTGGCGGCCTGGAACGTGCTCGGCGCAGTTCCCCCAGCGGTCTCCGGCTGAGGGGAAGGCCCCACTCGCTGCCGAGCACGGACAGACGAGCCCCTGAGAGTCATGGGGTGGGAGACTCCGCGCTTGCTGACCTCCGAGTCCTTCAAGAATCTCAACGCCCCGGAAGCGGCCAGGTGCGCACGCTCGGTGACTGGCCACCGCTGCAGACCCAAGGGCCGACGCAGCCACCCCGGACCAGCCCGCTGCCGCGCACCGGGCACACCAGAGCTTCGCCGAGCCCGCCGCCCAACGAGTTCTGCGGCGGCTGACCTGGAGCTCTGAGAAAATGGCCGAAGGAATTACTGAGATGGAATTGACCAACAGGAAATGGGATCAAGAAGACGAAACCCCGCTGGGTCCTGGATCCGGGTGAAGCCGCGTGCCCCTGGGTCTGGGTGAGGCTGGGAACTGGGTCAGGGTGGGGCTGGGCCCCGGGTCCGGGTGAGGCCACGTGCCCCTGGGTCCGGGCGAGGCCACGTGCCCCTGGGTCCGGGTGAGGCTGAATCCTGGGTCCGGGCGAGGCCGTGCGCCCCTGGGTCCGGGTGAGGCTGAATCCTGGGTCCGGGCGAGGCCGTGTGCCCCTGGATCCGGGTGAGCCCTGGGCCCCGGGTCCGGGCGAGGCCGTGCGCCCCTGGATCCGGGTGAGCCCTGGGCCCCGGGTCCGGGCGAGGCCGCGGGCCCCTGGAGCCGGGTGAGCCCTGGGCCCCGGGTCCGGGCGAGGCCGCGGGCCCCTGGAGCCGGGTGAGCCCTGGGCCCCGGGTCCGGGCGAGGCCGCGGGCCCCTGGAGCCGGGTGAGCCCTGGGCCCCGGGTCCGGGCGAGGCCGCGGGCCCCTGGAGCCGGGTGAGCCCTGGGCCCCGGGTCCGGGCGAGGCCGCGGGCCCCTGGAGCCGGGTGAGCCCTGGGCCCCGGGTCCGGGCGAGGCCGCGGGCCCCTGGAGCCGGGTGAGCCCTGGGCCCCGGGTCCGGGCGAGGCCGCGGGCCCCTGGAGCCGGGTGAGCCCTGGGCCCCGGGTCCGGGCGAGGCCGCGGGCCCCTGGAGCCGGGTGAGCCCTGGGCCCCGGGTCCGGGCGAGGCCGCGGGCCCCTGGAGCCGGGTGAGCCCTGGGCCCCGGGTCCGGGCGAGGCCGCGGGCCCCTGGAGCCAGGTGAGCCCTGGGCCCCGGGCCCGGGCGAGGCCGCGGGCCCCTGGATCCGGGTGAGCCTGGCCCCGGGTCCAGGTGAGGCCGTGGGCCCCTGGATCCGGGTGAAGCAGTGCCCCTGGGTCCAGCCGAGACCAAGCCAGAGGGAGTCGGACCTGCATTACCACCATTTGTCCACCATCCAGAGCTGAGGGGTCAGTGCCGACATGTACTCATAGGGGACCGGTGGACATTGATATTGGGTCTCAAAAGAACTGTTGGTCCAGAAAGAAACTCACTACAGACTGATTCATTTGCCTGTCAGCATAACTATTATTGCTCGTCGCACATTCAATTCTTATAAGTATATCTATAGTGACACATGATTTCGCTCATCTAGGGGAAATGATGAACAACATAGACTGATGAACAAGAACAGAACCAGAAACAAGGAGGCATCGATCGGACTATCGGGCCTCAGAGGGAGGATAGGGGAGGGTGGGGGGAGGGGGGAGAGATCAACCAAAGGTCTTGTGTGCATGCATATGAGCCTAACCAATGCTTAAGTTCAACAGAGGGTTGGGGCATCCAAGGGGAGGGGTGTGGGATGGGATTGGGGGGATGAGGACAAATATGTGACACCTTAATCAATAAAGAAATTTAAAAAAAAAAACAAAAACAAAAACAAAAATTATAATCCTGACATTTTCCTCTCGAATTGTATTTTCTATTTTTATTAAGTATTCATCATCCTACCTAATAATAGACAAATATGCAAATTGACCGCACCTATGCTACACCCAAGCCACGCCCACCAGCCAAGCCATGCCCACCAACCAATCAGGATGAGTATGCAAATCACCCCAACAAAGATGGCGGCTAATTTGCATATCAAGACGGCGTAGAAAGAAGCCAAGAGATGCTGAAGGGAGCAAAGCTTCGGAGAAGCAAGCAAGCCGTGGGGAGGAGAAGGGAGGAGCGGAGGCGGGGCCGGGGGAGAAGGAAGGAGAGCTGGGCGGGCTGGCAGAGAAGGCGGGCAGGGGGACAAGGGAGGAGCGGAGGCGGGGCCGGGTAGAGTGCAGCAGGAAACCCTATTGCAGGATTTTTCCTGCAATGGGAACGCTAGTATAAAATAATACACAAACACCAAGGCAGTGGCCCTTAGAAAACTGGAACATAGTTTTAGTGAGAACCCCAAAGCTCTGGAAATCATGGCAGAGCATTAAATCTGTGAAAGAAAGGGAATTTGTTTTAACCATGCCAATAAAAGCCACCAAGACCATCTTGCACAGCAATATGTTCAGTGTCACTCTGTTAAAAATCTCACCTCAAAGTTGACTTTTTCAAAAGCTTCCAGGGCCTCTAGACGATCTTCATCTGTTTCTAAACACTCGGTCAAATCGCGGCACCAAATGATTTGAGAAATGGTCAGGATCACCTGCATGGAAACATCTTTCTTGAGTGTGTGAGGCATCTCACCGACAAGGGAGTCAGAGCTGGAAACAAGGGGTGTCGCTTACTTGAGAAGGGTGGCCAGCTATCACCCATTCTGTCCTCGGCTTCGCCTGATAGTCGGCGATGGCAGCCTTGCACAGGCGGCGCAAAGACGTGAACATGGCTTCTTCCACTTTACCCAGCCATTCCTCCACGTTGCCTCGGGCCTTGAGGCCTTTCCCCAGCCTAACCTAGAAGATAACCAGAGCAACGATAGTATGGCTCACGCGGGACGTGTAGGCTGTCCGTCCTCCGTGCTTACGTAACAGAACCCTGAGCCATGGAAACACGGAAGCTTGACCACAAATACTGGATCTTTCTATTGCTATCCCACCCTGTACCTCTCTTTGCCCCCTCCACTTATTCCTTTATTTTACTGTTTCCCTTGGGAACCAACTCCCTGCAAGAGGAGTCTATCTACATGCACTACGTAAATTCCTTCACTTTCTTTTCCTGCTTGCTGCCATCTAATTGTTGGCCCCAACCACTCCTCCAACCTGTTAAGGTCACTAAGGTTAGCAACGTTCTCCCAACTGCCAACTCCAATTGACAATTTTTCATCCTTTTCATATTTATGTCTTAAATTTCCAATGACTTGACTTGTCTGGGTCTCCTATTCTGTCCTTCTTTTTTGACCCTCCCTTTAAATTTCGTGTTTCTCCTGGATCCTAGCCATGGTCCTCCTCCCTTCTCCCTTCTTCTGCCTTCTTCTGCACTAGGGATGAGCAAATTCTTTTGCAAGAAGATCAATTCAGGACAAGTAAAGTGTTTACAGGCTCATTCACTCCCATAGAGACACCACTGTGCTCTAACTGAACTGAAATCCTCAGCATTTCCCTGCTCAGGTCCTCTGTATGGAATGCTCCCCCTCCCATGGCCCCGCTCCTTCTTCCCTGACTGTCTCTGCTTGTATATGCATGTGTGGGAAGTCACTTGGTTCCCCACCATCTGCTACTACATTCACTTGCTTGGTATTTACCATATGTCAAGCCCTGTGCAGGGCCCTGGAGACACCACTGCTAACAATGAGCCCCCACTGGGTACTGCTCTAAGTAGCTGACATAGAGTAACACTTGAAAGGCTTCAATATCTCATTAATCTTGAATCCAGGCATGGCAGTAGAACCCGTCTACTCTTGTGCCTCTTGTAAGACATGGCTCCCCTTTCTCCACTCTGTTCCCAAGAACAGAGCATGTGCCTCTGCTACTGCACTTAGTGAGCTGCTTTGCAATGTTTGTTTGTCTATGTCTCCACTAGAGAACTCTGAGGGCAAGAGTTTTAGCTTGGTGATCCCTGAAACTGCTGAGCCAGCAGGAGCACTTGATGGATGCTTAGAGTGACAATAAATAAACCTCTACCCGCAACCTAGAAAGAGTAACAAAGTTTTCCTATAGGAACCAGAGAGTATTACGCTAAGAGAAATAGGCCAGTCTGAGAAAGGCAAGGATCACATGATCTATGTACAAAATAAAACGACGAACAAAATAGATCCAGAGACATAGAAGCATGGAACAGACTGATGAATATCAGAGGAAAGGGTGGAGGTGGGGCGGGTGGGGGGGGGGGAGATTAACCAAAGAACTTATACACATATATGCATAACCCATGAACACAGAAAATTGTGATGTGAGGTAGGCCTGGGATGGGGGTGGGTGGGTGAAGGGTGGAGGGGGTCAATGGGGAGGGGGGTGGGAAGGGGACATTGGTAATACTTTCAACAATAAAGCTGTTTAAGAATAAGAATTACAAACAAAAGCCCCTTACCTTTTCTCCCTCTGGAGACAGCATCGCTAAAATATCATTAGTATATACTTTTTCTGGCTCTCCCTCCACGGTGGGAAGTTTTCCTTCAGCAGGAGGCAGGAGAGCAAACTCGAGCCGTGAGATGGAGTCGAAGCATTTCCTTAAGTGCGGCTGCACAGCCTGGGGATTTCGTGTCTGGGCCAAAATCTCCAGAAGCTCATCATTTGACAAGAAGTAAAATCTGGATTAAAGAAAATACTTAAAATGTAACTTGAAGGTGAAACAAAGCCTTATGCAGACACACAAGATAAATCCCTCAGCCACATCTCTTCCCCATCTATGGATGTCCTGGACCCCCAAGCCCGCTGGTCTTGGGATTCTAGAGACGCCGCATGCCTCTAAATACAGTTGTTGTGACTATTAGTGCAGATGACCTCAAACATCTAGAATTAGTACCTGGTAAATATAAGACAGATTTTTTCATAAAAATTGTAAAAAATGCAGGCTCTTGCTACTACACTGATTTGTTCACATGCCTTCGCTACTTGTCTTTGAGCGTCTACAGTGAAGATATATTGTTTCCCCTAGAACCTAGCCTAGTACCACACACACCTGGTAGTCAGTACGTCATTTGTTGGATGGACGGAGGGGTGGTCACAGGAACTTTATTTGGTTCTGTGAATATATGCATGTGGGCCAGGCATGGGATTTTCTCAGAACTTGTCCAACAGGGCCATTTGGAGGCATGAAGAAACCTTAGGAAAAGAACTAGAGAGGGTGCATACCTGGATGCCCAGGGATGAGGGTGAGGGAGGAGAGCCTGGCCAGGGAAGACTCTTCAGCTTCTGTGAGGGAAGCTGCCCATGAGAGATCCCTCAGGATTGGAGGGAATCCGGTGAGTCCAAGACAGGCCCCACGTGGTGAGGGAGGGGGCCAGATGGGTACCACCAAGGCAGGTTTCTCTTGTCACCTTGCCTCCCCTCCCGTCCCTGCTCCACCCTGGAGACCTCAGAAAACTATCAGGAAATGAGATGGTTGATCATCATATACCCTCATCATTACTAACAGCTTCCCTGCAACAGGGGTGGCACAGAGCAGGGGACAGCTTAACCTTGAAAGGAGTTTAAAGTTTTGATTATTACAGATCATTTATTGGGTTAAGGTGACAAGAGGTGTTTTTTTTGTTTGTTTGTTTTGTTTGTTTTTTTTGTATATTATTATCTGAGAATGACCAGAAAATTCATGAGGCTTTATCAAGATTTTGTCTAGAGGGGCAGGAAGAAACTAGCCTCTGGCAGGGAATGCAGAGGCAGTCAATAGTTACAAACAAAGATGCTTCTGGTTGCACTCCATTAGTCCTGCTTCTTTAACATAACACATACATTCATAATTAAATTGTCCCCAAGCCTTGTTTTCAACTGAAGAAACAGATAACGGTAAAGCTTGGACTGTGAGAGCAGGAACAGTATTGTATTCATCTTGTGTCTCCAGGACCTAATACGGTCCATGGCTCATGCAGAGCTTCTGTAAGGTTTTTAGAGTGAAATCAATGCCTCACAGAGCCTCCTGACATCATAAACATTACACACCTTGTTGATGTAATTCTAAACAAAAGGAAAAAAGAGAGCTGATGCTTTTTGGTTCTCAATATTTTCATCGGTAAATTTGTGCCTGGTTTTATTTACATATCATAAGCTGTTTCTTTAAATATAAAAAATATCTTTGATCCAGGTGGGGAACTACTGATTTAAGAGTGAAATAGACAAAAGGCACATTCCAAACCTCAAACTCTTCCGTTTCCATTTTGCTTAAATGATGTTTTAGTAAGATTTATGTAAGATTTCAGTAAGATTTAGTAAGATTCTTTAAAGCCCAACTGTTTCTGTTAAAATTCAACCAGATCTTTTCGATCTTGCATTTCCTTTGCACACACATAGCCTTCTTGGTACTCAGCAACGATCCCTCTCAACCAAGAAACCCAGATAACCACCTAACCCCGGCTGCTTCAGGGGTTGTTCTAGAACAGAACTTCACTCCTATTCCTCAACAGCAAACAGGGAAATCCCATGAAAGATGAACCATGTTGCTAATGTTCTCTGCATTGTGGTACTATGTGCCCCAATGGCTGCAGTAGGGAGCTTTTGCTACCATCAAGTAGTCATACTCTGGTCTTTATAACTGTATCATAATAGTTTATGGCCATGACTGTCCAACTGTTAACCATGAGTTCCATCAGGGCAGAGATATGGCCTTTTTTTCTTTGTCTCTTCAGCACGTAGCATAAACATTTGGTATGTTTTTAGAATGCATAGGTGAGTAAAAAAAATCATTTGGAATTTGTGAAAATAATCCCTTAGACAACTTCTACAGTGACATTGTTAGGCCGCCAATTAACTTAAAGAAACTTGTTCAGGCACCACAGATCTCTCTACCTTTTCACATACACATCTGTGGACACATGGACCCATGGGCACACACATAATACACCCAACAGTGAAGTAATGCAGTGATCAAGAATACTTCCTGCACCTTGGGTTGTTACCCACTTAAACCTTCATCAAAATTGCACTTTCCCTTGAGAGTTACACTCCCTGGTCAAGATATTAGCTGGCCTGCCATTATCACACATCTTTCTTGTTTCCCTCTCTGATTCCCTGATGTTTTGAGGCTGTGGCTTGTTTTTAAGTACATCCTTCTAAATTAATGGATAGTCTTAACTACTAAAAAATATCATAGATTGCCTGTAAACTTACCTGGGAAAGATAACTCTTTTTGATTCTAAATATGCCTCTAGACACTTCTGAATTTGGTCAAGTAATGCGTTATTATTTTGAAATGTCTCCAGGAGTCCTGTTCATCGAAAAACAAAGGTATTGGTAAAATTGTGTTAAAATAAATAGAGAATATAATTTTAAGTGGAAATAAAATATGATCACATTTTTAAAGCTTTGGTTTTATTTGGTAAAAACAATCTAATAAATTAAAATTTGTGGGGTTGGCTAAGAATGTAAAGTATTAATGAAATTAATATTAATCTTAATATTTACTATAATTGAACAGAATTTAATTTGAAACGTTTTTTGCTGGCATCCCTCCCTTTTGAGGAGCTAAGGGTGCACGAATCAAAGCCAAACTGTTGATCCTCCAAATAAAGCCATTCTCTGAACTTTCTTACTCATGTCTTCAGTTTCCTCTGCCATCTTTAGATGCTGAAATTGTGGCAATGGGATCCTACTTCTTCATCACTAAACTCCAGCAACTTAAGGAGCAAGATTCATGTCTTACTTAACTTTGACCTTTTGGTACCTACCACAGTGCTTGGCTTAACCGCCCATCCAAGAATCAAACCCAGTCTTTTCCATGGTCCCAAAGGATGTGATCAATGACCCAATCCAACCCTCAAACTCCCACCCAAGCTCACCTCTCTGGATTTACCTTCTAAGCCCTTCTCCTTGTGCACACAATCCCAACCCATAGTGGCTTCCTTTCTAATATTTGTGCATACCAAGTGCCTTTGTTCTTCTCTCTGCCTTTAACGATACTCCCTCAGATGCACATACTTGTTTCAGTCCCTCATTCCTATAGGTTTCTGCTCAAAAAATCACTTTATCTAGAAAGCCTTCTCTCTCTCCTCCTCCTCCTCCTCCTCCTCCTCCTCCTCCTCCTCCTCCTCCTCCTTGTCCTTCTCCTCTTCTCTCTCTCCTCTCTCTCTCTCTCTCTCTCTCACACACACACACACACACACACACACACACACACAGCTACTCTAGCCCCTTTACCTTGCTTAATTTTTCTTCATAGCTTTATCATCACCTGAAATGATGTATACAGATTTCTTTATCTGAAATCCCTAGGACTAGATGTATTTTGGAATCAGATTTTTTAAAAATTTCAGAAGTTATATCATAAGTCTAGTAAGAACTGGGGCAGCATTCTAATCAAACACCTTAATATTTTTGCAGCAAAAGGTGTGAATATGCACATTAAGTGGATGTGGTAGGCAGAGCTGAAGTCTTTTAGGGATGTCCAGCTCCCATGCCCAGAGCCTGAGAAAATGCTAGTTGATGTGGAAAAAGGAACCTGGCAGCTGTCTTTAAATTAAGGATTGTGGGATGGGAGAGTATTGTGGATCATCCGGCGGACCCAATGTAATCACAGGGTCCTTATAAGAGGGAAGGCAGGAGGGTTAGAGGCAGAGAAGGAGCTGTGATGATAAGATCAGAAGTTGGAGTGATGCGATTTCTGGCTAGAAGGGGACCTGGACCCAAGGGATGCGGGCAGCCTCCAGAGCCCCAAAGTTTTAAAGTTTTCAGTTCTATCCTGCCACACAGCTTTTTCCTTCTGGTTTCTGTTTTATGTTAAGTCTTTAGACAAAAAGTATAGCCCAGCAGACTGCCTCTGGCAGGGCAGCTGTCGTGGTATTTACCAGGATAGGTTATATGCTGCCATCTGCAGGATAAACAAGCTTGCTGAAGCTTGGATACCAATCATGAAGTTCAATAACCATGCGTATGCTGCAAAGAGTTTGATGCCATATCCCTAGAAGATGGAACTTATTAAAACACATTTCAATGTTGAAATTTGAATTACAATTGGTGGTAATGTTTTTAACAGGTTTTAATGAGTTGATTAAAAGGAAGGTATGGAGCCCTGGCCAGTGTAGCTTAGCTGATTGGAATGTTGTCCTGTACACTGAAGGGTTGTGGGCTTGATTGCCAGTCAGGGAACATACCCAAGTTTTGGGTTCGATCTCTGGTCAGGGCATGTGCAGAAGGCAACTGGTGGATGTTTCTCACATTGATCCTTCTCTTTCTCTCTATTGATCTCTCTCTCTCTCTCCCTATCTGCTTCCTTTCCTCCCTCCATCCCTCCCTCCCTTTCTCTCTGAAATCACTAAGAACATATCCTCAGGTGAGGATTAAAAAAATAAGTTATGGAAACTTTTATGGTTACAACTTTGTGAGAGCTTTGGCAGAATGGGGCATTGCCGGGCGGGGGGGAGGGGGTAACTGTTATGTCTTGTTGTCAAAATTGTGAAATGGAAGCATGACTGACACTGCAGCAGTGTTCCCAAATTATAAAGAGAGCAAGAGGTAGCAAGATAATAGTGTTCAATCCACATTGCAAGAGCGTCCAGTGTATTACAACTACTCCTGGTCATCAGTGCTGACTAGAATTAAGGGTTGAGTGTACCACATATTATTAGACTCTCATGGATGATAAACATTTTAGATGATTGTCAAGTCTTTTTGTTCGTCTTTAAATTTTTGTTCTATACCTGGTTGAGTAGCCGCGCGAAGAGCGTTAGGCAGCCGGTTCACCTTCCTCATGATCTCTTTCCATGACTTATCCACCTGAAGGAACATCTTGGCCTCTGCAGGCAATTGCCTCTGAATATCTGGAGCATTAAAAATACTTTCCAGGTACAGCCAGTTTCTCTGGCAGTTCAGCCACTCTTCCTGGGAGGAAAATATGGACATTGTCAAATATTAACCTCAAATTAAAAACATACAGCTACATTAAAAATAATTATGTGGGAGGCTCACTGTCTCTTTTTCCTTTTGGGGGCTTCTTATGGGTCTGTTAAAATGAAACTTCTTACAGAGTTCAAGACTCGCCTCACCCCAATTTCAACCCATTTTCTACTGAATAGTTATAATGAGTCTACTGTGTGGTCGCTAGGATGGACCCAGAGAAGGATTAAAATCCCCAAAGGAAACATTTGGGGTTGGGGTATGCTTATTTAAAGCAATCTGAAGGGCTGGGAAGTGGTAAGGTTAGTGACTAGTTCCGAATATAGGCTGCAACAAAAGGAGGTTTACAGTCATGAGCATGCGAAACATACTTTATTCTTGTATTATCCTCTATTAATTATTGTATTATTTCCCCACATGAACTGTAATGCTACTTTTGCCTCACCCTGTATAGAAAGGATTACAAAAAATGTTTTTTTCAATTATGTGTATATTCTTCCCTTCCCATTTAAAAAAAAGAAGAAATATATGATTGTTTAATAAAAAAAGAAATATATTTCCTTCAATCAAAAAAGTAAAACCTGCTAATGACAGAATGTGGCAAATACAGAAGAATGGGAGGAAGAAGAGCATTACTCATTGCTTTTCTCATGGAGACAATCACTGATAATCAAAGAAACCAGAAATGCAATGTCAGAACTCAAGTTTATAGACCTCACCCTTCTTTGTGCCTCCTGCCCAAGATCCAGGAAAAGGTTTCTCACTTCTTGTTGGGCCTCAGGGGAAGGGTAGAGAAGGGTGGGGGTAAAGGGGAGAGATCAACCAAAGGACTTGTGTGCAAGCATATGAGCCTAACCAGCGGTTAAGGACAACAGGGGGGTGGGGGCATGTGTGGGGAGGGGTGGGGGATGGGAATGGGGGGATGAGGACAAATATGTGATACCTTAATCAATAAAGAAATTAAAAAAAAAGTTTCTCACTTCTTACTCAAGATTTGGGGGTTACATGTAAGCCCTAATGTTAAAACTAGTTCCTGGTTTACCTCAGGTCTCACACTTTCTATTCTCTGGAGGATCTCCAATAGTCAGCATTGGATTATTTTAAGGATCCTCATGGGAACATGTCCTTTATGCTGATCTATAATCCCTCCCTTCAGAGGGCTCAGCCATCAGTACAGAAGGCTGGACACGGGTCAGATTATAAAGTGTTCACTGAAGAGGATGAACTCCTGAGAAAGATCTCTATGAAACAACGTTGGAAAAAATTGTGTTTTTTCCCCCCCTGCCAGTGGCTTTATTATTTCACAGATAATTCTTCATCTTAGAATACATATATAGAAACCTAAATGCAATGAAATCAAGCTAAAAAGCTGAAGTCTAAGTAAGAGATTGGATGGGAACAAAGTGCAATCAGTGTGAGTGAGTTTTCTGCTTTGCTGTGGGATAATCTGAAGTAGAATCAAATAAAAAGGAGGTGGGTGCCACAAGAAAAGGTACCAAGAATCTTCAAGTAACAGTGAGTGTTTTTCTACAAACACTCACTGTTACTTGAAGGCAGTTGTTGTGGCCAGACTCTTACGGTGGCCCCCTAGATCTGCTGTTCACACCCTTGTGTGATCCTCTGCCCTTGAGTGTTGGGTGCTTGCTTACAGCCACAGAGAGCATGGCAAAGGTAACAGAATGTGCACAATTATGTGTATACTAGAGGCCCGGTGCACAAAATTCATGCACTCAGGGGGTGGGGGACGTCGCTCAGCCCAGACTGCACCCTCTCACAGTCTGGGAGCCCTCAGGGGATGTCTGACTGATGGCTTAGGCTTGCTCCAGCAGTTGGACATCCTTAACACTGCTGTGGAGGCGGGAGAGGCTCCTGCCACTGCCGCTGCACTTGCCAGCCATGAGCTTGGCTCAGGGCTTCTGGCTGAGCGGCACTCCTCCCGTGGGAGCGCACTGACCACCAGGGGGCAGCTCCTGCATTGAGCGTCTGCCCCCTGGTGGTCAGCACATGTCATAGCGACCAGTCTTTCCACTGTTTGGCTGATTTGCATATTGGCCTTTTATTATATAGGATTCATCTTGCCAGGAGTCTTTCTCTACCTTGCTAGATTAACAGTGATTGTCTCCACGAGGAAAGCAATGAGTAATGCTCTTCTTCCTCCCTTTTACCATGCTGGGGAAAGTCCACATAGAAAGAAAACAGAGCAACATGAAAGATCTGAGGATGGCCTCCAGATCACAGCTAGCAAAAAACTGAAGCCCTTAGTCCCAGAGTTGCAAGGAAATCATTTCTGCCAGCAACCCAAGTGAGCTTGAAAGTGTATCCCTCTTTAGTTGAATAGGTGATGAGAACTCAGTCCTGGACCACATCTGCACTGAACTCTTATGAGGTCCAAACTAGGAGACCCAGTTAAACCACACCTGAACTACTGACCCACAGAAACTAGGCGATAATAAATGCCTATTATTTTATGCCACTAAGTGTGTGGTATTTTGTTTCATAGCAATAATGACTAATACAAGGGTGATGGGATAATCTTGGAAAGAAGGGCTCTAATAGATTTGAATTTTCCTTACATTCTGATCATAATAAGATGTCATCAATTAAATATTATATCTAAACTATATAATAGTTAAGTGATTGAACAAATGATTTCTAAGCTCCAGTGGCTCTCCAGTTCTCTGAGTCCCTGAACTGAACTTAACCTTACTCACCAGTGTTTGATTAAATAAAGCAAGTTGCTTCTGCCATTCATCCACTCGAGTTTTCAGTGGACCAACATAACGTGACGAGGCAATGGTGGTGACATTGATGGTGCTGTCATCAAGAAGGACCTATAAAGAAAGAAGAAGAAAATCATGCAGCATCATGTGCTTGTGCTTTCAAAGATAATTACAGGTATTTAGCCCCAAGAGTCTATTTAAAATCTTGCTTCTTGAACAAATAGCTTCTAGGCGTCCTCAAACTACGGCCCGCAGGCCACATGCAGGTGTTTTTGCCGTTTTGTTTTTTTACTTCAAAATAAGATATGTGCAGTGTGCATAGGAATTTGTTCATAGTTTTTTTTTAAACTATAGTCTGGCCCTCCAACGGTCTGAGGGACAGTGAACTGGCCCCCTGTTTAAAAAGTTTGAGGACCCCTGGCTTAGCCTGACATACTGGTACCTCCCCATCCACTTTCCCTCCATATCCTATGTACTATGGCTTTTATGGCTTACAACCCAATATCATGTTCTCTCAAATGCCATAAAGGGTTGTCTGATTGCCAAGTCTTGGCTATTTCTGTAATTATTATTGGCATTTGTTTTGGTTTGGTTCAACACTCTTCTCTCTCACATCCTACTTTAAAGTACCTGGTACCTTCTTAACACTATTTAGTCATCCAGGCCTTTATTTCTCGAAGTACTCAAAACTAGGAAAAGACAGAAAAATTAGCTGTCTTTTCTAACCAATGAAACATCACTTTCCCTCAATTAACTTTAGGAAGAGGAAAATTTCATTAATTCATATCAAGCTCTGAATGATTATAGACAGTTTTCCCTCTACCTCCAACCTTACACTATAGCAACTCTCATAGAACATATGCATTAAAAAATAAAGACTGCTAATCTAAAGGACTTCAATTGCTCTATTTAAATTATAAACTTCTTGAGAGCAAAAGCCCCATCACCTAAAATCACTTGGCCTTATTTTGACCGACTTTCATCTTGAGTCTGCTCTCCCATCCACTGCCCAGAATAACATCTGATCTTGCTCTACCAGCCTATACCTGGCAAAGCCATTTCATCTCCAGTTCTGGCCTGGATACAACCTAATAGACCAGGGCTTTGCTTTTTAAATTGAGCTGTAAGATCCAGATCCCTTTGCTAAACAAATGTGTCTTTGGATTTTAAGTCACTAAGAATATTCCAAACACACGGAATATAGAGCATGGCCATGTACTCCTACTCTCAAAAAATTCAAGAGAATTTAGCTTCTCAGTGTGCTATAAACCTGAAATATTCATTCATGTTTCTTTGCTTCATTTAAGTGGTTTGAAGTGCCCTTCTGTGCTGAAGGGCATTCTCATCTATGTCTATCAAATCTCATTTACCCTTTAAGGTCCAGAATGTCTTAGCCGGTCAAGGAAGGATTCTCTGATTACTTCAGTCATAAACGATCTCTTTGCTTTTCTAAATTATTCAACAGTTACAGGATTACAACTCTTACACATATATGCCATTTTTATTGCTTTTCTAAATGGTTCTCATACACAAGCATTCATGTCAACTATTTATACTCATACTTTTCCTTCCTAATTAAATTTTTCTTATTTAATAACTCATATTCCATTTCTCCATCATAATCTCCCATAAAAGATTTAGGACTTGTTCTGGCCAGAACCTTCACCATAAGTTTTCAATAACCCAGTTACCCACCTGTATGTCGTCTGTGCCACCTAGGATAAATACATCTTTGGTGTCTCGGTGAGGGAGAACGACAAATTCAGTTGTTTTCCAAGAATCCTCCACCTTAGAAAGAATTCAAGTCTTAGGATATCTAAGTTCATTTGTGTTTAGGTACTTAAGAAATGCATGAGAAATGAAATAGGTGAAAGTGCCATAATAATCCCATTCTCCTCCTTTACAACTTTTAAAATCCTTAAAATCCTTTTCTCAGCTAAATAACCCTGCTTTACTTAATTTTATTGACAGATGTTCATACATATGAATAACTTGTGATACTTTAATGTGTATTTCCTATCACTTTGTGTTTTAATTAAAAGGTAAAAATCATTTTACACATGTGATTGGTAAGTCATGTGTGAATTTTTAGGGAAAGGAGGTTAAGTACACTATATAGAGAACTTTTTTCAACATCTTTTGAAGTATTTCACATAGTCTTTTCTAGTAGTTTTAAAGATAATGTATTTTGATGTAAAATATATTCTTTGGTTTGTGTTTTTTTTTATATAAGCATGCAAATTTCAAACGTAGTTAATGTTGGGCTATAAGCTAAGTAGAAGGAAGATATTTAAAATTGTGATAACAATAATAATGATAATAAATATAAGGAAACACTAGAAGGACGATTGATAATGAGAGGATGAGAGCTGCACTGTTGAAAAATCTATCCAGATAACCCAAAAGTTGGTGATATGAAAAACTTTACCTTACCTGATCTTAAGGACATATGTTTTTCATATTTACCTTTTTAAGAATTACTTCTAAGGCAGCTTCTCCAGAAGCCTGTCCTGAAATGTCCTGGATTTCTTGGGCAAAGTCGAAAACATGCAACTCGGCGAGCCTCTCTAAGGTTAATGGCGTTTCAAGGTCCAGTAGGGTGGCATCAACTGTGTGTTCAATAGCTGTCCAGTGTCTAGCCTTCAAGGTTGGGTTCCTCAAATCAATGATAACTGGCAGCTGGAAAACAAACACGCTCAAAGGCACCATGCTTTTTATCTTAAAAACACAGTTTTTAATCTGAGAATGTAGAGATCTGGAAAGAACATCACTTACACTCTTACAACAGAGAAAAATCTGAACAAACTTCAAATTAATGACTTGTATTGAACCTATCAGAAACCTAAATTGCAGGTCAATGAACTAACTCAATCTTGTAGTACCCACAGTTTACGCCACATCAAGAAACAGAATCTGAGAGTTTGATTATCTAGGACACTTGCCTTGGGATGCCACGTAAGTGAGCTGGAAGACTCAGCTATATTTAAAAAAATAAATTGTTAAAGATTGAGCGTGGGGTAGCATGAGAGGGTGAAGTACCTGGGGGCTACAAATATAGAGGTGTTCATAGGAAAGACTGGGGAGACTCTTAAGAAACCCTACCTTATGGTGCTGGCAGGAGAAGGAAACAGCAGCCACTATTGTAACTAACCATCCAATCTCTCCTAGCTTCCTTCTGGTACCAAAGCCTTAATGTCAGAGAAGGGAGGAACAAAAACTCTCACCTAAGATATTGGTGATAACTAATTGTAGGTATTTATAAACATTAGGAGAAATAGAACAGGAAAAATAAAAAAGCTCTACCCACAGGGGAGGAACAGAAATACACTGTAGGCTCCTAACTACAGACGGAGGAGGGGCAGGAATACTTAGGAAAGTAATAACCCTGAGAACAAGGGACACAATGCCTTGTTAAGATAGAGTTTAATCAGAATAGGAGGGAATGCCCCTTTTTATTTCTCCTACCAGGTGAACAAGTATTGAGTGGAAAAAACAGTGGAATACAGAGTGGAAAGCTATAAGAGACAGATTCTTTCTGGGCACAATACAAAGGGAGGCCACAAGGTCAGGGGGAAATGGAAACAATGATCTTCGGCAAACCAGACCAAACCCTAAACACAAGGTATCACTAGGACAATTTAAAGGCTGTGGTATACTGAAGGCAGCTATAGGAACATCAAACCTCAAATGCACCCCAGTTCCTAACTAGATTTAACGTAACGTGCCACACAAAACGCCAAGTGGAAGGAAAGGCATTATTTACTAGATTACACAAATATAGAAATTTTGGCTTGTAACCAAAATTTAAGTAGTATATTAAAAGACAAGACAAACATTTATCCAAGAGACAAAAAACAATCAGAACCAGACTCAGATATGACACATGTTAGAATTAACAGACAGGGACTATAAAAGAAGTGTGATTAATGCCCTGACCAGTGTTTCACAGTAGTTAAAGTGTCAGCTCTCACACTGATGGGTCAAAAGGTTTGATTCCTGGTCAAGGGCACCTACCTTGGTTGCAGGTTCCATCCCAGACCTTGGTCGGAGTGCATGTGGGAGGGAACCAATTCATGTGTCTCTCTCACATCGATGCTTCTCTTGCTCTCTCCCTCCCTCCCTTCCACTCTATCTAAAAATCAATGGAAAATTTCCTATGGTGAAGATTAAAAAGTAGAAAAATAAAAAAATAAAATAAAATTTAAAAAGTGTGATTAATATATTAATGGTTTTATTAGGAAAGGTAGACAACATGCAAAATCAGATGGGAAATGTTAATATGAAGATGGAAACTATAATTAAACAGATGTTAAATATAAAAAAGATAGTAAGAGAGATAAGGAGAGCCTTTGATGAACTTGACACAGCTAAGAATCAGTGAACTTGAGATAAATGAGTAGAAATTCCCCAAATTGATACACAGAGAAAAATTAGTGTCTCCTTCCTCTCCCACAAAAACCTGTAACCTAATATGCAAGAGCTGTGGTACAATATTGGATAGTCTAAAACACATGTAATAAAAATTCCAGAAGAATAAGCGATAGAAAACAGAGCAAAAGAGAGATTTGAAGAAATAACAGCTACATTGCATTTTTTTTTCAAAATTAAAGACAGATACCAAACCAGAGATCCAAAAAAACTCAGAGAAAACCAAGCAGAATAAATACAAATCATAAAAACTGCAACAATAACATAATGACATCAACACACACATAGGCATATTGCATTGCAAGCTGCCAAAAAACAAGGAAAAGATAAAATCTTGAAGGCGGCCAGACAGAAAAAAACATGTTATCCACAGAAAATCAGGAAAAAGAACTGCAGCTGATTTCTTGTTAGAAACCATACAAGCAAGAAGATAACAAAAGGATACTTTTAAATTTATGAAAACAAACCAAAACAAAACGTGTCAGTTCAGAATTATATACTCAGTGAAAATATCACTCAAAAAAAATTAACAACTTTCTTATAACAGAAATTTAGGGAATTCATTGTTAGCATATCTACTCAGTAAGGAATATTAAAGAAAGTTCTTCAGGCAGAATGAATATGCTGTGAGTCAGAACCTTAGATCCTTATAAAGAAATAAAGAACATTGGAAATGGAATAAAGGCAAAATAAATTTTGTTTCCTTTTGTATTATATTAAAAGCTAACTATCTAAAACAAAAATAATGACAATATGTTGTGTTTGCTGTATATGTAAAGACAAAACACATGACATTAGCAAAAACATTAGATAATCAACTGTAGTAATGTACACAATGGAATATTACTCAGCAATAAAAACTAATTAACTATTGCTTCATGTAACAACATAGAGGGATTCTTAAAATTCTAATTAGGCCTGCGGGGATCTGGCTGAAACCAGCTCTCCAACATCCCCTGCGGGGTCCCAGATTGTGAGAGGGTGTAGGCCAGGCTGAGGGACCCCACTGGTGCACGAATCTGTGCACTGGGCCTCTAGTTATGAATAATGTTGCTATGAACATTCATATGAAAATCTAGGGGAAATAATGAACAACATAGACTGATGAACAAGAACAGACCCAGAAACAAGGAGGCATGGATCAGACTGTCGGGCCTCAGAGGGAGGGTAGGGAAGGGTGCGGGTAAAGGGGAGAGATCAACCAAAGGACTTGTGTGCAAGCATGTGAGCCTAACCAGCGGTTAAGGACAACAGGGGGGTGAGGGCATGTGTGGGGAGGGGTGTGGGATGGGAATGGGGGGATGAGGACAAATATGTGATACCTTAATCAATAAAGAAATTAAAAAAATTTTTTTTCATGTGAACGTAAGTTTTCAGTTCTCTTAGGTATATACCTAGTGGAGTGACTTGGTAAATTGTTAACTTTATGTTGGTTTGAGAAACTGCCAAACCAACGAGGCTGTACCACTTTATAATTTCACCAGAAACATATGATGGTTCTAATTCCTCCAGATCCTCGCCTATAATCTGTCTTTCTGATCCTTGTGGGTACAAAGCAGTATCTTATTGTGGCTTTGTCTTTTTCTGATAACTAATGCTGTTCAGCATCTTTTTACGTATCTTCTTTGGGGAAATGTCTATTAAATCCTTTGCCCATTTAAAAGTATGTTTTTTACCTTTTTATTTTTGAGTTATAAGAGTATGTTATGCATTCTGGATATGAGTGCATATCTTATATGCATTTTTCTAAGTGAATGAGGCCAGACCCAAAAGCCTCCATATTGTCTCATTCAATTTATATCATTTTCTGCAAAAGAAAAGACTATAGGGTCAGAAAACAGATCAGTGGTTGCCTGGGGTTGGGACTGAAGATGGAGCAACTACAAAGGGAAAACAGAAGGAAATTTGGGGGGCAGGGATGGGAGTATTCTGTACAACACTGCTATGCTGGCTATGTGACTTTTCCCATAAAATGCCATAAAAATGACTTTTACTGTATGCAAGTTCCAGGATTTCCAAGGAACAAAAGGTGGAATGCAGACTGTGACCAGTGAATGTTTTTACAATTATATGTTAAAAGCACACTAAAGACAATAAAGAAATTGAATAAGTAACCTTTAAGAACTGTTTCTAGATATTGCAAGGTTAAAGGAGAAAAAACTGCAAAAACACTCTTCAAGAGGGAACATTTGCTTCTCATTGTGCCCGAAGCTTTGCTTACTCTTTCTACTCATGTGTTCTTTCAGTCCTTTATTTTATTTTATTTTATTTTTTTGCTTAAAAGAATAAAAATTAATTTCCCTTTTCCTTCCCATTTCAAGCGCTGGTTTAGCAGTGACAGGATTCAAAGAGCCAGCCCTGCACACCTACTGCAGAGCTTCCCAACCTCCGTCACATCATGGCACGTCTGGAAAAATGGCATATCTGTTTGCAGTGCAGAACTGTCAATGCACAAGGCTGCCCTGGCCTCGTCCTGCCGCCTACAGGCTGAGTGGATGGGGAAACACTCTCGCTCTGAATGCCACTTCAAACCATGGTATTCAGCTGCATTATTCAGCCAATTGAAGACAGGGCTGCCGACTGTTCCTCCTCAAAAGTGGAGTTTGTCTGTCCTGCGTGTGGAGCAGTTCCCGATGTCAGTATCACTGGCATGGAGCAATATTATTGATTGGAGTTTTAGAAATAATTTCTACCGAACTTACCTTTTCTTTCATTTTTTCCACCTTAAATTTTAGCTGGGGCACTACACTGTTGGGTGGCAAGCCTTTTTCCAGTTGAGTCACAAATTTGGCATATTTAGAGACTTGACTGTTGAGGAATTCTGGATCCAAGCTGTCAAATTTGGACTATGAAAATCAGAGGAAAAAAAGACGTGAAGATACAGGATAATCGGCAAGATTGACACAGTGGAGTTTTTTACTTGACTCAGATTTTCCAGTAGCAAAATTGTTAATCCAACTCAACTCTATACTTTTGGAAATGGCTTTACTTATTGAGATTGCCAATAGCATATCAGGCATATCTTATTATTATTTTCATGTCCTTGTCTCCTACATCAACACATTATTACTAGTCCTGTAATTAATTCCTGGGGACCAAACCTTCTAAGGAAATATACAGCAAATTTTTACTCTTGCTAACTATGAATTTCTCACCTAGTATCCTCCTATTGTTTGCTTATGCACCCCTTTAATATAAAGGGTTTAAAGATGCCCCAAAATATGCATGCATCTATAAATATATTTCTCAGTTATACAAACATGTAAGTGTACACATATATTGAAATGTCAGATGGTCATATGGACTGAGGCATCAGAAAATTTGTAAAACTTTCCTTCCCCCTCACCCACCCCGCCCCAGATTCAACATTTTCTTTCTGACCCCTAATGGGTCTTTTTGTGCATTTTGTACCAATTCATCCCACTTTGGAAGCTGCTGTCCTCATCTTTTGGGGTGATCAGAAAACTCTCTAAGCTCCTTCTTTATTCCTCAGGAGCTTCCACTTCTGAGATAAGTGACAAGTGAGTTACACAAAGGCACTTAAACGTCTCTGATATTATAGCAGATATTTGTTTGTTTTCTGTTTTCCTCACCAAAAGTAAGTCCTGTGATGCTTTGGACTTGGTCCTCTTTATTTTCCACTGGTATCCCCAGCAGCTAGAACCTTATCTGGAGAACATATCCTATGTCACTGTTATTTAACCCAGACCTATGACTTCTAATTATAGGTATCAGCACTGGTAGGATGAATGAGCAAGTGTAAAAGAGTATTTGTGAAGTTGGTGGTATTTCTAACACGTTCACTTCACACTTGAAAGTATAGATGGTCATCCATTCTGCCTCTCAGAGTGTTGATCCATGCTAAATTTGAATATAAAGACAGAACCTACAAACCAAACTCTATTGTACTTGGCCCCCTAATTAATTTACTTTTGAGCTCTCCAGGGAAGATCCCAAATTTCATCGCTCTGATTCTATTCTATTACAGGGAACAAATGGCTTCCTTTTTTCCCAAAGGACAATAAGAACAGAACCTAAGCTAGCAGGAACCTAAGGTGTATAGATCCCCAATAAAAACCCACAATCCTCAAAAACACTTGGGTGTACTGCATCATGACAACACTGGTTCAAAACCCACAAAGCAGTGCAGGTCCTGTGGTGCTCTCTTCAGTTAGCCTTCTTCAGTGGAGGACCTGAGGAGCTCCCTTCCCATCGTGCATGAAGCTATGAAGTATAGTGACAGAAAGACCTTTGTGCTTTTCACTGGAAAAATTATAATAATTCCCATAACATGATAACATTGCATATTTCACCAAACTTAAAAATATACCAGATTGCTTAGGAATTGTAATTCACAGGAAGATTTTAAGTGTCATTAAAACAAACATGATTTAAGAATTTAGAGCTTTTTTTTTTTTTTTTTTTTTTTTTTTTTTACCTTTAACCAGTCTTGTTGGAGTTGATCCCATTCGGTCATAGAATCCCAGAGCAATTGTTTGAGCTTCACTTCAGCACTAACTTCTTCCAAATCTTCAAACTTAGAAACTTCCACCTTTAAATATGTAATAAACAAAATGCACTCTTTAATTTTCAGATATAAATACCTGTTATCCTCCTATTAGTAATTCTTGATACAGTGACTAAGGAGAATATTAGTGTGGGGGATCCTAACTGGGGAAAGGAGAGAGAGAAACAAACGAAGAAAAAACACACGCATGTAAATTCAAATTTCCATTTGAGTGACAAAATATAACTCTTTATATTTCTTTAGAATGAAAATACCCTCTGAAGATGTAAGTATCATAAGAAAGGTATTTTGTCTCTAAAGTGTGCTAATCTTTAAACACTTGAAAGGCAGTCAGACTGTTCCAGCACAGTGACCGGGCACACACGTGTCCGAGCATCCCATGTTCACAGTAACGCTGTTGAAAGTGCTTGTGCATCGGTGTCATTTCTGTGGACATGTTTTAAAAGCACAGATAGACTGACAGCTCTCAAAGGGAAGGGCGGAGGCGGGCAGAAAGAGACTAGCCAAAGAATTTATATGCATATATGCATAGTCCATGTGTTACAGGATTCCAGGGCAGGGGGAATAGAGAAACTGAGACAGGAAAATTAAAACAAGGCCAAACAGTGTAGGAACAAACTAATTGTTAGGAACAAACTAATAAGCCATTATCTTCCCCAGAGCACCAAAGCAAATGGTTTAAAAACCTTCCTAAAGAGAGAATACAGAAAGGGATGGAGGAAGGGGAAAGGAGAGGGGTGGGGTTGGGGGAAAGGCAGTTTTACCCCCTAAGCAGAGAAGCCAGCAGTCTCAAGGCTTGGCAAGAAAAAAATTGCCAGGTGCTTCTCATGAATTCTGGGAAGGCCACAACAAAGTAAAAAAAAAAAAAAGAGAGACCTTGAGAATTAATTTGTACCAAAATAGTCAGCAGAGGAATTCTGAAGCCTATAGACAGGAGGGTATATAACCCCTCAGTCCCCCACCCAACAGCTCTTCGATTAGCTGAGAGCCCGTCTGTGCTTCATAAGCCAGATGTATGCTTTTCCTTTTTTCAATAAAGGTGCATGCTTCAATTGCTGTAATTAGTTGGCTTTTCACAGTGCAGTTAAGGTCTCTCGTATAAATTCATTTATGTGAGAATACATGGATCGAGGTTGGGGACAGCCCTCTCCCACTGGCTCAGGGGGCTGTCCTGTAACACCTCTCTCGTGTCCGTGACAGGTGCCTCTAACACCTGGACACAGACAATATTTAGGTGAAGGCCTGGTGGAGAGGGAGCCAGGTGGAGGGGGACAAAGGGAGGAAATGGGGACATCTGTAATACTTCCAATAATAAAAATAAATTCAAAAAAATAAGAACACATGTAGAGCTGTCATTACCTTGAAATTTTTCTGGTAAGATTTGTATTGAAATGCGCGTTTCTGAAGATCATCCAGAACTAACTGCAGCTCAGTCAGTTGGGACTTTATTTTGTCTTGGTCGGCATTAATATCCAAAATCTGTGGATCCTGTAAAATTAAGGCCGCTTTTGATTAGTGGTTCCTGCTTTTTGATGTAGACCATTGCAATAAGTTAACAAACGTTTTCAAAACACATTTTTCGAATTCTCTTCTCACTCTGCTTTTTATAAAATACTAGAGGCCCGGTGCATGAAATTCGTGCACGTGGGGGTGTGTCCCTCAGCCCAGCCTGCACCCTCTCCAATCTGGGACATCCCTCTCACAATCCAGAACTGCTGGCTCCCAACTGCTCGCCTGCCTGCCTTCCTGATTGTCCCTAACCGTTTCTGCCTGCCAGCCTGATCACCCCCTAACCACTCCCCTGCCAGCCTGATTGATGCCTAACTGCTCCCCTGCCAGCCTGATTGTCCCTAACTTCCCTCCTCTGCAGGCCTTGTCACCCCTAACTGCCCTATCCCTGCAGGCCTGGTCACCCCCAACTGCCCTCCCCTGCAGGCCTGGTCCCCCCAACTGCTCTCCCCTACAGGCCTGGGTCCCCCAACTGCCCTTCCCTGCAGGCCCAGTCGCCCCCAACTTCCCTCCTCTGCCGGCCTGGTCACCCCTAACTGCCCTCCCCTGCAGGCTTGATTGCTCCCAACTGCCCTCCCTTGCAGGCCTGGTCACCCCTAACTGCCCTTCCATGCTGGCCTGATCACCCACAACTGCCCTCCCTTGCAGGCCTGGTCCCTCCCAACTGCCCTCCCCTGCTGGCCATCTTGTGGCGGCCATATTGTGTCCACATGGGGGCGGCCATCTTTGACCACATCAGGGCAGCCATCTTGTGTGTTGGAGTGATGGTCAATTTGCATATTACTGTTTTATTAGGTAGGATGTTAAAATGAGGGCTTTACTTGAATTGTTACACAACGCATATGTATTGTAAGAAGTATGGATATGTTTTAAAAATCTTATCCATGGGGCTAACAATTATTTTAAATAATACCTAATATATTTTCCTTCATCTGCTTTCATGTCCTACACTTCTTCCACAAACATGACTTTAGGTAAGGAGAGGTGAGTGCAATATAGAAAAGTAGGAAGAGACTATAATACAAGGAAAATTCTCATTTTATAATAAACAAACTAGAAAGCCTTTGAATTCTGAGAGGGAGGAAGAGAGAAAATTAAAGAATAAATGGTCAGACATGTTTTCTGGCTGACCTGGGGGGGTGGGAGTCCCACCCTGTGAATGGGAATGGTAAAGTTTAGGAACAAAGTAGAAACACCTAACCAGGTTTGGGAGAATCTGAGGCAACTGAGGCATCAGAACTGTTATAGCCGAGGCGTGGGGAGGCCGACGCTCCCAGCCCCCATACAGCATGGTCCTGCACGCAAAATGGCAACCTGCTCCTGGTTAGAAAAAGCGAAGAGAGATGTCTAGGAGGAAGGGGCTTGGGCTGGGGCTCTCTGGCGCCTCGTGGCATGCCGGGGGTTGTGGACTCCTCCTGGCCTTGATTCTGGCAGGGCCACTGCTGAAAGCACTGCCGGACAGAGGACGTCTGAGGTCAGGATTAGCAAGTCACAGATTGAGACTGCAGGCGATGGCAGAAATGGCAGAATGCAGCAGGAGGGACTAGCATGGTCCCCAAAGAACCAGGAAGGACCCTTAGCTGGCAGCTGCCCGGGACCACCAGCCCCAGCCAACCTGCACTGGAAGCCGTGTTCCAGGGGCAGCACGTGAACCGGACGCCCTGCCCTTCCATCCGCCGGGAGGAAATGCAGATTTCCCCTTGTGGAGCTGCAGGTGGGAGGGGAGGGGAGCAAGGGTGAAGAGCTGCTTGATAGGGAGTTCCGATTTTGAGTTAAAAAAATCTATGCCAAAGACACCAAATAAAAATAAAAGAGGCATTTCAAACGGAAATACATTGCGTTATCATCATTTGCCACATTTAGGTTTTTTTCCTCCAATTCCCTTTATCAACAGGAGTGGCAGTCGCGACAGTAAGATGGTACCATTTATGGAAATGGTGAAGTTGCAGTTCTCGGCTGGAGTGATACTGAGTTCATTCCAAATCCTCTGTAGGAGGAGCGCTTGCTGGAGAGAACCTCTGCTGTCATTTTTGTGTGTGCGCACCATGCTTTTAAAAATGCACCACTACACATAAAGCACTTGCTGGCACTTCTGCTCTCTCTAGCAGCCCATCATCTATACACATAGGTATTGCTTCTCAACAAAGGATAATCACCGGTACTTTTCATTGCCGGCTCAGTATGGGAAACAGTATATTGTGCAGCAGCTAAGCAGGCCATTAATCATGGGAAGCAGACTGACTAAACTTGAAGTCTGGTACCTCCATTTATTATTACTTAACCTCTTTGTGTCTTGGTCTCCTTCTCTATAAAAATGCAAATAATAAAACTTTATCAGTGGTCTGAGGATTAAATGAGTTAAAACATGCAAATGATCCTGGAAGCATTATTCATCTTTGCCAAAAATGAACAATCCCAATGTCCATCGACTGTGGAATGGATAATTAAATTGTGATACACGATGAAACACTATCCTATCTAATAAAGAGGGAATATGTTAATTGACCATCACTCTGTCACAAAAAATAGCTGCACCCACTGCTGAGGCCAAGTTCCCATAAGGAGCCTTAATGAGCAATCAGCAGGAACCTGAGGCTATGCCCTCCCCCACCCCCGTGAGGCTTGACAGCGGACCTCAGGCCAAGTCCCCCACCTGGCAGAGCTTGACAGGGGACCTCAGACCGCACTCCCCACCCGGTGAGGCTTGACGGGGAAACTCAAGGTGCGCTTCCTGTCCTGGTGCTGGGCTAGGGGACCTCAGGCTGCTCCCCCCGCCCCAGTGCCAGGCCAGGGGACCTCAGGCCAAGCCCCCCACCAGGTGGGGCTTGACAGGGGACTTCAGGCCAAGCCTCCCACCCAGTGGGGCTTGACGGGGGACCTCAAGGTGCACCCCCAGTGCTGGGTCAGGGGAACTCAGGCCACACCCCCACCTAGCAGGGCTTGACGGGGGACCTGAGGCTGCAACCCCCTGCCTGGTAGAGCTTGACGGGGGACCTCAGGCCATGCCCCCCACCCAGCGTGGCTTGACAGGGGATCTTAGGCCATGTCCCCCACCTGGTGGGGCTTGATGGAGGACCTCAAGGCATGCCCCCTACCCAGGTCTGGGCTGGGGGACCTCAGGCCATGCCCCTCGTCCTGGCACCGGGCCAGGGGACCTGAGACTACGCCCCCTGCCTGGTGGGGCTTGACAAGGGTGGGACTGGCTGGGTCTGGATCTAGCCCAAGGGGGGGGGGGGGCTGGCAGGGTCTGGGTCTCATGTGATTTTAAGGCACATGTGGGTGGGCGGGACTTGACTCTGGGTCCTGTGGTGCGCCCCAGACTCTGACAGAAGGAAGGTTTTCATATACATTTTACTAATTTTCTTTAATCTCTGACAGTTCTATTTAGAGAAAGGGCAAATAGCAATATTAAATTATAACCTCTAATTAATCCCCTTTTAATGTGCACAACTTTCGTGCACCGGGCCACTAGTATAATAATGAACATGGATAATAACCTACATTCACACACAGCTACATGGATGAATCTCAGGAATGAAACAAAATCAAAGGACACATTACTGTATGATTCTATGTAATTGAAGTTCATAAACAGGCAAGACTAATTTATAATTTAGAATTCCGGGTAGTGGATGCATGTGGAGAGGAAGAAAGGGTTAGTGATAAAAGGGGACACTAAAGGAACCAGTAATGTTAGAGTTCTTGTCATGAGTAGTGGATACATGATGTGTTTTCTTTCTGATAATTCACTGAGCTGTACAGATGTTACAGTATGTACAGTTTTCTCTGTGTGAAAATACAAAAGTTCTTTAGTACCTGACACATAGCAAGTACACAATACATGTTAGCTACTTTCACGTTCCCATGCTAATACATTTAAATGCATATTGTAATCTTTAATGTCTGTTTTGTATTCCTTTGGGCACATGTACCCTAACACATTATACTAATCCTTTGTTGATGGACGTTGACTTTTTCCCAATTATTCTGATTTGATTATAACTTTATATGGTTCTATACTTCTGTGATAAGTTTTAGTCAATGTTAATGATAATGGATCGTTACAAAATCAGATGTTCATATATGTGTCAGTTAAGAATCACCCAGATGTCTATTTTAAATTATAAAGAAAATTCCCCTTGTATCTTTTGTATAGTAAAATTAGTGCAAGTTAACCAAATATTCTTCATTATCATTATTACTTTACTAGAGGCCCAGCGCGCAAAATTGCGCCAGACCAATCAATGCACCTCCTGGCGACCAGTTGTTTGGTCATTAAGGCATTGTGGCCACTGGCCTTTTATAATATAGATATTCTGCCTCTTCCTAAATAGAAAATTTTGAATATGTGGCTAAGAAAACTCATTGTGAAGTAGGTATAAATATGCTAACAAGTTGTAAAAACACTCATTTTAGAATAATAAGTACAAGCCAGTATAAATAAAATTCAATTATTATGTATATACTTTGCTTGCAATGGTCTGAAGTGTATTCAGTACTTGAAGAAAGTTCAGAAATAGAAGTTCAAAGACCTTGTTAATTGGTCAAAATAAAGTCATATAAAAAAGAAGTTAAATCAGATTAAAATAAAATAGGCTCCTGAAATGGTTCAATTAAAATAGTAGTCGAACTTTACACATTATTTTTAAAAAATTATTCCTTAACTTACCTGTGCTTGCAGCTTGACTTCGTTCACTTCATTGGTTAGATCTTCAAGATCTTTACCCAAATGCAGACAAAATTGCTTAATGCTTGCGTCTCTATCACCTACGGATTTATCGATGGCATTCCGAACAGCAACAATGGAGGGCTTCATGGTTGCAAAGACGGCAAAGTCTTCAGGCGGTGTGGGAACCTGATACTGTTCAATGAGCTTGTACATTTGAATCACCACATTGCCTTCATCTTCGAGGTTTTCGATCTGAACGGGAACATGGGTTGTTTGTTAAATAATCTGAGTCCTGTTATACCCTGTAGGCCTTGTCTAACACCAGCCAGCCTCTGAGCACTGGGAACGTCAGGCTGAGGAGAGCGTGGAAAACAGGCTTCTGGTAAACTGGCTGAAGCCTGTCGGGTGATCACTGCTGTCATTGTTACAATACAGGTAATCAGGCCCAGGGGGTGAGCTGCTCAGAGCTGAGCACAGTTAGCTTTATTCTTATGTTTAATTTTCTCCTTTCTCTTTTGTGCCAATATTTAAGGTTTTCAGGGACAACGCGTGCTGTGAGGATGCTCAGCTGTAATACCAGAGCTCCCGGCATGTGTGCTGAGCTGTGATGGTCCCAGACCAGCCCTGAGCTGTGGACAGGCCATGTTCCTGCCTGCATAGATTCAGACCTCTAACCTATGATGAGTCTCCCGCTATCCTTTAATAAAGACTGTTTCTACCTCTAACTGACTACTAAACATCTTCACCTTGATGTCCCACCTTCAGTGGACAGCGTCTTTCCTAATTTTCTGGCAAGGGACTCTCCAATTTTGAGGGAACCCTCCCCACCCTCCACCCCTGCCCCCCCCACCACCCCCCGCCCCAACTCTGTGATAGGGTTATAGACAAAGCAGCCATGTTCATCTAACTTGACTCAACCTCCTGGTCACAAGCAGCATCAAACTGGGAGCCAGCAATCCGACATCAGTCTGACCTCTCTCTTGAATGTGGGAAGAGTTAGACTGTAGCTGTGGGCAGAGGCCATTTGCTTCCACGTGGAGAAGATTGCAGAGAGAGGCTTTCAGAGAACTGGTTCTCGGCCTTTCGCTTGCATCACCATTACCTTGGAAAGCTTGTTAAAACAGATTGTTGAGTTCCTCCTCCAAGTTTCTGATTCAGAGGTCTAAGGTGGGGCCGAGGAATAGGCACTTCTGATAAGTTCCCATTGCTACTGCTGCTGCCAGTTTGGGGACCACCCTTTGAAAAATACCGCTCTAGGGTTCTAGGCAGGAGCAGTGATGAGAGATGGAAAGAGAGAGGCCTTCTGGTTTCCCTAGGCTGTACTAGTTCCTAATTCCTGTCCTTTTTTGGGGGAGGTTGTTAATCCTCACCCAAGGATATTTTTTCCATTGATTTTTAGAGAGAGTGGAAGGGATGGAGCGGGAGAGAGAAAGAGAATGAGAGAAACATCGATGTGAGAGAGACATATCAATTGGTTGCCTCCGCATGCTCCCTGACTGGGGGTAGGGATCAAACCTACAACATAATCTATTTTACTCCTTATTTCCACATCTGCAGAATAAAAATGATCTCTACTTCTTACGTTTTTGTGAGGATTTAAAATGTAATGTCTGTAAAAAATGCACTACAATGTCTGACCAGTAGTAGGAGTCTGAGCAGGTTGAGCTGTCGTTGTTGTTGGGTGTAGGGCATCTGCTTACTTTGTCTGAAAGTGTTTCTGATATTTCCACAGCTGTTTCTTGAGTTTCAATCCCTCAGTTTCTTTTATCTGTCATTACCTATCACAAGAACTGCAATAATGAGTTGTATGACTCAACTCACCCTTTCTTGAATCTCATCAAGAAATACTAAGCTGTTAACAAATTCTATGGTGGTCGATGGAACAAATTCAAGTTTGTACTCTGCATCTTGTGCCTCAGAGATAATGGCATCCACTTTTTGCTTGCTTTGACAAGGAAGCATATAATTTAGCACCTAGGAAAGAAAAAGAAAATGTAAATCATAACTGCTTGATTATATTTTCATTTTACTATACATTGTAGGCCAACCCTAATTAAACATCTGTGCAATCAGCAAGTATTGGAAGCAGCTATGTATATAAAGGGACTTTTTTCTTCCCACATTAAATCCCTGCCAGGTAAATGAACCAACAGGAAGATCATTTCCAGAACAAACTGGATTACACAGCTTATTTAAAAGTTTGCCTAAACTCTCTGAGCTCTTGTACACACCCTTTCTGTTACTTTGCCCTGTGGGGTGACCTTGTCATGTCCTCCCCAGCATCAATTCTGCTCCTTTCAAGCCAGGTGGTAGCCATGTGGTTTTGGGGAAAATTGATCAATTTCTCCTTCAGAAACAAAGGTGGAGGCTGATTGATCACTAGGCACACAGGAGGCTGGCTTCTGTTGGCCAGTGTGGTTGGGTAAGAGTGGACCTCTGATCTTACTTGGTTCAATTAGACAGAGGTCCGGTACTACTGCTTAAGGCTGAGAGAAATGTATGCTCAGCATCCCAATCTCTCTTTCTTTCTGTCTCTGTACAGAAACAAAAAAATAATGAGCTTGTGGAGCTTTTCACAACCAAGTCACAAATGTGAGGGAATGTTAGCTTTATGACGAAGCTGGCACATCAGGAGGCTCAGTAAAGGCAATGAAAAGAAACGGATTCTTGGTAACACCATTGAGTCACTAGCTCAAACCTCTCTGGTGCATAGTCTCCCTGTTTTTGTTTGTTTGTTTGTTTGTTTGTTTGTTTGTTTTTTAAAGCTGCATAGCCTATAAGTTTTCTGATTGCTTAAGCCAGTTTGAGAGCAGTTTTCTTTGGCTTGGTATACAGTAGTGTTCAAACTGCTGAAATTGAATTGAATTTGCTCCAATTGTACATTTTGTCCTTTCCAACAGATGACGAAGCAAAGCTCTAGGAGAAAGCCCAAGGTCATACAACTAATTACAATGACAGAACAGGTACCAGCACTTCTGAGCCGTCTTTTATAAAGGGCTCAGAAGTTTTCTGTGAGGGCCAGATAGTAAATGTTTTAGATTTGCAGGACATACAGTCTCTGTCACAACTACTCAGCTTTGCCCTTGTAGTGAGAAAGCACCCACAGGCTATACTACACCTAAGCCAATAGTCATAGCTGTGTTCTAATAAACTGTACAAACCAGCCGGACTGACCCTGTGAGCTACAAAAGTACCAAAATATAACCAGATCTTTAAGGACAGTTTCAGATCAGGAAATGATCTCCAAAGTGTGATCTCAGTATCCTCGAATGAAGAAGCATTCCCACCAGAACGTGACACTAAGAAGCCTTGAAAAACTCCAACAAAGGAAAAAGGGCGTAAGAGTGAGAGGCTGGTCTGAGGCTCACAGTCCCCTCTCTTTCCTCATCTGAAAGCTGACTGTGCTTGGAACAGGAAGCAAATATGGAACTTTTCCTAGAAACTAAGAATGCCCAGTAGACTTACGTTAATTTTAAATATTGGCAATACTAGAAAATACGGTTTATTTGCAGTAGGAAAGTCATAAAATAATTGTAGAGGCCATAATTAAAATTTTTCCTAGTTCATAGTTACCTCCAAACATCGCAAAGGTGATGGAATTAGCTTTTCCTTTAGCAGCTTAGTGTCAATGAGCAGCAAGCCTACATTTCTGGTGGGTCTTAGGGCTAAAGCGTCCTTGTGCTGTCTGTGATACTTTTCCAGTTGTTCACTGAAGAACTTAACATCTACATAAAATAATTCATATAAAGCAACACATTATATTAGATTTTGAAGGGTTGTTGTGACATATATTAAAAATCATTGCATTAATAAATATACACATGTATTTATGTTATCCCTATGTAAGCTTCTTTGTGTAACTTTAACATGTTAACTCATAGTTCTTTATATTTTATTCTTGTAATAAAAAACTAATATGTAATAATTAAATGTTTTAAAGCAACAATTAAATATGTAATTATGTTCCCAGCTCCTATTAAGAGATGGCAGGTGAAAATAATATAATTGCAGTAGAGGATCTAGTCTGGAATGGACTAGATTCTAGAGTAAGGTTGATTTGAAATTGGGTTCTCCACAAATGAATGCATTTTGAGGATATCCTATATAATAAAGAAGTAATATGCAAATTGACCATCATGCCCTCACAAGATGGCTGCCTATGACCAGGCCGGCAGGGGGGTTAGTGAGAGATGACCAAAAGACTGAACAGCAGGCTGTGTGGGGCAACCAGGCTGGCAGGGTGGGGCAGTTAGGGGCGACCAGGTCGGCAGAGGGGGGCAGTTGGGGGTGACCAGGCTGGCAGGGGGCAGTAAAGGGTGACCAGGCCAGCGGGGGAGGGGAGGAAGTTAGGAGCGACCAGGCCAGCAGGGGGGGCAGTTAGGGGCGATCAGGCAGGCAGGCAGGTGAGCGGTTAGGAGTCAGCGGTCCAGGATTGTGAGAGGGATGTCCGACTGCTGGTTTAGGCCTGATCCCCAATCCCTGGGATTGGGCCTAAACTGGCAGTCAGACATCCCCCAAGGGGTCATGGATTGGAGAGGGTGCAGGCTGGGCTGAGGGGACCCCCGTGCACGAATTTCATGCACCAGGCCTTTAGTTAACAATAAAAGCTTGAGACACAAGAGATCAAGCATAGCTAAAGTTTTCTCCGTTCCTCTTCCCACCACCTCTGCCAACCTGCTCGCACATCATGGTCAGGGCCTTTGCCAGCTTGCATCTGCCATGTGCTGCAGTTGGGTTTTGATGATCTTCCTGCCTCCATTTCCTCCCTTCCCCAGTCCACCTGAAATCAGTGGAAGCCTGCTTACCCTTGAATATACTTTTATCATGCTATTGGCCAAACCCAACCTTTCCTAACAGACATATGGTACTAAACTACTCTGCTTGCCTTTCAAAATCCTGCACCCTCTCAAGTTTAGCTAACTTATTTCCAATTACTTCCTCCATGTGGGTCAGACTGAGCTCCTGAGTGCGTCCTGGAGATCAAGAGTGTTGATTCCTGCCATCATCCATGTCCTCTCCTCTCCTGAATAAAGGGGGAGTTTGACATGTATAAAGAACACACCAGACAGAGTGTTTGAAGACCTAGGATTAGTCTTTAACCTTTTGCACTCGGATGTCAAGTGTGACTCGACATGGTTAGCACTGGTAGCAGCTCGTATGTCGAATTGTATTGAATATGTCAATAATTTGAAATATAAAAAAATCCAAATAAATAAGTTTGTATGAAAAGAAACTCCAGTTTTTTATTCTACTGCTGCGCTTTATAAAATCTGGGGTATTTAAAAAATTAAATCCCGAGTAGAATAAAGGAATCGAGAAAAAAGCAAGCGAGTGCAAAGGGTTAAACTCATATGTCACTTAATCTTTCTGAGATTCAGCTTCCTCATAATAGAAAAAAAGAACAATTACTTACCCTACTCACTTCAGAAGGTTTTGGTTTGTGTTTTGCTCAGAACTGACAAAATAAGGATGTCAAATAATCTGAGAAGTCCTCTGGTAAGGAAACCTTTATAACATTGCTTAGTCTAGTGCTTTCTAAACTTATTTGAACATAGTCTTTTATTTTTAATCCTCACCCGAGGATATGTTTATTGATTTGAGAGAGAGAGAAAGGGAGGGAGAGAGGAGAGAGAGAAACAGCGATGTAAGAGAAATATTGATCAGCTGCATTCCGCAAGCACCCTGTCGGGAGATTGAACCTGTAACCTAGGTAAGTGCCCTGACTAGGAATCGAACCTGCAACCTTTTGGTGTACAGGACGATGCTCCAACTAACTGAGCCACCTGGCCAGGGCGAACACAGAGTCTTTTTACATGGTATCATGTAAATATCCTTTCTAATAGTGTTCCAAGAAATACCAGTTTGGGAAACACCAGTTTGGTCCAATACTCTCATTTTATACACAAAGAAATTTAGATCAAGAAGGTTATTGACCTAATAACCATATTTTTCTTTGACCATGTCACACAGCCAAAGAGAAACAGAAGAGCAAAGCTGATAGAAGAGAAATAAGATTTATTTTCTATCTCTTTTTGAGATTGACAGGTAGGATGTACAGTGATTAAGCACACAAGCTTTCAAGTCTGAGAAAAGTGTTTCCAAACCACTTACTAGCTGTGCAATTTTGCAGGCTCCTTATCTCTCTATATGTCTCCATTTCTTTATTCATAAAATGAGACTACCAATACTCACCTCATAGAACTGTAAGGATTAGATGAGATACCTGAAAAATCACTTAGCACAGTATCTAGCAAGTCATTAGTGCTCAGCAAGTACAGAAGTTATGAGTAAACACTGACTTATAGAAACACAGTGGTAAGATATGGCTGACAATGTCAGGAAGCCAGAACCTGTCCCCTGATCATCTTTTGGGGTTGTTCAGGGGACACTCGGGCGCAAAGTTCACTCAAACAGACATTTATTAATTATCTATAATATGTGCAAGGCAATGTTACAGTATTTTGAGGGATTATGATAATAGGCAAGGTCTGCTATCTAAGGGGCAAAGTTACCTTCTATTAACCTCTAGCAAACAACTGGGTTTAGAGGTTTAGGAATTACTGGAGTTTCCAAAAGCAGGAGAAACACAGCATTTGGGAGCCCAGGCCAAGCCACTCCAAAGTCCCAGCCAACAGACAGTGCCTGTGAGACTGTGGTTCCAGGACTGGGACAGGATGGATGAACCAAGGCAGGACTAGATGAAGGGAAACCTGGGAGTCGGGTGATCTCATCCTGATGGGAACTTGAAGGCTTAAAGTTGTCCAATGTGAAGAGGTGGTAGCAGGAGACTGGGAGGCCTTGGGCTCAAGACTGAATAGAAGCTCTAAGTGATTGGAATTTGGTTCCTTTGGTTCAGCCTATTCCATGCCAGGAAACCACCACTCCCCAACAAACAAACCTAGAAGACTATACTGGTAAACCTCGATGTCCCTATCAAAAATAATTAGTAAGGAAAATTAGAAAAGTTACCAGGTTCCTGAAGTTTAAGAGCTTCTAAGTCAAGACTTTCATTTTCCCTGAAGAATAACTGGAACTTTTCAAATGTAGCTGCATATAATTGGGCAGATTCAAATGCTGCCTTTATGGTTTCCTAAATGTTATAAATAAACAGACAAATACAATTTTATTTTTCCTGAGCAGAATTCAATTCAATGTAAATAAACAAACAAATACAAATGCCTGCCCTGGGTCCAACAATATGCTTTGACCTGGGGATGCATAAGTGAGGGAAGATGCCAACCTACAGGCCTGGAGTAGCAGTTAACGAGTCTCTTACGAAGTTAAAATTTAAAAAAATCTTCGAATCTGACTTTCGAAGAATTGTTCCTTATGATGGAAAGAAAGCAAACTTGTAATTTTTGAGCTTCACGGTGAACTTACACATCACTAATAATCCTATGGCAAGAGACAACATCTGTTTCCTAATTACAAATGTTCTGTCTCAGTTGAAGTGTTTTTGAGCAAAGGCAAAAGGGTTCAGCATATCTATAGGACGAACTGCTTAATCTTACTATGAAATCCTCTGTAGTGGCAAGGCTTATTCCAAAATGTCTTTCATCATTTCCCCTAATAAAACCCTTTCTTTTACTTAATCTTGACTACAACCTCCTCTTCCCCCCCCCAAATTTTTTCAAATCAAAACAATAATTTCCCATCATTTCAGTCCCTTATTACCAGTGTCAATATATATTATCATAGTTCAATGCCTGTGAAAGGCAGTTATCTTGGTCCATGACTCCCTGGCTGCCCTCCCTTATTTTTCCTACCAAGATTATTTTGCAAATGACTACAATTTGTCCCAGGGAAAACTAGAGGTGATCAATGGAATTGCTCATTTCCAACATACCCAGGCCAGTCATGCTTTATGGAGAATGGCTAGTAGTAGAAAGTTTAATGACATAAAAGAGCACACACCCTATATGGTTACATTTAGCTATTTGTTCATTTATTTCCTTTAAATAAGCTCTTACCTATTCTTCTACACTCTTTCTACTGTTTATTTCTTTACATTAAACACTGAGAGGAAGACCTGACCAGGTCACGGTTCAATTCCTGGTCAGGGTACATGCCTGGGTTGTGGGCTCAATCCCCAATGTGGGGCATGCAGAAGGCAGTTGATCAATGATTCCCTCTCATCATAGATGTTTCTATCTATCTCCTTCTCCCACTCTCCCCTTCTCTCTGAAATAAATAAAAATAAATAAAAATCTGTATTTTTTTAATTGAGAGGAAGAAACTATGTCAAACTTGTGTTTCCTTTGAGCTTACTTAATAGTATCTCTGATTTGTGATCATACAGGTCATAGCAACATGTTCAAAATATGACTTGAAACCTTTGTATTCTGAAATAATTTCACATTCACATTGCTGGAATAGTACAAAGAATTCCATATATCTGTCACCAAAATTCCCTAAAATTCCTTATCATATTTGCTTTATCATTCTCTCTCTCTGTATATTATTTTACTATGAACCATCTGGAAGAAAGGTGATGACATGAGAGACTTTTACTCTTAAATATTTCAGATGTATTTACTAAACACAAGGATGTCTTCTTACATGAGCATAGTATAATAATCTATATCAGGAAATTAACATTAACATGAATTCTGTTATCTAATTACAGACCTTATACAAATTTTGCTATTTGTTACAAAAATGTCTTTCATAAAAAAAATTTTTTTTCCCTGCTTCACTATCCTATCCAGGATCATGTTTATCATCTTGTTATATCTTTTGGTTTCCTTTAATCTGGAACAATTCCTCAATATTTATTTGTCTTTCATTTTTGAAAAATATATCTCATTTCTATGTGTGCTTTATACTTCCTAGTGCTAAGATTCAGTTGCACATTTTGGCAGTAATACCACAGAAGTAACAGGAGTTTTCAGTGCATCATGTCAAAAGAGACATGACAGCCATTTGTTGCACTACTGGTCATGTTAACATGTTGGTTAAGGTTGTGTCTGTCAGTCTTTGTCACTGCAAACTTACTGTTTACTCTCTTGAAGTCAATAAATATCTTATGCAGAGGTACTTCGAGAGAATATCCTGTTTCTCATCATACTTTCCCCTACATATTTTAGTATGTATGGAGGTACCTGCCTATTTCTATGATGGCTCATGTGTCTCTATTTATGCTCCATTTATGTTTTACTAAGGACCCGATGCATGAAATTTGTGCAAGGGGCTTGGCCCTCGCAGCCCCTCACAGCCTGGGCTGGCCCTCACAGCCCCGGCTTCTTCTGGAAGGTCATCCGGAAGGTCATTCGGCTGTTCAGTCTAATTAGCATACTAGCTCTTTATTATATAGGATTGCATCTCCTGTATGATAAAAATGTTTCCTTTTATTCCTTTTTTGTTATTTTTTAACCTCATTTTCTACCCCAGAAGTGATGTTGTCTCAAATATTTTGCACTTTTAATTCGTTTTCCTGTTGTCAGTGTTCTGATCAACCAGGACTGTTTGTTTGTTTATTTATTTATTTATTTATTTATTTATTTATTTACTTACTTTGTTAATCCTCACCTGAAGATATTTTTCCATTGACTTTTAGGGAGAGTGGTAGGGAGAGGGAAAGACATGTGAGGGGCACAAGCCCTGACCAGGGCCTGGGCCGGGGAGGAGCCTGCAACCAAAGTACGGCAGTGCCCTTGACCAGAATTGAATCCCGGGACCCTTTGGTCCACAGACTAATGCTCTATCCACTGAGCAAACCAGCTAGGGCCAACTAAGACTTTATAAAAAAACAGTTTACCATTTAGAGATTAAGGAGCATTCAATTCAAAGATAAGAAAGGTAGAAAATATATTGCTTAATTTCTTAAATATTAGTTTCAGTAAAAGT
The DNA here is from genome assembly GCF_951640355.1 of Cnephaeus nilssonii. Classification (NCBI taxonomy): domain Eukaryota; kingdom Metazoa; phylum Chordata; class Mammalia; order Chiroptera; family Vespertilionidae; genus Cnephaeus; species Cnephaeus nilssonii. Next base: position 52,725,818 of record NC_137086.1, on the reverse strand, counting down.
AAATATACCTTTATTTGAAAGATAATTGTGTGAAAATTCTTGTCATCATCAAATACTGACGACAAGCTTGGACCTACTCCACAAGTTTTTTCTTCAAGTTTGTTGTTAATATAAGGCCGGGTGAAAGCATCAAAATATGTGTCAGGCACGAGATTAGGAACTGATAACACGGTGTTCTGAAACTGACTAATTGCACCTGAAATACCACACTGTTAGAGAGAAAAGAAGAAACATAAATGTAAACACATACATGGTTATATTTATGAATTATTTTGAATTTTCTGAAATGCTAAAATAAGTAAGAATAACTAATTGAATCATGCCAGATACTGTGTTGATTCTAAGTATATGAGAAATCACAAGACACAAACCCTGCCTTCAGGAAATATATTTTCTAATTGAGAGAGAAGCGAATAAAAATTATAACACATATGATGAATTCTATATTTGAAGTATGAACAAAACACAGAAAAGTCATAAGGGAAGGCAGGTCAAAGTATGCCAAAGAGAATCAGAGAAAGTTTAAAGGGTGGGTTAAAAGTTTATACTCTTTGAGTAGTTATTTCCATTATAAAAATCTATCCTAAGAGGAAAAAATAGATACGTAAATAAAGATTCATGTGCAAGGACACTCATTTCAGTATTACTTACAATAAAAACTTATTAACGAAATACCTAAGAGTTCAAAAATAGTAGTTAGACTGTAATATATTTATACAATGGAAAATTAGAGACCCATTCAACATTGTGTCTCCAAAGATTAATCAATGATATGGGGAAAAGCTTAAGATAAATGTTAAGTTTAAAGAAGAGAGAGTACAGGATAAAATGGATATGTAATATTCTATTTAAAAATGTATTTATAAAATCTCATGGTAAGTTAGGTGTGTTGGTATATCAGTGACACAAAAGTGGGGAAAATATAAAAATGTTAATCTATAATTCTGACACATGGAATTATAGATTATTTTAATAATCATTTTTGTGTTAGTCAAATTCACTTCAATGAGTATTTATTAATTTTCTAGATACCTGATGCACAGATTCATGCACATTGAAAGGAAATTAATTAGAAGGTGGCTGGTGGGGTGGGACTGGGCGAGATGGGCCAGACATGCTCTAGCGCAGTGGTTCTCAACCTTCCTAATGCCTTTAATACAGTTCCTCATGTTGTGGTGACCCCCAACCATAAAATTGTTTTCGTTGCTACTTCATAACTGTAATTTTGCTACTATTAATGAATTGTAATGTAAATATCTTTGTTTTCCGATGGTCTTAGGCTCTATAGCAGCGGCTCTCAACCTGTGGGTCGCAACCCACAGGTTAAGAACCGCTAGCAGGGTCACCTAAGACCATCGGAAAACACAGATATTTACACGAGGAACTGTATTAAAGGGTCGTGGCATTAGAAAGGTTAAGAACCACTGCTCTAGAGCCAACCTCCCACGGTCCCTCCCCAGCGTCTGTGAGTGAGTGGGGTCCCTCCAGCAGGTGGGGTCCCTCATCCTGGCCTGTGGAGATTGGGCCAAAACTGGCAGTCCAACATCCCCCGAGGGGTCCCAGAGTGCAAGAGGGCACTCTGCAAAGTTGCTGTCACTCAGCTCCTGTGTTGAGCATCTGCCCCCTGGTGGTCAGTGTGCATCATAGTTACCAGCTGGTTGGCTGGTCGGTGGGTCCCTTAGCCTTTTATATATATAATTTATAATAAATTCAAAATCTAACTAGAGAAAACGAGGGAAAGAAAAGGTACTTCTTGAAATAATCTTAAAAAATAAGCAGGGACCAATGTCTACCCAATAAATTTAATAAATAAAATAAATAACTAATCAGAGGCTTGTGAAATGTACAAGACAGGAGGACAATCCTTGTAAGTCATTGTGTGTGAGTCCTGAAGGGGCTGACAGGGTTGGGTGCCTTAAGTCATTTAATTGGAGAAACAGGACATGATGCAGTTGGTCCCCTCTAGGCCAGCACTCCCCAGGTTGTGGACAACCCTATGGATAAAAAGGGTTGCCAAGTAAATTTGGGAAGAAATCTTGGATTAAACAGGATTCTCCTCTGGATCTGCTGAACAGGATTTTTAATATTCTGATGCATATCACAACCCCCTTTCTCCTAGGATGCTTATCAACACCTTACAGAGCATCCTTTGAAAAATGCTACCATAGGCAATGGAGAAATTTTAATTTTAAATGACATGATCAAATGTGCCTACAAAATAATCTTACTGTCAGCAATGTAGAAAATACATTAGAAGAAAGAGAGGCAGGTAGATCAGAACAGACTATTACGGCAGGCCAGGTGAGAGATGATGAAGTTCCCACTGAGAGGGACTTCAAGTAATGAGCACACAGGACTCAGTAAGTTGATTTAAAAGAGGTAAAAGGGAAACTAGGAAGATTTCCGATTGCTGACTTGAGCAGCTGGGTACTGCCTTTCATTAAGATGGAGGTATGTAAGAAGGAGCAAGTTTTGGAAGAAGTTATAAGTTCAATTTATTTTGGTGAGTTGGAGTTAATCGTGGAGATTTCCAGATCTCAGTCTGGAAGAAAAGTACTGGCTGGAAATATATATTTATAAATCTCCATTCTATAAGTGGTAGTTAGAATAACAGGGATCCACACAGAGAATACATAGCATGTGAAGAGGAGGAAGCCTTTCAGGACAGAAACAATCAAAGGTCAGACAAAAAAAAAAAAAAAAAGGCTCTAAGAAAGAGGGCTGAAAAAAAAAAATACAAGAGAAATTATAGAAAAGTGTGAAGTCTATTTCCAGACAGAGGTGGAAGCTATATATTGTCAAACACAACAGGAAGGAAAATAATTGAAAAATATCAGAATATAGGAAGCCATAGATAACTCAAACAAGAACAATGTCAGATGTAAAGACTTAGGTATATAATTTTCCTTTAGACTAAGCTCTGCCTGTGTTTGGGAAACTCGATGGGGATGTACATTAAAGCTAATGACCAAAATGATAGTAAAATAATTTAGAAAATTCATGAGTGATAGTCCTGTTGGCTATTGGCTAGTTTGGGGTTACACAAGTTAAAATCTTATGTGTGGTGTGAACAGGGGATTATGTCTGTAGCATGGCCTACAACTTCAGGGGTAGGAATTAAAAATACCCATGTGGGCCAAAGAGAAATAAGGAGTATATTTCTAAAAAAAATAAAAAAGGAAAGAACCACGAAGGCAGCATAGGTAAAGATCTGTACTTGCTGCCTCCCACAACCACATCAAAATTACAACTAAATTACACAACAACTTTCATCCAGAACTGAGGGAAAGCTGGCTGAGTGGAAGTACTGCAACTAGAGAGGTAAAGAAGAAAGCACATTGAGACTGGTAGGAAGCGCAGAGGCTCAGAACAGGCTGGTCTGGCACCTGGGTGTGCCACTTTTTTAATCGGGAGAGAGATTGCCTCTGTGGAGGCTGCCCGGAGGAGCGAGGGGTCCCAGCCCCACACCAGACCCCCAATCCAGGGTCCCAGAGCTGGGGAAAGAAGTCCCTACGGGCAATAAGAACTATGGTCTGTAAAAACTAGTGTGGATTGGGGCTGAGTGACACACAGGCTGCTAGAGACCCAGCTGCTCCTCTTAAAAGGCTGGCACCACAAACTGAACTTACAAGCTCCTGCTTGCTCTGACCTCTAGTGCCGGGTGAGGCTCTGGGGGACCCAGACACATATGGGGAGACACTGGACTGTCTGGCACTGGGGCAGGAACTTGGGGGTGGTTTTCTTCCAAACAGAAGTGCTCGCAGCAGTCATTGTTCCCAAGCTGGGACCTCCCTGGTGCAGGGCTGACTGGCTAATTGCTGTTTGCTCCACCCTGGTGATTCCCTGAGACCCCGCCCCACCCAATTTACAATCCCACCCAAACAGTACACAGCGGCTTTTGCATATGAATGGCCTGTCCTTTCTCAGCCTAAAACCTGTCAAACAAGCTGCAGCTGGGTAAGGGAGCCTCAAAGCTATCAATAAAAGGCTCAAGACTGGCACCAGCACCAGCCTGCCTTGCTTCACAGCTGGGCCTCGTCTGGGCACTTCCAAACCTGATACAAAGAGGAGGAATCTGCAGATCTCTCTATAGCTTCTGCTGGGTGGCCCCAGGTAGTGGCTGACTTTGTACCTCCCTGGAGACCTAAGAGCCAGTGTACCCAGTAGTCAGTGTGAGACCATATTAGATTATAATTCTTCACATCCATAAGCAACACACTCAAGGGGCAGACTCAGTGAGCACCAAAGCCCCACTGAAGCAAGTCAGGTCCCATAAGAGTGTCTCCTGCAGAGCAGCTCTCCACTGTAGTTGCAGCTGGTCCCCACAGCCAATTGGCCTGGAGGTCAATTCCTCCCAGTGACACCAACAGCAATCAAGTCTCAACTACAACAAAACTATGCATACAGTCCACAAAGGGGTGTACCAAGAGTGTCTACCTCAGGTGATTGGGGAAGCTGAGTCACTGGGCTCTATAGGACACCTACCACACAAGGCCACTCTATCAACTCAAGGAGACTTAGCAACTACCCAATACATAGAAACAAACACAAGGAAGCAGCCAAAATGCGGAGACAAAGAAACATGTCACAAATGAAAGAAATGGAAGAAAGCAAACTATTAGATATAGAGTTCTAAAAAATAAGGTTACTCAAGAATCTTCTAGAAATAAGGTTACTCAAGAATCTTCTAGAAACCTCTGAGGAAATTAGTGAGACCTTCAAGGATCTTAGTGAGAATGCCAAAAAAAAAAAAAAAAAAAAAAAAAAGGAAAAGGACCAGTCAGAAATTAAGCATACACTGATTGAAATAAAGAATAATACACAGGGATTCTACAGTAGACTAGAGCAGTGGAGCCGTGGTTTGCCGCTCTGTTGACTAATGAGTTTGCCGACCACTGTCCTAGTTCATAGGTCAAAGTTCAACTACTGAGCCACAGTGTTCCTCTTTTAAATGCTTAGGTCAGTGGTCGGCAAACTCATTAGCCAACAGAGCGGCAAACCGTGGCTCGCGAGCCGCATGTGGCTCTCGAGCCGCAGTTTGCCGACCACTGGACTAGAGGATCCCGAGAATCAAGTCAATGATTTGAAATATGAGGAAGCAAAAATCACCCAACCAGAAGAGCAAAAATAAAAAAGAATCCAAAAATATGAGGATAGTGTAAGGAGCCTCTGGAATAATTTCAAGTGTACCAACATCTGAACTATGGGGGTTCCATAAGAAAAGAGAGAGCAAGATATTGAAAACCTATTTGAAGAAATAATGACAGAAAACTTCCCCCACCTGGTGAAAGAAATAGACTTACAAGTCCAGGAAGCACAGAGAACCCCAAACAAGAGGAATCCAAAGAGGACCACACCAAGACACAACATAATTAAAATGCCAATGCAAAAGACAAAGAGAGAATATTAAAAGCAGCAAGAGAAAAAACTATGCAGGCCAGAAGGGAGTGGCAAGAAATATTCAAAGTGATGAATAGCAAGAACCTACAACTAAGCTTACTCTACCCAGCAAAGCTATCATTTAGAATTGAAGGTCAGATAAAGAGCTTCACAGACAAGAAAAAGCTGAAGGAGTTCATCACCACCAAACCAGTAATATATGAAATGCTGAAGGGTATTTTTTAAGAAGAGGAAGAAGAAGAAAAAGGTAAAGATAAAAAAATTATGAACAACAAAATGACAACAAATATATATCTATCAACAAGTGAATGTAAAAATCAAATGAATCTAAAAATCAAAGTGAATCTAAAAATCAAATAAAAAATCTGATGAACAGAATAAACTAGTGAACGGAATAGAATCAGGGGCATGGGAATGGAACAGACTGATGATTCTCAGAGGGAAGGGGGTGTGAGGGGTGCAGGAAGAGATTAGACAAAGATCTTATATACATGTATGCATTACCTATGGACACAGACAATAGGGTGGCGAGGGCCTGGGGTGGGGTAGAAACTGGGTGGAGAGGAGCTATGGGGGGAAAAAAGAGGGGCATCTGTGATAATCTCAACAATAAAGATTGATAATAAAATAAAAAAGAAATAGGGAGAGTATCAAGGTTTTCCAAGGCCTGTCACCTGAGGCTAATGGACAATAGCCAGCTGCAGTTGAAGAGACCCTTCTGGTGTCATCTGCTGCACAAGGGCATCTGCCTTCCATGTGAAGGACACGAATCTTCTGGCCAGATAGACATGAGAGCCCAGTGCCTCTCTGTGTGGGAACTCCTGAGCAAGGCCCCAACCACAGGGACCTCAGCAGTCTGCTTGTCCCTGTGAATATCCTGCAACGGTCCATCTGATAAATTACAGAATCACAGACTGCTGGTGTTGGAAGCAACCTTAAAACTCATCTGCCTTCTCACCTTACAGATGCATAAACTGAACCCTGAAGAGGCACGTGGTTTCCCAAAGGCAAAGAGCTTACTAATTGCAAAGTGAAGATTGGAATCTCTAGAGTGCCTGATTACTAGTGTTTCTGCACCACAGTATACCAGCTAAGGACAGAAAATATAGACTCTTACTGGTTTACTAATCTACGCATGTACAAAAGATGGAAGGCAGAAGTCCAAGGTGGCTGCCAAGGTTCCCTCCATCTGGTGTGCATGCCCTGGATGCTCCTCTCGTGGGTACAGGAGGGACCTGTGCATCCGATGGGCTGCCACTCCATTGATTAGGTTACATTATATGGAAACTTGAAGGGATTTTGCAGATGTGATTAAGATCCCAATTCAGTTGCCTTTGAGTTAATCAGAAGGTGACTATGCTGGGTAGATCTGACTGAATCAAACGAAAGCCCTTAAAAGAGCAATTGGGCCCTTCCTGAAGGAGATTCCCCAGCCAGTCTTGATGAAGCAAAGACCCATATTGTAAACTGCTTACAGAGTTTGCCACGGGGCAAGAAACTACTCGAGGTTTCCAGGACCTAAAGTGGTTCCCAGCTGACATCCCTCAAGAAAAAAGGGACCTCAGCCCCACAGCTGCATAGAGATGAATTTTTCTAACCACTGAGGGAGCTTGGAAGTGGATCTGTTTCCTTGGAAGTGGAGGCCTCATCCCAGCCAATGGCAGCCTGGGGAGGTCCTGAGGCAGAGCAGAAGCAAAGCAGTGCCCGGACCCATGAACACAGGAACTGCGAGATAGCAAATGCTTGCTTTTTAAAAAGCTGCCAAACTTGTGGTAACTTATTTCACGGCAATTGAGAACTAAAATAGCAAAATTTTCTCAGATGCAGCATGCTTTAAAAGATTTTAAAAATGATACTTGCAACAGAGTGATTTCTTGAACTCCTCTTGAGAGATGTCTATAATGAATTCTAAATATTTCTTAGAACTTGTAGGTTCTCTTGATGGTGTCTCTACCAAACCTCTAATCTGTCTCAAGTTAAAGAAAAGGTGTTAAACTTTGAGATGATGTTATCTGGATAAACACACCAGAAAGTCTTCCAGAGAAGGCTCGAACAGTAGTGACTCCACGGTCAAGATCAGTTCTGTGAGGAACATGGGGATGAGAGACTCGTCTTCTTCCTGCTTTTCCAGCCCAGGAGCCGCCTGAAACGAACATATTCGCAGTGTTAGAGAGATACAGGTACCAAGGTGTAAGGTAGAAAACTTGTCTATTACAAGAGGCACGCAAACGTAAGCATATTCAATTAGCTGATTTTACAATGTTGGCATGTCTTTCAAAGAATATTACCACAGAAATTTAAAAAATGAAGGCTGATATTGAAAAACTAGACAGCACTGGAATACTCCTTGAAAAAATACTATCAGCAAGATGGAAAGGAAAATAAGGAACTGGAAAATGTTTATAGCAGATAGAAGGTTAGTAATATTTAAATAGAAATCTACTTGATATACGCAATAGAAATATATACTAATCCTATATAATAAGGAGCTAATATGCTAATTAGACCGAATAGCAGAACAACCATCCGGACGATCTTCTGAGGCTGCGAGGGGCTGCAAGGGCTGGCCGAGGCTGTGAGGGCCAAGCCCCTTGCACGAATTTCATGCATCGGGCCTCTAGTATGATATAATTAATACATAAATAGTAATATACTAGTACAAATGATCAATCAACGTCCTCCTTCTCTTCCTGAAGATAATTTATTCAGTAATAACATTTATTGAGCATTTAGTGTGTGTCAGGAAATGCTAAGTATTCATGTAAATCCCATACCAATCATATGTAGCAGGTATCATTGTACTCCCCTGAGAAAACAGAATCTGGAGAAGGACACATTGCTTAGTTAGTGGCAGACCCAGGTCTTTCTGATCATCACACCTATGCTCTTATCCCTGCACTGGGGCAGCAATTAAAGGAATATAACATTTAAAAGCAGTGATATACTACTTTACATCCATCAGATTAACAAAGATGAAAATTAATGATACTATCTAGTGTGCACATGGGTAACGCTCATTCTCAAATATTGCTAGGAAGTTTGTAAACTGACACAAAATTTTCTGGAGAGTGTGGGGCACGGCTACAGTGTTTGGACAGGTTCAAGCCTCGGACCAATGAGAGGGCACAGTCCTCTCGTGGCCACGTGCGAGTCCCAGCCTGGAGGGCAGAGCCCTCCCAGCACAATTATAGCCAACAGCTATAGTTGTAAGCTTAGACTTATGGTCCGAACACGTGGCCCCATGTGCCTAAGTGATATAGGCTGCAAGTAAATAAAGCTTGATCGGGTGCATGTAATTGAGTAGGATTGAAACCCACGAGAATGCTGTAAACATCTTGACCATGCCCTTACTTTGCCTCGTGGCATCTGGTTATAAAATAAAGACACGGCTTGTAGTCTGTGGCGCTGTCTCTCCATGAGGGAGCAGCGTCCCACCGAGTCCCAGCTTTCCTTCTCTTGTCTTTTCTAAGCCTTTCAGCCGCCCCCACTCAGGGTCACTGAACCTGGCTGAGCTGGCGCGGCACATAAGGTGCCCTGGGGCTGAGTATGCCATGGCCCTGCCAGCCCACCACAGGAGAGTTATGAATTAGTATCAAAGCCTTAACAAGTGAGCATATTTCTGACCCAACAATTCCACAGCTAGGACTTTCTTCTAAGGGGAAAAATCAGAGGTGTCAGAAACACGTATAGACAAGGATGTTCTTTGCCACATTATTTGTAGTGAGAAAGTGATCAATAGTAGAAAATTATTTACTAATATTTACAAGATACTAGTATATAGTATATTTCTACATGAGCATATTATATGAAAAATATATATTAACTTGGGAGATTTTTCACAAAACATTGCTGAGTGGAAAAAAACAGGTGATTAAGCAGTAAGTCAAGTATGATACCTTATTTCCCCCTTGGAAATAGTTATCTTTGGATAGCAAAGGATGCTCTTCTTTGTACATTTCTGTGTTTTTCAAATTTCCTGCAGGGCATGTTACTTTTACAATTACAAAAAAAAATGAATATTATTTTTAAGATGTAACAGTATTTAGAAAAAAAAAAGAGGAATTGAGAATAGGAAGTAATGAAAAGGAGTATGCAATTAACATACAACTTTTGGAGAAAAAGGGAAACTATTGCAAAGAATATCAGTCCTTGAAACAGCACAGTTGATTTTCCTGGAGAGGAAGTTGAGACTTGGAGGTAGGAAGCTTGATGAAACGAAAAAGCATGTTTTGCAATATTATTAGGTAGCTGGCATGAAGTTGTTGTGCAGGATGGAGCTGGGAAATGTGGTATGAGATAATATGATTTCTCTCTCAGCTATGCTAGAATACACCGAAAGAATTTGTACTATTTCATCTCAAACATCTCGATTACTCTGTGGCTCTAAGAACAACTTCCTCCCAAGAAGGTATCCACTCAAAGCACAAAGGTTTGCTTCATGATGTGCTTCTTCTCATTTCTCCCATCTATACCACCTCAGCTGCTTCTCTCTGCCAGTTCATGCCCATGATGGCCCCCAAAGTATAAGTTTCTTGGGAGCAAGAATCCTGTCTATGCTTTTCATCACTATATACACAACACCCAGTGCAGGGATTGGTACACAGTAGGTACTTAAGAAATCTCTGTTGAATGAACACATGAAATAACATTCAGCAAATTCCTGTGAGAGAAAGAGCAACACTCAGCACAGTGAGTACTTTCTCTGTTAAAGTATTTGTTGATATGCTGATGTTTATTCTGCCATTTCATATGTGTATAGTAGGCTCTGGTTATACTATGAAACCCGCTAAGCATTTCTCCCATTTCTTCAAGACACAGAAAATAGCATAATCCATAATATAGTAGTAAGCACTCAATAAATGCTGACCGATGAATTTTCTTAATTTGTCTGGATATACCTTCTTATCCGTGACTTCAATTTTCTCCTCAGTAATCCATTTCTGAATGATGTCTGCTGAGGGTGTTCGTTTTAGTTTGTCAGTGAGATAATTCAAAAGAGTGTTAACAGAATTTACTGTTAAGACGTGCATTGTGTTCTCAATTAGGTAATCATTTAGACGAATAAAGCTTAAAAAGAAAAAAAATACAGCTTCAGTTTTCTATATTCACTACATATCTTTGGAAGTGACTCTAAAGTATTTAAATTTTAAAATATATTTTCTCTGTGCCCACTTTTTATTAGAATATCAGAGATTTGCTGTTCAGAAGAGTTTTTCTTGGACATTCTTCATTTTAAAACACAATCATATGCAAAAGTATTGCATCAATTTAGCTAGGTGCTCTAACTATTCAATAGAATATTAATGAGCAATACAGTTATTACTGGAAAAGCACCTAGCTCACCTAGCCAAAAGAACCATAGATTTTTTTAATGCCTTAGAGAAGAAATCAGTAAATATACAACATCTGTAACTTACATTCTAAAGGTAAAGTGTGAAATCTTCACTATTGGATAAATGTTGCTTAATGGCAATTGCTAACCCAAAGATGCAAATTTTGTTTCCTTACTTGAGTGCTTAGAATGTAGGCTGAGTCAGCAAGGCATTTAGAGTAACTTTTTATTCTGTTTAATTGGAGCCCAAGGGGCCTCTAGTTCCTGGAGGCCTGTGATGATGGCCTCAGGGACTGCTCCACTGACTTCAGTGACACAGACAACATTATCATATTATCTCACATATAACTGATGCACCATTAATATTTATTAAATAGACTAGAGGCCCGGTGCACAAAATTCATGCAATGGGGGGGGGGAGGGGTCCCTCAGCCCAGCCTGTGCCCTCTCTCAGTTCAGGAGCCCTCGGGGGATGTCTGGCTGACGGCTTAGGCCTGCTCCAGTCTGACATCCTTAGCACTGCAGGCTTCTGGCTGAGCAGCACTTCCCCTCTGGGAGCGCATTGACCACCAGTGGGCAACTCCTACATTGAGTGTCTGCCCCCTGGTGGTCACTGAGCATCATAGTGACTGGTCATTCCACTGTCAGGCTGAAACTGGCTCTCTGACATCCCCCAAGGGGTCCTGGATTGTGAAAGGGCACAGGCCAGGCCAAGGGACCCCATCGGTGCACGATCAGGGCTGGGGAGGGACCGTAAGAGGGCTCCAGGGTATGTCCGGCCTGTCTCACTCAGTCCCGATGGGCTGGACCCCAGAAGCAAGCTAACCTACTGGTCGGAGCATCTGCCCCATAGTGGTCAGTGCACGTCATAGCAACTGGTTGACCAGTCAACTGTCTGTCCCCTGGTGGTCAGTGCACATCATAGCGAGCAGTTGAGTGGCCTTAGCATATATTAGCATATTAGACTTTGGTTGAATAGACGACCAGACGACTGGACACTTAGCATATTAGGCTTTTATTATATAGGATGGTTGTAAAAGTTGGACTAAATTAGTGAGCAATGAGTAACAATAATCAGTATATAGTACCACACACATTTCAGGTAATGCTTGGTGACTTTGTTTGCAAGAGTTATCTGTAGTAATGACATTTTAGAAAGGCGTGAAATCCAAACTCTGGAACAATGTTAAGATCCAGTTGGGTAAGCAATGGCAGAGCTAAAACCTAATGAGCTCGAGTGCCCTGGTGAGACCCTGTGGATGGCTTGTCTCCCAGTTGCAAAACCTTCCTTAGGGAAAGTGTGGAACTTTATGTGGCAATATAGCTATGTACAAATCTCTGTGTGCCTGACTTCTTCCCATAGCCAGCGCCATGCTCCAGGCTGGGTTAGGGGAAAACAAAGCCTTAGAGATCAAAGAGGAGCCCTTGGCCTTGGACATGCCCCCCACTCTCTACCAGCTTGCCCCTCCCAGCGGCTGCTTTGCTAGGGGGCAGGTGGAGGGGCAGGCTTCTGGGACTGTCTTCAGATTACCATATCCTCTAAATCTCTCATCACTATTCGTGAATCCTGGGATAAAGGCTTTAACTTTGAATGAAACTGAGGATGACAAATGCCCTAATTTTTCTCAAAAGAAAGAATAATCACTTACCAAGTCAGCCTCCTGCAATAACGCCTTTTCCTGGCCTGCTGCGTGTATTTCATGTTCTCAGAGTTTACATAAGCAGGCAACTCAATGAGACCGCCAGCCACTGACGATTTTTTAACTTCTAAGAACAGCAGAAGACACAACAACAAGAATTCTTATGTAAAAATTCAATTTTTTTTTCTCCTCAATACAGATTAAAAGACGAGCAACATTGAAAAACACACAAACAAAACAAAAACAAAATGCTTTGGTTTGTGAGATCATTCAAACTCCAGAAAACAGTCCAGTTATCCAAAAGAATTTCACATCAAAGGATTTCAACTCAAGAAAAGACTGTAGACAGTTTATTAACATTCTCTTTAACATTGACCTGTGTACTCTGTTATCTCTTTTCCAGTGACACTTTACCCTTTTTTCCCAACTGCCTTTTAGTTATCCTCTAGAGTACATGCCAGCTGGGGCCCATCTGGAGATCCAGCCAATCCCTTAATTTTAACAAACCTATTGTCTGTACTAATATGCTAAGTGTCCAGTCATCTAATATGCTAAGTGTCCACCATAAAATGCTTATGAAATAAAGGTTCTGTAACCAGTTTAGAAATACAAGCAGGGTTAATGCAAGGAAAATGTGCTATTTACTGTTACCCCCCCCCCCCCTCGCTTCAATATATATTGAATTCGTAATCTATCTTGCAAATTTGGAAGAAATGAAAATAAATCATTAAACTTAAGAAGAGTAGTAAAAAAGAGTTCCTGTTTTATTATTTATTTTTAAATCCTCACTTGAGGATATTTTTCCGTTAATTTTTAGAGAGAGTGGAAAAGAGAGAGAAAGACAGAGAGAAATATCGATATGAGAGAAACACATCAATTGGTTGCCTCCTGCACGCGCCCTGACCAGGGCCCAGGCCTGGGAGGAGCCTGCAACTGAGGTATCCTTGACCGGATCGAACCCCGGGACCCTTCAGTCCACAGGCCGATATTCTATCCACTGAACCAAACTGGCTAGGGCAAAAGTTACTATTTTAAAAATGTTTTTATTGATTTTAGAGAGAGGGAGAGAGAGAGAAACATCAATGATGATAGAGATTGATTGGCTGCCTCCTGCACACCCTCTACTGGGGATGGAGCCTGCAACCTGGGCATGTGCCCTGACCGAGAATCAAACTGTGACCTCCTGGTTCATGGGTTGATGCTCAAACACTGAGCAACACTGGTTGGGCAAGAGTTACTATTTTAGAAAGGCACCACTTTTGATCTGTTAAAGCTCTCTCCCCTCCCTACCTTCCTCATCACAGTCATCAGGAGTGAATCCTATAGCACGCAGAGCAGTACGGCAAGCCTTCCTGACCACATCTTTGGCCTCATTTCGAAAATATTCCAGGTGATCTGTCATCTAGACATTAATGGTATGTATAATTAGTGGTACCAAAGTAGCAATAATAGAAAAAAGATCTTGAAACTTATAGACAAAAGTCTTTACCTCTTTCAGGTGTACGACTTGTGTAAACTGAAATTCTTGCAGGGTGTAGGTGTGACCTTTTTCAATATAACAAAGCCCCATAAAACTCAACTGATAGCACAGTTCATTTATTTTAAGAAGAGCTGGTCGCAAATACTGAATGAAAATAGAAATATATCATTATTTCATCTTAAAAAGCATTTTTAAAGTATAAAGATATTTAGAAAGCAAGAATGGCTGTTAAGGAAAAGAACGCTATATGTTAATTTTAGCTATTCTTGCATATGTTAAAGGGAACACTTAGAAAGCCACCACTTCTGATCTGTTAAATACTTTTAAATATTGTTCTAAAAGTATTCTTTGAATTATCAGATTTAATTGGTCTGCATTCTCTTCCTCTAATTTGGAATACATGTCTTTTTAGCTATGAAAGTGAGGGCAAGTTACAGAGGACTCCATAAATCTTATTTTTTATTTTCTCTTTCTTTCTTTCTTTCTTTCTTTCTTTCTTTCTTTCTTTCTTTCTTTCTTTCTTTCTTCCTTTTTTTTAGTTTATTGATTTTTAGAGTGAGAGGAAGGGAGAAAGAGAGAAAAACATCCATGGGAAAGCAAAACCCTCATTGGCTGCCTCCCACATGTCCCCCACCAGGGATGGAGACTGCAACCAGGGTATGTGCCTTAACCCGGGAATCAAACCGGCAACCATCGGTGGACAGGACGACACCTAACCAAGCCACAATGGCCAGGGAAGGACTCCGTAAATCTTACATTTCACCTGGTTTGGCCAATGGCTACTAAAAGATTCTTTGTGTTACCTTGAAGACTTTACAATGTCTAGTCACCATGATAACGGAGGGGCCTGTCTATTGATCTAAGAGGTTGTGACAGAGAACAAAGACAAATTTAACTTTAAATTTTCAGTGGGTAAAAAGTTGCTACAAAGAAAGTTCAGTCACTATTAAAAACCTATCTTGCAATGTGAGCTGGAACAATGAAAGTATTTGTGAAATTCAGCCACATGATCTTAACTTATTCTTTCTCTATGCCAACATCATAAATCAGAGTTCTAGGCTGTTGGCTTCAAAGGCACACATTCTAAGAATGTTCCAAGGACATTCTCTCTGACTTCCCCTAATCTAATCAAAGGAGGAGCAATTACATTATATAAATGAAGTTAACATTAATTTATTTGTATGTGACACGGGTTTCTGTGTTATATACTTTTTAGGAGCTTTCAAAACAGGACAAACAACAGTTATGCAGACCAACATTTAGTGCTTTATTTCTTCTAAGTGCAATAAAGGGAAGTTGTAATTAGTAAAGTCTTAAATGAAGAGGAGTTTTGTGAGAAACCATTTGGAAGTCATATAACCCTTAGAGTTCATCTGATGGGGGAATTTGCATAATAAAAAAGAAGGAAAAGTTTAGAGCCTAAGTCTATGAATTGAAATAAGATACTAAATAAATGAAATAGGTATAGGAGAAGGGATGACCATGTAATCAAAATGGGGCAGTGAAAGCAAGGAAGTCCGGAGCACTCCAGAAGAAGTTCTTAAAGCAAAATTATAAGAGACAAAAAGTAAGGATCCAGGTGGAGAGCAGAACTGACATTGATGGTCTGCCAAAAAGTGAGTTTTGACAATGGGGAATTCTTTGGAAGAAAAAAAATATACAAGAAACTACGTTAGCTTAACCTAAATAGCTGGCTGTCAGCATGAAGAACAATTGTGAAAGCTGTCTTGAATATTAAGAGAGATTGGAAGTGTCCCCCACCCTCCTCTCACCCCTTTGTTATTTCTGTTGGTAATAAATTCCAGATGAATCTGGATTATGTGGTTCATTCTTGAGCTGTTATATCAATAGTGCCCAATGAAGGTGATAAGGAGTAAGCATTATTTTAAATTTTTAGCAGAATTGTAGAGGAGGAAGAATTTGTCATCTTGATGATGGGTTTCAATATGTAAAGGACAGAGGTAACTATAATTTTTGCTGCCCAGGACACTTCCCCTGACCTACCTATAATTATTCTGGTGATAGAATCCCTCTTTCTTTTGGGAAACTTACTACCATGTGGTTTTGATAAGGCGGGCTCTCACTTCCTTCATCACGGGAATGAGGAATTGGCACACATCCAAGCCTGGCTTATCAGACTACTACTAGCTGTGCAGTGATTGGTTCAGGATTGGGCATGAGGCCAAGCTGAGCCAATCAGTGTTCTCTACAGCATCCCATCAAGAGATATTGTCTTTTCATTAAAAGAGCCAACTACACCTAGAGCTGGAGGTGGTGCTCATTCTAGGAACCCAACTAAGAATGAAAAGACACAGACAAATACAGAAATGAAAGATGGAAAGAGAAAAAAAAATAAAGATGACAAGATATCATTTGAATTTCTGAATTCAGCCATGCATAAAGGTATTCACCCCCTTGAGCTTCCTTATTATGAGCTTTTGTTTGCTATTGTTGTTGTCAAAGTTCATTTAAAGAGTTTTTGCCAGTTGCACTGAAATGAATGTCTCTATTTCAGAGATGGGAAATCAGTATTATTCATCTGGAGGCTGGTGACTGGGTCAGAAAGCCTGTGGGGAAACATTAGATTTTGGAAGATATGTGCAGAAGAGCTGCATTTGCTATAAAATGTTTATGAAAATCAGGGTCATGCTGAGGCACCTTGTCTTTAGTTGGAATGCAGGAACTCTTGGGATTTGCTAGTCTTATATTCACCATGGCACCAAACCTTTAATTTGCCCTAACCTGAGTCATCAGAACACCTGGGTGGTCTGTATAATTTGGTACTTAAAGAACCCACTAGAGTTGTAAGTCTTGGTCCAGCCAGACACTCTGGCTCAAGTACTCTCATACACTTTCTGACCCAGTGTTGAAAATGCTACAGCAAAAGGGACAAGAGGCATCCCTTCATAAGTGGAGGAATAATTATGTAAATCTATGAAATTAAGAGTGCTTTGTCTGCAAAGCAATGAATGACTAAAAATTAAAATTAAAAAGATTTTCATTACAAAGGGACATTCAAATTAAAATAAATGATGAGAATGTTTGAATGAATATAAAAATAAAATAACAGAAAACTACCTGAACGTATCACGTACAACAATATAACACATTATTTAAAAAAAAAAAACAACACAGCAAAATCATCAAGTACTTAGCAGGTTGAAATGATGTGCAGCGTTAAATAATACTGAAAAATTAATACTAAATACACACCTAAGTCTAGAGAAGAGTGAAACATGGAAATGTAAGAGACAAGAAGATATTTACAAAAAGAAAGCATAGTTCCAGATGGCTTCATTGGTGAATTCTACCAAACATTTTTAAAAAAATACCAATTCCTCATAAAATAGAAGAGGGCACATTTCCCAACTCATTCTATAAAGCCAGTATTACCCTAATACCAAAACCAGACAGACAAACACATCCCAAGAAAAGAATAAAACTATAGACCAATCTTCCTTATGTATATATGCACACATACACAAATATCCTCAACAAAATATTAGCAAATCAGCCCTGGCCAGGTGGCTCAGTTGGTTGGAGTGTTGTCCCATGCACCAAAAGGTTTTGGGTTTGATTCCCCATCAGGACACATATCTGGGATGCGGGTTTGGTCCCTGATTGGGGCGTGAATGGGAAGCGACAAATGGATGTTTCTCTCTCACAGAAATGTTTCTCTCTCCCTCTCTCTTCCTCTTTCTCTCTCTCTCTCCCTCCGTCCCTCCCTCTAAAAATCAATAAAAACATATCCTCGAATGAGGATTAAAAAAAATACTAGCAAACCAAATCTAGCTATATATAAAAAGCATTATGCATAATGACCAAATATTATTTATACCAGTGATGCGAGGTTGGTTTAATATCTGATGATCAGTTACTATAATAAATCATGCCTATTACATGATAATCTCAATATATGCATAAAAAGCATTTGACAGAATCATAATGGCTTCATGATATGAACATTCAACAACTAGAAATAGAAAGCAACTGCTTTATCATCATACTTATTGGTGAAAGACTGAAAGCTTTTCCTCTAAGGTCAGAAGCAAGACAAGTATTTCTGCTCTTGCCACTTCTATTCAACAGAATGTTCTAGCCAGGGAACTTAGGCAAGAAAATTCATTAAAAGTCATCCATATTGGGGAAGAGGAGTAAAACTATCTATTTGCTGATGACATATTCTTATTCATTGAATAAAGAACACACACACACACACACACACACACACACACACACACACCCCAACCAAACTGTTAGGATCAATCATAAATTCTGCAAGTTTTCAAAAAACAGGCTCAATATAAAAATAAAATATATTGCTACATTCTAATTAAAAGTAATTACACAAACTATATATATATGTATATTTTA
The DNA here is from genome assembly GCF_951640355.1 of Cnephaeus nilssonii. NCBI lineage: Eukaryota > Metazoa > Chordata > Mammalia > Chiroptera > Vespertilionidae > Cnephaeus > Cnephaeus nilssonii. The sequence goes on along the minus strand of NC_137086.1, from coordinate 52,707,592 downwards.
TATATATATACATATATATATACACATACTACTTATACATTGTATATATACACTACATATATATGAAAAATCTAAAATGAAAATTAAGAAAATAATTCTACTTATAATAGTATCAAAAAGAATAAAATATTTAGGAATAAGTTAACAAAGAAATGAAAAACATATACTTAGAAAACTGCAAAACATTGTTGAAAGTAATTCAAGAAGATCTAAATAAATGGGAAGGTATTATAGTATGTTCACGGACCAAAAAAGATAATATTGTTAAAATGACAATAATTACAAAATTCATCTACAGCTTTAAAGCAATCCCTATCAAAAAATCAAAACTGGCTTCTTTGCAGAAATTGACAAGCTGATGTTAAAATTCATGTGGAAATTCAAGGGGCCTAGGAGACTCACACTTTCTAATTTCAAAATTTACTACAAAGCTGCAGTATTCAATACAGTGTATTACTGGCATAAGAATAAATAAAGAGAATAGAAAGTTCAAAACCCCTCACATTTATTGTCAGTAGATTTTTGGCAAGGGTGCCAAGACAATTCAATGGGGGAGAGAATAGTCTTTGTAACAAATAGTGCTGGGACAACTGGATAGACACATGCAAAGGAATAAAGTTGGACCCCTACCTTACACCATGAGCAAAAATGAACATACGATGAATTAAAGACCCAAGTGTAAGAGCTAAACTTATACAACAATTAGAAGAAGAAACTTAGGGGTAAATCTAGACCATGGACTAGGCAAGTTTTTTAGATATCACACCAAAAGCACAAGCAGCAAAATAAAAAATGGATAAAATGGATACCATCAAAATTCAAATTCAGTTTGTGCTTTAAATGATACTATCAAGAAAGTGGAATGGCAACCCACAAAATGGGAGGAAAATTTTTCAAATCATACATCTGATTAAAAATTTGTATTCAGAATATATAAAGAACTCTGATAACTCAATAGTAACATACAAGTAACCCAATTTAAAAATGGACAAACTATCTGAGTAAGTCTCCAAATAATATAAACAAATGGCCAACAGGCACATGAAAAGATGTTCACTATCAATACCTGTCAGGAAAATGTAAATCAAAATCATAATGAGATACTACTTTTCAACCAGTAGAAATAGCTATAATGAAAAAGACAAATATAATGATAATATGAAAAAACCGAAGCTCTCATATGCTGTTGGTAAGAATTTAAAATTGTGCAGTGGGCTTGGAAAACTGTTTTGTGGTTCCTCAAAAGGTTAAACATCCCACTCCTAGGAATATTTCCAGACAAAAACTTGTATACAAATGTTCATAGCAGCATTATTCATAATAGCCAGAAAGTGTAAGCAACCCAAATATCCATTAATGGATGGATGGATAAATAAAACATGTGCTTCCTTACAATGGAATATTATTGGCCAATAGAAATAAATGCTATGCCACAACATAGATGAATCTTGAAAACATTATCCTAACTGAAAAAAGCCAGTCACAAAGAACCACACAGTCTATAGTTCCATTTTTAAGAAATGTACAGAGTAGGCAAATCAATAGAGACAAAAGTAGTTTAGTGGCTGCCTAGAGCTGGGGTAGGGTAGTAGGGGAGTTAAGGAGAAATGTAAAGTGATCAATAATGTGTACTGGGGTTTCTTTTTGTAGTGATAGAAATGTTATAAAATTTATTGTGGTCATAGTTGATCAATTTTGTGAAAATACTAAAATCATTAAATTGTATATCTAAAGCGGATGAACTGTATAGTACACAAATTGTATTTCAATAAAGTCATTATAAAAAATGTAGGCACAAGTGACAATAACATTGGTTGCTGAAAGAATTATAAAAAGAAAAATTTGAAGGACCACATTTCCCTTCAACCTAGTTTGAGGGACTCAGCCCCACCCCCTCCAATGAACTAATTGCAAATATAAGACTAGTGTTAACTGTCTAGGGTAATTATAACATCTAACATATACTTAAGCCAACACAATGGGTCTGTATTTAGGTCAATCTAAGATTAAAAGGATAAGACCTTTCTAGTCTGTCAGGGCTACATTTAAGAGAAGCTATTATCAAGGCCAAAACATTATTGGTATGAATGGTGGACAGAGAGAATGACATAAAATAAAAGAACAAACTTTAAGGATTAATAGGTTAGTTTCAGAGACAAATGCAGGAAGAAATACTTTACATTATTTACCTAGTAACAAATATATGAATAGTATCCAAGACTTGGTAAAAAATGAAAGGTGGTAAAAAGGTAGTAAAACAGATTCCAGTGGCTGATGGACCCTTCCTGAAATTAGAGATCTAAGGGGTTTAATTTGCTATCAAGAAGGGTAAGAATATTTTCCACAATTCAGAACGCTTGATGGAATGGATGACCTGAGATGGTACATCATATGTACTTATTTTGCACTAATATCTGTGTTATCCATATTACTTCAATGTTTCTTTACTGTATCACTGACATATTTCTTTAAATACTTTTTTGTTGTTAAAAGTATTACATATGTCTCCTTTTCCCCCCCCATGTACCCCCTCCAGCCCGCCCCTGCCCCTATCACTGACATCTTGATAACAATCTTTCAGACTAACTTTTTTCATGATTACCTACCCTATCCTCCAAAGTAAATATTAAAAATTTCCCTACTGTCTGAATCCATGGTAGAAGAAAACATATGATACATTTGGAGGTACTGACCCATGAAAACAAGCCTCCAAATCATTTTGGACCATAAAGTCAAGAGTATCTCAAAGATGAGAGAAGGTAAAAGGGGTTCCCAGCCTACTCTGTTCAAAAGGATACACAAATTTCCTGATCTGTTAACAATAAAGGGGGTCCTAAATCCAAACCTGAGGTTGCTTCTTATCAAAGGGGAACTGTGCAACCCTCATACTTTTGCATTTTACAACTCTAGTCAAATATAGAAACACCACTAGACTGTCAGACTCTTAAATGCGACAAGGTGAAAATTGTCATCATTTAACATTAAATAGAATGTTAGATGAAATAGTCTAGTTCAGGGACAATCTATATCAACACCTGTAATAGATACACTGATTTTTCTGTAATTCTTTTAAAATATGATTAACAAATACATACATGATTAACAATGAACAAATTATCTAGTAGAGATTCTCGACATCCTGTGATCTTCTTGGAGCGCACATTCTTCTTCCATACATTAAAAGCCTTCCATTTTCGGAAAAGTGAAAATATGGGAATCTTAGTGAGTTCTCTGTGATACAGGTATTCCTGTTCCCATCGATTAATTTCGATATATTCAATGTCCTCATCATTATGAATGCGTGTCACTGCTCTGTCACTAATAGTATAGTAGTCCTTTTTATTGATGTTATCATAATTTACAACTCTGTGAACAAATAAAAATTGGGGCAAGAGAATAAAGTATTCAATGCAAAATTAAGCAATTACATTATTTTTGTTTAAAAGAGATAAAACATTTCTGGAAAACAAATATAATTAAATTTTTTTTAAAATTCTGACAAACTACTTTTAGATTGAATGAATTACTCAAGAAAAGGACAGGGGTTGCTTTTTAACAACAATTGGTTTCACAACTTTGGTAATATAGTTCATAATTTCAGTTACATTATTTTAAAAAAATCAAACTTTTATATAATAGCTCTAAGTGAAAGCTATCTGGAAATAAGTTTTTATTTATAATTAATTCTTTATAAACTATTTAATAATAGTAGTGAAAAAAAGATTTTACATTATCCAGTACTGAGAGAATTATGAGAAAGATCAAAGAAAGAAAATATGTATTAGATAAGATTAGAATCAAGACCCAGATTAAGCTAAAAAATATGTCAATTTATCACATAACAAAATAATTATCGAGAAATTGCTTTTCCAAGATATCCCTCTTTCAATTGTCATCAAGAACATCCTTTAACATTATATATTACAAGAGATAGATTAAGTAAAGAAAAGCAAGAATGGCATAAAAAAGAAGTAGAGATATAGGTGAAGGAAAGAAAGTAATGAGATTAGAAAGGGCCAATTCTCTAACACTTCTTAAAATAAGAACTTGCCTACAGGCACGTATATATTTCCTGTAATTTTAGCTCTAACATTGAAATGCTGAATGAAATGTAAATATTCAATAGTAGAACAAGTATAAAATACATTATGATATAGCAAGTTATTAAAATACTAGAGGCCTGGTGCACAAATTTGTGCACAGATGGGGTCCCTTGGCCTGGCGGGTGATTGGGACCAATTCGGGGGGCCGGCCAGCTGGGGGTGATGGACCGTGGGAGGTTGGCTGGCTGCAGGAGATTGGTTGTGGGAGCACACTGACCACCAGGGGGCAGCTCCTGTGTTGGGCATCTGCCCCCTGGTGGTCAGTGTGCGTCATAGCAACTGGTTAACCAGTCTACCGGCTGGTCTGTCACTTAGGCTTTTATATATATAGATATTTAGGAATTTAGTAAAATAAAATTTATGAAGATTTTGTGGTAGTTTCAAACAATAAGATAAAGGTGAAGTACAAAACAAAATCCTATTTGTTTCTAAGTTAAAACTATTCAAAAATTATGTATACTAACAAAGATTAGATAGGAATACTCTAGTGAAAACTGTTTCACATGTCTATGTTCTTGTCTAGTTCTTAGCTCTGAACTTAAAATTCAAGGTCCTTTAGTATAGACTTCAGTCATCTGTGAAATCCCTGAAATTATGATATGTAAACAAATTGTGAATATATATGGTAATGTTTTCAGGAATTAGAACAAAATTCTCATGTGCCTTGGCTTTGTTAATCAAAAAACTTAAGAACCACCCTGGAGGGTATGGCTCAGCATTCATGTTGGCCCCCAAATGAAAAGGTTGTAGGTTTAGGTTTAATTCCCAGTCAAGGGCACAAACCTTGGTTGCAGGTTTGATCCTCAGCCCTGATTGGGGTACATGCCAGAGGCAATAAATCTGTCTCTCTCACATAAATGTGTTTCTCTCACATCTATGTTTCTCTTTCCCCCCTTCCTTCCACTCTCTCTAAAAATCAATGGATAAAATATCCTTGAGTGAGGATTAACATAAACAAACAAACAAAAACTAAGAACAATTGGCATAAATCATTTTAACTTTCAAATTTTAATTCAATAAAATTAAGTAAAAAAATATTTCTTAAAAAAATTAGGACATAAACCAGGATGAAAGCAAACTCAAGCCACACACACGAGGGAAGCTGATGGTGCTGTGGATGGAGAGGGAAGAGAGCCTTGACAGTTGCTCTCTTACTTGAGTGCTGTAATGGGACAACTTCAACCTGTGCAGCTTTTATCTGGTTCCACTATTGACACTTTGTGCGCTAATGAACTCACACCAGAAATGTCTGGAATAGACCAGGTATTATATGTTGCTGGTGAGGTGTATGGGAAACATAGAATGTTATTCCTTTTTTTTTCTTTGTCACTAGCTGAAGATACAATTAGGACATTCTTGAGAGGTGATTCTCTCCAAAATGTGAAATTTCTACTTATCTCTTAAACTGTAATCAACTTCTTATGTTTCATTAACATTAGTCATCAAACCAACCTGAAAATAAGAACAAATGATTCACCACAGCCCCCATCATGTCTGGAAGACTCGCTCTGTATGGGCCGATCTGTTACTAAAGACCCTTGTAGAGGTGGCAGGTGTGGTCTATGATGGTGAATTTACCCGCAGAGGTCCAGGATTGCCATTATGGTGAGGGCAAAACAAACCCCACCCCCAAGCAGTGCAGCTGTACTGTTTTATGGAAGCCTTGGTGGTCAAGTCTGGGAGATCACAGAGGTAAATATTTTGTGATTCAGCACCTTATACTGGAAAATAGTAGAAAAACATTTCAGAGAATGCTGTGAGAGAAGGGCCAATAATATATACACACATATATACATACATGCCTAGATAAAGGAGACCAGCTAATACAATGAATAACCACAGTAATGAGGAAGCTCAGAAAGAAAATGAAAAATACCTAGAAAGCAAGCTGGAACATTTGGAAATATGTGCTATAAATGACAGAGATCTCAAGATTGCAGTTCTGAAAATACTCAATGAGATGTGAGAAAATACTGGCAGGCAATTCAGTATACTCAGAAGAAAAAATTAATGAACAAAACAAGTACTTTACCAAAGATATTGAAACTTTAAAAAAGAACCAATCAGAAATCCTGGAAATGCAGCATGAAATTAAGGGAATTAAGAGTGAACCACTGGCCTAGCTCAGTGGATAGAGCATCACCCTGTGGACTGAGAGGCCCCAGGTTTGATTCTGGTCAAGGGCATGTACCTTGGTTGCGGGCACATCCCCAGTAGGAGGTGTGCAGGAGGCAGCTGATCAATGTTTCTCTCTCATCGATGTTTCTAACTCTCTATCCCTCTCCTTTCCTCTCTGTAAAAAATCAATAAAATATATATTTTTAAAAAGAGTGAACTACTAAGCATAGAAAATAGATGGAAGAAAGAATCAGTGGTATTAAAGATAGGAATAAAGAAATGATGCAAAGGGAAGAACAGAGAGACCTGAACATAAATAAAAATGAAAAGCTCTATGACACCTAGCTGACTCCATCAGAAAACACAATATTAGATTTATAGGCATTGCAGAGGAAGAAGAGAGGAAGCATGGGATGGATAGTCTATTAAAACAAACAGTGGATGAGAAATTCCCAAATCTATAGAAAGAAGCAAACAGAAACCTAGTTACCTCAATCCAAAGAGGACCTCTCCAAGACAGATTGTATTTAAACTGTCAAAAATTAATGACAAAGAAAAAATTCTCAAAGCAACCAGGGTAAAAAAGAAAGTGACATACAAAGGAAAACTTATCAGAATATCATCTGACATCTCAGTAGAAACTCTATAAGCCAGAAGAGAGTGGAACCAAATATTCAAATGTCTGAAAGAGAGAAATTACCAGCCACAAATCATATATCCAACAAAATTATACTTTAAATATGAAGAAGAAATCAAGAAGTTCCCAGACATACAGAAGCTGAAGGATTTTTATCATCAGAAAACCTCCACTGCAAGAAATACTCAAGGGTGTTATTCTACCTGAACAAAGAACATAAGGTCAGAACACTATGAATAAGATCACCAAAAAACTTACAGCATACACAGGGACAATTTGTGACAATAAAACATAAAAGGAGAGGGGTTAAATGTCTGAACTGGCAAAAGAGGATGAAGATGCACTCAAAAGAAAAAAAAAACAACTACTGTATGTATGTAAATTTGTATTTTATATATTTTTAAAATATATTTTATTGATTTTTTTACAGAGATGAAGGGAGAGGGATAGAGAGTTAGAAACATCAATGAGAGAGAAACTTCAATCAGCTGCCTCCTGCACACCCCCTACTGGGGATGTGCCCACAACCAAGGTACATGCCCTTGACCAGAATCAAACCTGGGACCATTTAGTCTGCAGGCTGATGCTCTATCCATGGAGCCAAACTGGTTAGGACTATATTTTATATTTTATAAACCTAATGGTAATCACACACAAAAATCCTCAAACTAAGACACATAACTTAAAAAAAGAGGAGACAGAGGAAAGGCATATGGAATACCACCAAACAAAAACAACAGGCAGCCGAAACCGGTTTGGCTCAGTGGATAGAGTGTCGGCCTGCGGACTGAAGGGTCCCAGGTTCGATTCCGGTCAAGGGCATGTATCTTGGTTGCGGGCACATCCCCAGTAGGGGGTGTGCAAGAGGCAGCTGATCGATGTTTCTCTCTCATTGATGTTTCTAACTCTCTATCCCTCTCTCTTCCTCTCTGTAAAAAATCAATAAAATATATATTTAAAAAAAAAACAGGCAGAAACACAAAGAAAAGGAACCACTGGAGGCACAGAGCTACCAAAAAACAAAAGATAAAATGGCTATCAGAAATCCTCCGACATCAATAATTACCCTAAATGAAAATGGACTGAATTTACCAATAAAGAGGCACAGAATAGCAGAGTAGGTAAAAAATAAAACCCAACCATATTCTGCTTACAAGAGACACATCTAAGTTACAAAGACAAAGGTAGATTCAAAGTAAAAGGGTGAAAAATGATTCTCCAAGCAAATAACATCCACAGAAAAGCAGGTGTAACCATACTTATTTCTGACAGGACAGATTTCAAGACGACAAAGATAACAAAAGACAAAGATGGACATTTTATAATAATAAAGGGGACACTACATGAAGAAAACATAATACTTGCCCTGGCTGGTGTTTCTCAGTGGTTAGAGCGTCAACCTGTGCATCAAAGTGTCACAGGTTCGATTCCTGGTTAAGGGCACGTACCTGAGTTGTGAATTTGCTCCCTTCCCCAATCAGGGCATGTGCAGGAGGCAACCAATCAATATGTCTCTGTCACATTGATGTTTCTTTTTCTCTTTCTCTCTCTATCTCTGACTCTCTCTCTCCATCCCTCTCTTTCCCTTCCATTCTCTTTGAAAAAAGCAATGGAAAAATATCCTCAGGTGAGGATTAACAAAAAAATAAAACATAAAACATGTTAACATATATGCACCCAACCAGGGAGCACTGAAATATATAAAGCAACTACTCACAGACCTAAAGGGATAAACAGATCAAAACACAATCATAGTTGGGGATTTTAATACTCCATTGACAGCTCTAGATAGATCATCCAAACAGAAAATCAATTAAAAAATATCGACCTTAAATAACCAAATGGACATAATGACATTTATAGAGCCTTTCACCCCAGAATATCAGATTATACATTCTTCTCCAGTGCACATGGAACATTCTCAAGGATAGACCATACGCTGGGCCACAAAACTAGCATCAACAAATTCAAGACTGAAATTATACCAAGCATATTCCTGACCACAATGTCTTGAAATTAGACATTACCAGTAACTGCAAAAAGGAGGTAAGGAAACCCAAAATTACATGGAGATGAAACAACATACTACTAAAAATTGACTGGGTCAAATAAGAAATAAAAGATGTGATCAAAAGTTATATAAACACAAATGGGAATGACAATATGACATATCAAAACTTCTGGGATGCAATGAAAGCAGTAATGAGAGGGAAGTTTATATCATTGCAGGCCTATCTCAAGAAACAAGAGAAATGCCAAGAAAGCAATCTAACATTACATCTTAAAGTACTGGGGGAAAAAGAACAAAAGCAAACCCAAGTCAGCAGAAGAAAGGAAATAATAGAAATTAGAGCAGAATTGAATGAAATAGAGAACAAAAAGAATATACAAAAATTTAATAAAACAAAGAGCTGGTTCTTTGAAAAGATTAATAAAATTGACAAACCCCTGGCTAGACTCACTAAGGAAAAAACGAGAAAAGACCCATATAAACTAAATCAGAAATGAAAGAGGAGAAATCACCACAGACATCACAGCTATACAAAGGATCATATTAGAATACTATGAAGGACAACATACCTCCAAATTCAATAACCTAGAAGAAATACATATATTCCTAGAAATATATAACATTCCTAGACTAAATTATGAAGAACTGGAAAATCTAAATAGACCAATCAGCAGTGATGAAATTGAAACAGACATCAAAAATCTCCCTAAAAATAAAAGTCCAGGACCTGATGGCTTCATCAGTAAATTCTAACAATTGTTTAAAGCAGATTTAAAAACTATCCTTCTCAAACTCTTACAAAAAATTGAAGAAGAGGCTATACTTTCTAACACATTTTATGAAGCCAATATTAAAACCTGGCAAGGATAACACAAAAAAAGAAAAATACAGACCAATTTATCTGATGAATATAGATGCAAAAATCCTAAACAAAATACTAGCAAATTAAATACAACACTACACCAAAAAAACAATACATCATGATCAAGTGGGGTTCATTGCAGGGGCACTAGGATGGTTCAACATACGCAAATCAATCAATATAATACACTACATTAACAAAAGAATAAAAACTTATGATCTTATCAATAGATGCAGAAAAAGCATTTGATAAGATACAACATTCATTTATGATGAAAAAACTCAATAAGATAGGAATAGAAGGAAAGTACCTCAACATAATATAGGCCATATGATGAACCCTCAGCTAATATCAGACTCAATGGTGAAAAACTGAAATATTTTCCTCTAAAATCAAGAACAAGACAAGGATGTCCACTCTTACCACTCTTATTCAACATAGTTCCAGAAGTCCTAGACAGAGCAATAAGGCAAGAGAAAGAAATAAAAGGCATCCAAATAGGAAAGGAAGAAGTAATACTGTCACTTTTGAGGACAACATGATTCTATATATAGAAAACCTTAAACTCCACAAAAAAACTATTAGAAACAATAAACAAGTACAGTAAAGTTGCAGGATATAAAATCAATGTAAAAAATCAACTGCCTTCCAATATACTTCCTGTATATTAACAATGAAGATACAGAAAAAGAAATAAAAAATTCCTTTTGCAATTGCAACCAAAAGAGTAAAATACCTATAAATAAACTTAACAAAGAACATGAAAGTCCTATATACTGAAAACCAGAAAGCATTATTAAAAGAGATTAAAAGACACAGCAAAATGGAAAAATATCCTGTGTTCATGGATTGGAAGAATCAATGTAGTTAAAATGGCCATATTACTCAAAGAAACATACAGATTTAATGCAATCCCAATCAAAATTCAAAGGTAATTTTTTTAACAAAATAGAACAAAAAAATCATCAGATTTGTATGTAACCACAAAATACCCCAAATAGTCAAAGCAGTCCTGAGAAAAAAGAACAAAGCTGGAGATATCATGCTACCTCACCTCAAATTATTTTACAGAACTATGATAATCTAAACAGCATTGTATTGGCAGAGACAGACACACACAATGGAGTAAAGATAACCTCTTCAATAAATGGTGCTGGGAAAATTGGAAAACCATATACAAAAGAATAAAACTGGTTTACAGTTTGTCCCATGTTTAAAATTTAATTTAAAATGTATCAGAGGCCGAAACCGGTTTGGCTCGGTGGATAGAGCGTCAGTCTGCGGACTGAAAGGTCCCAGGTTCGATTCCGGTCAAGGGCATGTACCTTGGTTGCGGGCACATCCCCAGTAGGGGGTGTGCAGGAGGCAGCTGGTCGATGTTTCTCTCTCATCGATGTTTCTAGCTCTCTATCCCTCTCCCTTCCTCTCTGTATAAAATCAATAAAATATATTTAAAAAAAATGTATCAGAGGCCATTTACATACAAGAAAACATAGGTATCAAACTTAAGGACCTTGGTCATAGAAAACATTTTATGAACTTGACCCCAAAGGCAAGGGAATTAAAGGCAAAAATAAATGAATGGTACTATATCAAGCTAAAAAGCTTCTGGACAGTGAAAGAAACCAACAACAAAACAAAGAGGCAGCCGACCAAATAAGAGATATTTGCAACAATAATTCTGACAAAGATTTAATACCTAAAATATATAAAGAACTCATAAAACAAACAACCCAATCATAAAACAGGCGGAGGACTTGAACAGACACCTCTCCTAAGAAGACATACAAACAGCCAATAGATAAATATATAAGGACTAGGGGCCCGGTGCATGAAATTCGTGCATGGGGGGTGGGTCCCTCAGCCCGACCTGCACCCTCTCCAATCTGGGAGCCCACAGGGGAGCCCTCTCCAATCCAGGAGTTTGTGTCTGTCTTTGCAATCATATGAGCGAATTGTCTGAGACCCCAACCCAGTTTGGTTTGGTGCTCACAGAATAATAGAGGTCTTTTTTTTTCTTTGCTCCATTGGTGGAGATTTCCTAGAAGTTGCAGGATATCTTCCTTTTAATTTTTCCTCGACACTCTGACTTTACTTATGTCTCTCACCTTTGCTTTCCCTCCATCCCCACCCGCAACAGTAACTTGCTCTAGGCTCATTTTGCTCTAGTGCCTAGGACAGTGATGGGCAACTTTTTGAGCTTGGTGTGTCAAACTTCGCCAAAAAACTGAGCATAACTCGGGTAGTGTGTCACTTTGAAGAAAAAAACATTATTTCGCAAATGTTTCATCCTCGGCATGCGGCCGCCTCAGCGGCTGCATGTCATCAGAAATAGCTATGCGTGTCAGTGCTGACACGCGTGTCATAGGTTCGCCATCACTGGTCTAGGAGATCCCGTAACGCGTCTGCCACCAGATCTACGATTCCCAGCATTCATGGTGCTTCCCACACTCTTGGTTTCTGCTTCTGGTCCAGGGGCTGCAGAAACCAAAAGGACTTGGAACTCCAGTCACCCCAGGCCAGGCTGACAGGACCAAACTCTCTAGTGGTGTCCCCGGGACCCTGGCCGCTTGGCGTGGGCGTGCCCGCACGCTGGCCACAGGCTCAGAGGGGGCAGGGTCCCGGGGATGCCCGCACGCAGCAGGTAGGAGGGCATCCCACCCCGCCCCCGGCTGCTTGGCGCCTGCGTGCGTAGGCCTGGAGCGGCCTGGGGGTGGGAATGCCTGCCCCACCCTTGGCTGCTCGGCGCCTGTGCATGTGCGTGCTGCCCACAGGCCTTCCATCTTTGTCAGGTTAATTTGCATACTCACTCCTGACTGGCTGTGGGTGTTGCGGAGGTATGGTCAATTTTACATATTTGTCCATTATTAGTATAGATGTTCAACCTCACTAACAATCCTATATAATAAAGAACTAATATACTAATTAGACCAGATGGTGGAACGACCTTCTGGAACGACCTGCTGGAATGACCAGTGGGCGAGGCCAGTGAGCCTGTGCCGCCAGGCCAGCCATGATGGTCCCAGTGCCCCTGCTTCTGCAGAGGTGGTGGGAGAGGCGGTGGTCCAGGCCCGGTCTTGGTCCTGGCACCGTGCCTTCCACAGAGGCAGCAGCAGGAGAGCGGGTCTAAGCCACAGTCAGACATCCCCCAAGGTCTCCTGGGCTGCCAGAGGGATGTCTGACTGCCAGCTTAGGCCCGATCCCTCGGGGAGTGGGCCTAAGCTGGCAGGTGGACATCCCCCAAGGGGTCCCAGACTGCAAGAGGGCGCAGGCCACGCTGAGGGACCCCCTGAGTGCACAAATTTTTGTGCACCAGGCCTCTTGTTAAGGAAATGAAAATCAAAACTACAATGAAATACCACCTCGTACCTGGTATATAGAGCTACTATATGACCTGGCAATCCCTCTCCTGGGTATATAACAAAAAAACTTGAAAACATGTATTAGCAAAGATATATGCACCCTTATGTTCATTGCAGTATTATCCACGGTTGCCAAGACATGGAAACAACCAAAGTGTCCTGCGATAGAGGATTGGATAAAGATGTGGTAGCCCTAGCCAGTTTGGCTCAGTGGATAGAGTGTTGGCCTGTGAACTGAAAGGTCCCAGGTTCTATTCCAGTTAAGGGCACATACCCAGGTTGTGGGCTAGATCCCCAGTGAGGGGATTGCAGGAGGCAGCCGGTCAATGATTCTCTCTCATCATTGATGTTTCTATCTCTCTCTCCCTCTTTCTTCCTCTCTGAAATCAATAAATATATATATTTTTTTAAAAAGATGTGGTACATATACACAATGGAATACTACTTAGCCATAAGAAAGGATGAAATACTGCCATATGTGACAACATGGATGGAGTTCGTGAATATTGTGCTAAGGGAAATAACTCAGGCAGAAAAAGCTAAGAACCATAGGGTATCACTCATACGTGGGACATAAAACTGAAACTCATGATCACATACTGCAGTGAGGTGGTTGCCAGAGGGAAGGGGGCGGAGGTGTGAGGAGTGAAGGGGACCTAATATATGATGACCAAAGATATCTGACTCTGAGTAGTGGGCACAAAGTGCAATAAACAGATGTTGTAACATAGAAATCCACACCTGCAGCTTATCCTATATAATAAAAGGCTAATATGCAAATCGACTGAACAGCAGAATGACTGGTCTCTATGACACACACTGACCACCAGGGGGCAGATGCTCAATGCAGGAGCTGCCCCCTGGTGGTCAGTGTGCTCCCACAGGGGGAGCGCCGCTCAGCCAGAAGCCTGGCTCATGGCTGGCGAGTGCAGCCGCAGTGGCTAAGCCAACAGTCAGACATCCCCTGAGGGCTCCTGGACTGCGAGAGGGCACAGGCCGGGCTGAGGGACCCCCACCCAAGTGCACGGATTTCGTGCACTAGGCCTCTAGTATAATTATATTAACCAATGTCATCACAATACACTTAATAAAAAAAGTATGTGAAGACATTATATTTTATCACTACTTTTAAAAGGTGTTTTGCATAACATTTCCTCATCTCGTTGATCCAGTATTTACCACTTTTAACTTCCAATTTAGCTGCTTCAACTATGTAGCATCTAATCATTGCCTTTACTCATAAGATTTATAATATTTGGAATTTAGGCTAGGGAGAAAAATTTAACATCAACCCTAAAACGTGATAAACTGTGATTTCAACACTATCTTCTGCTTTTAAAAATAGTTTTTATTGACTTTTAGAGAGAGAGGAAGGGAGAGGAAGAAAAAGATCGATGTGAGAGCATATCATTCATCAGCTGCCTCCTGCACGCCCCCTACTGGGGATTGAACCTGCAACCCAGGCATGTGCCCTTGACGTGGAATCAAACCTGCAACCTCCTGGTGCACAGGATGACGCCCAACCAACTGAATCACACCGGCCAGGTCCAACACTATCTTCTTAAATGAGACCTGGCATATTACTATCAAGCATCATTACTGTCAGTCCAAATATAAAACATCAATTCAATTCCCCTAGTAGAAGTGCTCATTAATCTAGAAATACAATTATTTTCCCAATTAGACAAAAGCATAGTTTCCAGTCCCATCTTCAATATAGGCATACCTTAGAGATATTGCAGGTTTGGCTTCAGACCAAAACAATAAAATCAATATTGCAATAAAAGGAGTCATACAATTTTTTTTTTGTTTCTCACTGCTTATAAAATTATGTTTATACTATACTGTAGTCTTAAGTGTGCAATAGTATTTTTTACATCAAAGTGCTTTCAATTCCATTATATGTTAATTCTTTCACCTTAAAACAACAACAACAACCACACAAGCTATTTCTGTAATCCTCAAAAGAACACCTCACCCTGATCCTAATTTCCTTTCACCTACCACCCTATTTCTTTTCTATCTTTGGCATCCGAAAATGAGTATGTCCAAACCCAAACTCTCTTCTTCCATCCACTCTTCTGTATCTCAATTTATAGCAACTCTACCTTTCTCTTGTTCAGGCAAATGGGTCATTAACGTCATCCTGGACTTCCCTCTGATTGTCCACCTTGCACACAGTTCATAAAAACATCCTGTTCACTTGACCTTCCAATTACTTCCAGAATTCGACCTACTTCTTACCACTTCCACCACTGCCACCTGGTCCATCTCTCATCTGAATAATTACAGCCCTTCTAATTGGTCTTTCCATTTCATCTCTTGTTCTTCAAAAGTCTATAGAGCAGCCAGAGTGGTCCTTTTCAAAATGTAATTCAGATCTTAACACTTATCTGCTTGAAATCCTACCATGGTTCTCCATTTTTCTCAGTGTAAAGGCTAATGTCCTTACAATGGCCAGCAAGGTCCTGTGTGATCTGTTCCCTAGCTCTCATTCACTGGACTGTAGTCACACCAGCCTCCTCTTCACTTCTTGAACATACCAAATATGCTCTAGCTTGGGATATTCGGATTCACTTTCCTGCTGTCTGGAATGCTCTTCTTCCCTCTCCTGACCACCACATAATTCACGCCTTTTCTCCTTCAAGTCCTTGTTCAAATGCCAGCTTCTCAATGATGCCCATCCTGACTACCCTGGTTAATTCACAACCTCTTCCCAAGAACTCCCAACCCCCTTTGCTCTACTCTTTTTTTTTTTTTCTACTAGGGACCTGGTACATGAAATTAATGCACTGGGGGTGGGGGTGAGGGTCCCTCAGCTCGGCCTGTGCCCTCTTGCAGTCCAGGATCCCTCTCGCAATCTGGGACCCCTCGCTCCTTACCTCCCACCTGCTTGCTGCTCCCTACCACTTGGTTTGCTGCTTCTTAGAGCTGCTGTAGAGGCGGGAGAGGCTCCCACCACCACCACTGCGCTCGCCAGCCGTGAGCCCAGCTTCTGGCTGATCCCCCTGTGGGAGCACACTGATCACCAGGGGCAGCTCCTGCATTGAGTGTCTTCTCCCTAGTGGTCAGTGTGCATCATAGCAACTGGTCATTTCACCGGTCATTCTGCTGTTCAGTTGACTTGCATATTAGGGTTTTATTATATAGGATAATACTTATCACCTCCTAGTATTCCATATACATTTACTCATGTATCGTATATATATTGTCTCCCTCTGCTAAAATGTAAGCTCCACAAGGGCAGGAATTTTAATTGGATGGTTCACTAATGTATCACCTAGAATAGTTCCTGCTATAGAGTGAGTACTGAACACATTTTCCTGAATAATTGGATTTCCATAAGCATGTCAGTTCTCTCTACAAATTATTTTTCACTCCTGTTCAGCTCTTTTGGACATACAATCATTCTACCATTTTAAGTACAATGTTAATCTTCTCTCCCATTTCTCCCCAGTACGAGGGCTGTCTTCAGTGTTATCTGACTCAATAAAACTATTATTGGGGAGAACAAGAGAATTCATAGAAGGTCCTTTTATCTTCATACACAGCAGAGAATGGGGAAGGTTATTCAAAGAATTTGTTGGCAAAGCTAGACTATTATGACATTTAAGAAAAGAATATTTCAACAACTAATGTCAGTTAAAATGACATGCATTACAAATAATACATCACCTACTTTTTATACATTGCCATCTTCTTTCTCAGTAATCACAAAATAACAAAAATGTTTGTAACACTGATTAAAAATGACATTGTATAATATAAACATGAGGAACATAACAGTGCTTCATAAATAATGTCTATAAATGAAGGCAAAATAAATAAAATTGTTGTGATTAAGATTAATTTACCATTGGATAACCAAAATTATATTTTATCATATTTATCATTTTTTAAAAATACATTTTTTATTGATTTCAGAGAGGAAGGGAGAGGGAGAGAGAGAGAAAAACATCAATGATGAGAGAGAATTATTGGCTGGCTACCTCTGCATGCCCCCTACTGGGGATCAAGCCCGCAACCCAGGCATGTGCCCTTAACTGGAATCAAACCTGGGACCCTTCAGTCCATAGGCCAATGCTCTATCCACTGAGCCAAACCGGCTAGGGCTCATATTTATCATTAACACCCAGTCAATTATGGGTAGCATTTGCAATCTTATGTGTAATTTTTAATATTAATAAGTGGCTTCATAAAAGAGAACTTACTTCAGATTATAGGTATCATATTCAATGGAAGACCTTGGCACTGCAGGAATCATATAAAGAAATCCAAGATGTTCATTTTCACGTAATATTTTAATGATTTGCAAGGGATCACGGATGTTGGCTTTAACAACATCTTCCCGGTCCTCGAATGTATACTTAGGCAAAGATGAGTAACTAGTCTTATAGAGACCTCTTCTTCCGATAGGTGGCAGTTTCTGAGGAGAGGGAGACAATACCTTAGCAGAGGGCCCATGCATCTAAATAAAGCCAAAAAGGGTGAATGGATTAAGCAAAAAATGAAGTCATAGATAGGGGGCAGGGAGGTAAGGGGGAGAATATTTGAAAGAGAACGCTATAAAAAAGTGACAAGATATTAACATCAAGGACCAATTACTATAGTGCCTGAGATGTTCAGGGTTCAAAGGCAAGCATTTTGGAACTGAAAAGTTTCAAACAATTGTTAGGCCCTGATATTCCTTCTCAGTACTCCCTACCCAGATACCCATTCCCTTCCCACAAAACAGCCCGCATCAACTCCTATTTCTTTTTTCTCTTCTATAACTTAAAGTTTATGACCTCAAAACACTACCAGGTCTCTGGAGTTCATGGGAGCCCACCACTCTCCTTGCTCAGATGCTCTGCACTGGCCTCTCCCCTCAACTGTCTCACCTTGTTCTGACTACCTGATGTTTTTAAATGAGTGACATCTTTCTTATACAGTTGTAATCATAATGCATAATAAGCTATATAGTGGTTTAATTTTTTTGTGTGTGTGAATGTGAGGGGTAGTTACATTGAGCACTGGGAGTCATTATTTAATAGCCTTGGAAAAGCATACATGTTTTTAACTCATAATTGCCAGTTCTGGCCACCGATGCTTCTGGCATTTCTCTGTGCATGGGAATTACCTGGTTGTCCTGTTAACATGTAGTTCCTGTCAGTCAGTCTGGGAATACATTGAAGCAAAAAGATAAAAAGTTCTTTCACTTACTGGCCAGGAAGAGCAGCAACAACGAAGTTTTCTTATGTAAAAGAATAGACAAAACCAGATACCCAGAACCAGAGAAAATACACATTGCCTTGTTCCAATGTTTCAAAAGGTCAACCAATAATTTTATGAGACTAGAGTATTAATATTTTAACAAAAAATGCATTGATTTTCTTCGTTATTTCCTCTTAAAAGTTTTACTGCACTCTAAATGGAAGATTTATTCGACAATAACCCTACACATTTTTGTCTGAGTACAATTTCTAATTACATGCATATCTCAGAGATATTGTGGGTTCAGCTACAGACCACCATAATTCAGTAGGTATTGCAACAAAGCAAACTATCATCTTTTTGCTAGTGAAGGGTCTTGCCTTGCACTTGTAAAAAAAAAAATGCAACACCTGTGAAGCACTGTTAAGCAAAGGGCAATAAAACTAGGAATCAGTGGAAAGATGTGATTCAATCTAAGTAGTCACAAAAATTCAGATTTTTGGAGGTGGGGGACGGAATAAAGGGAGCATTTATTCTTAAAGTGTAGAACTCCCTCCGTGATGGATGCCCAGACCAAAATGTTAAGTTAATCTTCCTTAATTAGCAGAAGTAAAGCCTCCAATTTTCCTTTCTCCCTTCCTCTCTTCTCCCTCCCTCTCTTCAACTCTCAGGAAATCCTTGTTATTGCATTTCCATTCTAAACTAATTTTGAGAAATCAATACCCCCCAGAAATAAGTCTCCTCTCAGAATAAATACCTTCTTCTTTTATACGGCATATCCCCCTTTCTTCCACATTTCCCTTCAAGCCCTAACTCTATACTTAGTTCTTCACTTAGTTACAGCTACAGTCAAGTATAACCCACACCTAACGTTCCTTCCCAGCTTCCTCCCTTCATCCCAGTTACCCACACAATTTCTCTCCTCTTCTTTAAATGCAAGCTCTTGAAACCCCCTTCATATGAAATGAATTAATTTATAGGCAAACAGATCTGTCCTGGCCCTATTTCAGATAGCTCACTCTCTTTTCTCCACATAAACCAAATGAACTGAAGTAATACAATTTTATTCAATCATATCATATCGTTCTCTCGTTATAATCTCATCAAAA
Organism: Cnephaeus nilssonii; assembly: GCF_951640355.1. Classification (NCBI taxonomy): domain Eukaryota; kingdom Metazoa; phylum Chordata; class Mammalia; order Chiroptera; family Vespertilionidae; genus Cnephaeus; species Cnephaeus nilssonii. Next base: position 52,688,197 of record NC_137086.1, on the reverse strand, counting down.
CCCAGTGGGCCTCCTTCCAGCTGGCTCTTCAAACCCCAAACTCTCCCACCTTATCTGCCTCATTAACTTTCCACTCATTCTTCAAAGCTTAGTGCAATTCCCTAGGGTAAGCTATTCCTTCACTGACCATATCCCTGGACACTGGATGTAGCTTTCCTTCTATTTAGTTCTCCATCATTTTATATGTTAAATGACCAAATGAAAGCTCTTATCACACCTTGAGTGTTCACTTATCCATCTGCCCAGATTCTGAAGTCCCTGAGGACAGACAAGTCCCCAACTCTATTTCAAACACTGTAGCCCAATGCCTGAAAGACAATTAGCACTGAGATGTTTAACAAATGTCAAAGAATCCTCTAAACAAAAAAGCTCAGAGAAGTCCTAACCAGTTTGGCTCAGTGGATAGAGTATTGGCCTGCGGACTCAAGGGTCCCAGGTTCGATTACAGTCAAGGGCATGTACCTTGGTTGTGGGCACATACCCAGTAGAGAGTGTGCAGGAGGCAGCTGATCGATGTTTCTCTATCATCGATGTTTCTAACTCTCTATCCCTCTCCCTTCCTCTCCGTAAAACATCAATAAAATATATATATTTTTAAAAAGCTCAGAGAAATCTTGGTCCTATTAGTATTATTGTTGTGTGTATCCTCCATACTTTCTCCCACCCATTTCTGTTCCTTTCTTGAATTATCTATAAGTATTCATTTAAAGCAATATTCTGGTGATTTCTCACCAGAGCTTATTCACTTACTAGAGGCCCGGTGCATGAATTCGTGCATGGGTGAGGTCCAGCCAGCCGACCCCAATGGGGGCCAATCAGGCCAGGTCGGCAGGGGGAAGGGGACATGGGAGGTTGGCCAGCCAGCCCTGCCTCCCATCGGCGATTGGGGGCCATGATGCCTGGGTGGAGGGGCCGCAGGAGGTTGTGTGGGGCCGATCAGGGACCAGTTAGGTGCTGCAGTGCACATCATAGTGACCGGTTGTTCCAGTTGTTCTGGTTGTTCTGGTCATTCTGGTCATTCTGGTCATTCCATCGTTCTGGTTGCTTGGCTTTTATATATATAGATTGCCTGCAAGGCAACCTCACCACTCTACAGCTCTCACCAGTTACAAAAGTTACCTATCTGGCTCAATTTCTACTTTATTGCCTTTTACCAAGGTCTTCAGAGATTGCCATTTCTGGGGAATAGTGAAGAAAATTTCATAAAAGTTAAAACAATATTATGTCTTCTTTTAAAATGCAAGAGATCAGAAGACACTATACCAGATGCTGAGAGTTTCCTTCATGATTTTCCTCTACTGTCCAAATTTTCTTTAAATATGAAGAACTGAGAAATAGTATATTCCCAAAATTTTTTATGCAACCTGATAGAAACAGATTTTGCTGCTATTCTTGTGCATTAAAAGCAGGTTAGCAATTCTATATAAAACTAAAATTGAATTAAATGACCACTTAAGTACTTTACATACTATACCTGTGTTTTATCCAACACATCTGCATGCTGAAGAGACTGAACAGGTGATGTGACAGAAATTTCTTCAGAGCTTCCTATTGGTTTTATGATTCCAGAAATGGCCGGTGGAAGTTGATGCTGTTTGTATATATATTCTGGTCTCTTACGATCTTGGTAGACTTTCAGCACTGGCTTCGGGGAACAGAGAGACATGTTAATCTTTTTAATATTAATGCGAACTTGTCTTATTCTTTACTATCTTTGGACTCTATCCCTGTTGAAAATTGATTTCCTCCTGGGACTAATTTCCTGTCGAAACTACAATCATTGTAGCAGCTACCACCATTGTCTATCCATGGACTATTGCTTGATTAGACTTTTCTAGTTGGTTTCTATTAATTCTGTATTTTAAATACCCACAAATACTTCTAGGATTAAGGTTTATAATAGAAAGGGCTCAGGGGCATGAAGTCCTAAGCTCACTAATTATCCATTACAAATCCCCACCATTCACTACAAGAGAGGAAGAAGCTTACAATCTTCCCACCTTACCCAAAAGTCATTAATCACTTCCTATTGCCATAACTGATTGAAAATCTAAAAAATAAAATGGTGGCATTATCTTAGGCCCATCTCACTTCGAATTAAGGCAGTAAAAATCCAGCTTTTAACATAAAAGTTAAATAAAAATTTACTATAATGACCAAGTTTTTAAGTATTATGATTTTAGCTAATCTTTTATATGGGAGTGAGAAAAAATAAGCTTGAGAGTAAATATAGCAAATGGCTGCTAAGTTTATATTTGGTTTTGGATAAAAATCTCTCAAGTCACTTACGGAAGAAAAGACTAGCTGGTGATGAGAGTAGGAGAAGTGAGTAGGAGGGGATTACAGTAATGACAGTAGGAGGGGAGATCTCAGCTATATAACAATGTGGAAAAGGAATAAGACCAGCATTAGAGTTAAGAAGGGAGAGTGGGGGTCCAAGATGGAGATGTAGGAAGACTGTTAACTCACCTCCCACAGACACATAGAATAATGTATACCTTAAACACCTATGTATATAGCAACTTCTCCTGAAGAACAACTGAAGATGGATTGGATAGCTTCTGCACATTATATGAGAGAGGGACTACATACAGAAGGGGAGGAGAGATGGAGATGCAGTAACCATAGAAACCCTACCCCAGTGGGGCAACGTGCAGTAGGAAGGGATATCACTAACAAACCCATGTACAGACTCACCTGCCCTGGGGCACAGTAATAAAACAGTGTCTTAAAGTGCACCTATACCTGAAAAAACAAAAACTATTTACGAACCCCCAAAATGCCTGCCAAATGGGTGGGGAACTGCAGGAATTCTCCAGAATTGGAGGGGCCAGCAACTGCCATTGTTACATTCCCCCTCCACCTAGATAGCATAGGTGGGAGCTTAGTCCAAGTGCTCGGTACAACCTGCAAGGCTGGCACAGCTTGCTCTGGGCCACCTTAGCAGAGACCACTCCAGACCCAGCTAGCTGGCCTGACAGGGTGCCCCTGAAGCCACAGGGCCTGGACCACCTTTCCCCACGCTTGTTCCAAACCTGCCGCTCTTCTGCTTGGAGGCCCCGGAGCTGCATGCCGTGACCAATTCAGTCATGCCTGCCCTGGCTTTGGCCAGTCAGCCAGCCAGGACACCCTTGGCACTGTGTGCGCTCACATAGTCTCCAGCCATCCTGCCAAAGCTACCTAGCACATGCAGTCTACACAGTGGTTACTCTTAACACAAGGCCACTTTCATTTCATTCATAAAAACAAACACAGAAAGCCAAACAAAATGAGAAAACAAACTAATATGTTTCAAATGAAAGAATAAGAAAAATGCCAGAGAAATACACTAGTGATATGAAGATAAGTAATTTTCCTGATAAAGAATTCAACTTAATGAATTCATTTTAATGGCTGACTAGTTTTCCACTGTGTGTGTGTGTGTGTGTGTGTGTGTGTGTGTGTGTGTGTATACTCACATCTTTATCCAACCATTTGTTGATGAATACTTGGGTTGTTTCCATGTCTTGGACATCTTATCTAATAAAAGAGTAATATGCAAATTGACCGTGCCTCCGCTACACCCACAAGCCATGCCCACCAGCCAATCAGGAGCGAATATGCAAATTAACCCAACCAAGATGGCTGCAGCCATGGAGAGAGCAAGAGGCTTGGGTTTTCTCGGCAATGGAAGGAGCCAAGCTTTCCGCACACCCTGGCTGGCCTAGGCCTCCACTCAACGCTACAAAGCTTCAATTATAGAAGATAAATAAATCCCAACAAAAATGGCGGCAGCCACAGAGCTGGAGAGAGCAGGAGGCTTGAGTTGCCCCTGGCGATGGAGGAAGCCAAGTTTTCGCGCCCTGGCCTGTCTTGGCCTTTGCTTAAGGCTACAAAGTTTCAATTATAGAAGATAAATAAATCCCAACAAAAATGGCTGTGGCCATGGAGCGAGCAGGAGGCTTGGCTCCGCTCAAGGCTACAAAGTTTCAATGATCTTACCTAACAAAAGAGAAACATGCAAATTAACCATCACTCCACTATGCCCCAGCCAATCAGAGTGAGTATGCAAATTGACCCAACAAAGATGGAGGTTAATTTGCATATGTAGGTGTGGAGCGGCCTGGAGGGGCGTGATGCCTGCTATGAGGGGAAGGGGGGCGGCAGAGGGAGATACAGGAGTGTTGCTCTGGACAGAAGCGAGGACTTTCCAGCTCCCGGGTGGCCGGGGATCAGGGACTTGCCGGCTCCCGGGTGGCTGGGAGTGAAGCCAGGGGAAGGAAGGCCTATTCTTGCATGAATATCGTGGATCAGGCCTCTAGTTGTAAATAATGCTGCAATGAACATAGGAGTACATATATCTTTACAAATTAGTGTTTTTACATTTTTGGGTTAAATTCTCAGAAGAGGAATTACTAGATCATATGGCAGTTCTACTCTGTACTTTTTCCATAGTGGATGCACCAATTTACATTCTCACCAACTATGTATCCTTTCTAACACATCCTTTCTAACACTTGTTATTTCTTTTTTATGATAGCCATTCTGACAGGTGTAGTAATATCTCACTGTGGTTTTGACTTTCATTTCCCTAATAACAAGTAATATTGAACATCTTTTCATATCTCTGTTTGCCATCTGTATGTCTTCCTTGGGAAAATATCTATTCAAATCCTTTGCCCCTTTTTAAACATATTTTTTTTCTTGTTGTTGAGTTTTATTGGATATTAGCCCCTATTGGAAGTATCATTTTCAATAAAAGATAAAATATTGCCATTTGTGACAACACAGATGGATCCTGAAAGTGCTATGCTAAGTGAAATAAGTCAGATGAAAAAGGACAAAAGTCTTATGATTTTGCTCATATGTGGACTATAAAATGAAAAGTAACAAGTAAACTAACAAAACAAAACTCATTCATAAATAGATACAGACAACAGAATGATTGTTACCAGAGGAGAAAAGGGCATGGGAGGAGGTGGATTGTATAAAGGAGGCGAAATACATGGTAACAGAAGGAAACTAGAATTTGGGTGATGAGAATGCAGTAGAGTATACAGATATAAAATTATAGTGTCATATACCTGAAATTTATATGTTATTAACCAATGTTACATCAATCACTTTAATTAAAAAAAAAAAGAATTCAAAGTAACTGTTATAAAGATGCTCACTGAACTTGGTAGAAGAATAGAGAATACAGTATGAACTTTAACAAAGACTTATTATATTAAAGAAAATATTAAAAGAACCATCAGAGCTAAATAATACAATAACTTAAATAAAAACACACTAGAGGAAATCAAAATCTACACTAATAAAAGAGAAATATGCAAATTGACTGTACCTCTGCTACACCCACCAGCCACGCCCACCAGCCAATCAGGAGCGAGTATGCAAATTAACCCAACAAAGATGGTGGCAGCCACAGAGCTGGGAGGCTTGGGTTGCCCCCGGCGATGGAGGAAGCCAAGCTTCCTGCCCACCCTGACTGGCCCTGGTCTCCACTCAAGGCTACAAAGTTTCAATTATAGAAAATAAATAAATCCCAGATACCTGCTTCCAGCTGGCCCTGGCCTCTGCTCAAGGAGGTGCTGAAAAAAAAGAAAATTAAAAAAGGAGGGGCTGGGAGCCTGGATCACCGGGGGGCATAGCCAGCCTGAAAATAGCCCTCAGATCCTCACCCAGGCTGGCCACACTCTTATTGGGTGAGGGTCCCCGCTGAGGGGCTTGGCCAGCCTGTAAACAGCCATCAGCCCCTCACACAGGCTGGCCAGACACCCCAGTGGGGACCCCCACCCTGAAGGGGGTGTGGCCAGCTTGAAAACAGCCCTCAGTCTCTCATCCAGGCTGGCCACACCCCCATGAGGTGAGGGTCCCCACTGGGGGGGTTGACCAGCCTGAAAACAGTCCTCAGCCCATCACCCAGGCTGCCCCATTCCCCAAGAGAACCCCCACCCTGATCCAGGAGACTCTTCAGGGCAAACCAGCTGGCCCCCACCCGTGCACCAGGTCTCTATCTATACTAATAAAAGGGTAATATGCTAATTAGACTGGGAGACCTTCCAGGAGACCTTCCAGACGTTCTTCTGGACAAAGCCATGGTGGCCAAGGTAGAGGTGGTTAGAGGCCAAGAGGGGAGAGCAGTTGTGGGTGATCAGGCTGGTGGTGGGCGGGGCCGTTGGGGGTAAGCATACCAGCAGGGGGCCCGTTGGGGGCGAGCAGGACGTCAGTCGGGGTCAGTTGGAGGTGATCAGGATAGCGGGGGGGGGGGGTGCAGTTTGGAGTGAGCAGGCCAGCAGGGGGGCAGTTGGGGGCGAGCAGGCTGGCAGGCAGAGTGGTTAGGGGCAATCAGGCAGGCAGGCAGGCAGGTGAGCGGTTAGGAGCCAGCAGTCCCAGATTGCGAGAGGGATGTCCGACTGCTGGTTGAGGCCCAATCCCTGTAAACTGGCAGTAGGACATCCTTTGAGGTGTCCCACATTGGAGAGGGTGCAGGCTGGGCTGAGGGATACCCCTCCACACCCCGTGCATGAATTTCGTGCACTGGGCCACTAGTAATTAGATAATACAGAAGAATAGATTAGCAACCTTTAAGAGAGAATAGTGGAAATACCCTAATAAAAATAGAAAAAGGAATTAAAAAAAATAAGGATAGTTTAAGAGACCTCTGGCACAACATAAAGGAGTAGAGGAGTCCCAGAAGGTAGAGAGGGAAAGGGGCAGTAACTTATTTCTAAAAACAATGGCTGTAAACTTTCCTAACCTGGGGAAGTACAGAGAGTTCCAAACAATATAAACCCAAAGAGACCCATACCAAAACATATTATAATGAAAATGGCAAAATTTAAAGATAAAGCAAGAATATTGAAGGCAGCAAGAGAACAACAAATAGTCACATATAAGAGCAAACTCATGAGGTTATCAGCTAACTCCTCAGCAGAAACTTTGTAGGCCAGAGAGGAGTGGCAGAATATATTTAAAGTGCTGAAAGAAAAAAACATACAACTGAGAATACTCTACATGGTAAGATTATCATTAAGAATTGGGGGACAGATAAAGAGGTTCCTGGACAAATAAAAACTAAAGAAGCTCATTACCATTAAACTGGCTTTATAAAGAATGTTCAAGAATCTTATTTAAGGGCAAAAGAAAAGACAGTAACCAGAAATAAGAAAATATATGAAAGAAAAAAAATCTCATTGGTAAAGGCAAATATATAGTAAACACAGTGACTCTTCCACTTAAAAAGCTAGTATGAAGGTTAAAAGACAAAAGTAGCAAAATGAACTATAAGTACAATAAGGAGATAGGGGATAAACAAAACAAAAATATCTAAAGTATGACATAAAAATATAAAATGTGGGAGGGGGAGTAAAATTTAGTGCTTTTAGAATGCATTCAAACTTAAAGATCTATCATCCTAAAATAGCAGCTCTAGCCCTTTGCTGGTTTGGCTCAGTGATAGAGCGTTGGCCTATGGACCAAAGGGTCCCAGCTTCGATTCAAGTCAAGGGCATGTACCTTGGTTGCAGGCTCCCGGGCCCTGGGCATGTGCAGGAGGCACCTAATAGATGTGTTTCTCTCACATCAATGTTTCTCTCTGTCTTTCTCTCTCTCTCTCTTCCACTCTCTCTAAAAGAGCAATGAAAAAATATCCTCAGGTGAGGCTTAACAAAAAAATAAAGAGACAAAGAAGGGCATTACACAATGATAAAGGAATCAATCCAAGAGTAGGATATAACATTTGTAAATATTTACAGATCCAACATATAGACATCTATCCTCTCTAATAAAATGGTAATATGCAAATTAACCATCACTCCGCTACATAAGCCACGCCCACCAGCCAATCAGGATGAGTATGCAAATTAACCCCAAACCCAAGATGGCTATAGCCACAGAGAGCAAGGTTTCCCAGGTAACAGAGGAAGCCAAGCTTTCTGCCAGCCGTTGCAGGCCTAAGCCTCCACTCAAGCTACAAAGTTTCAATTATAGAAGGTATACAAATTCAAACAAATGGCGGCAGAATGGAGCTTGAGAGAGCAGGCCAGGGTTGCCGGCGGCAACAGGGGAAGCAAAGCTTTCCACACACCCTGGCCGGGCCCACCCGCTTAAGGCAACAAAGTTTCAATTGTAGAAGGAAAATAAATTCCAGATACCAGGGCCTCCCCTTGGGTTGCCAGGGGGCGTGGCCGCCCTGCAAACCACCACAGGCCCCTCGCTCAGGCTGCCCCACACCCCAAGGGAACCCCCACTCTTATCTGTGACACCCTTCAGGGTAAACCAGCTGGCTCCCACCCGTGCACCAGGCCTCTATCTTATCTAATAAAAGAGTAATATACAGATTGATCATCACTGCAACACACAATATAGCTGCCCCCATGTGGTCAAAGATCCTGCCCCCATGTGGACACAAGATGGCCACCACAAGATGGCCTGCAAGGAAGGGCAGTTGTGAGGGACCAGGCCTGCAAGGGAGGGCAGTTGAGAGGGACCAGGCTTGCAAGGGAGGGCAGTTGGAGGTGATCAACCCTGCAGGAGAGGGCAGTTAGGGGTGACCAGGCTGGCAGAGGAGGGAAGTTGGAGGCAAACAGGTTGGCAGGGGAGCAGTTAAGCATCAACCAGGCTGGCAGCAGAGTGGTTAGGGGGTGATCAGGCTGGCAGGCAAAAGCGGTTGGGGGCAATCAGGAAGGCAGGCAGGCAAGCAGTTGGGAGCCAGCAGTCCTGGATTGTGAGAGGGATGTCCGACTGCCCGTTTAGGCCCGATCCCACCAGGATCGGGCCTAAACGGGCAGTCGGACATCCCTCCAGGAGTCCCAGATTGGAGAGGGTACAGGCTGGGCTGAGGGACAACCCCCCGCCGTGCACGAATTTCGTGCACCGGGCTTCTAGTCCTATATAATAAAATCCTAATATGCAAATCAACCCAACAGCAGAATGACCAGCTGCTATGATGCACACTGACCACCAGGGGGAAGACACTCAGTGAAAATGGCAAATGCATTGAGCGTCTGTTCCCCAAGAGGGAGGCAACCGGCAGCAGTGGGGTAATTGGGGGGCAGGGCCAGCCAGTGGGTGGTGCCAGGCAGCCAGCCAAGGAGGGTGCCAGTGGGGGGTCCCTGATTGCCCCGCTGGTTGCCCCACAGATCAGCCCTGATCGCTGGCCAGGCCTAGGGACCCTACCCTATACAGTCTCTTATATTTAAAAATTAAAACCTGGCAAGGCTACTCTAACACTGACAAAACAGGATGATGCAGCGATGACATGCATAGACTCTGGCTTGCACTATTTTGTGGTCAGCCCTGATTCTGACACTTATAACTGTGTGACAAAGCCAAATACTTAAATTCTCTCTGCTTCAATTTTTCTACCCATAAGATGGGGAAAATGGTACTACTGCCTCAGAAGGATCATGTTATGTGCTACTTTTTATAATCAGGGCAAAAAAATGTAGCTGCCCATACAACAGCAAGATGCCTTTCACCTGTATGAAAAGTATGGTCACTGATGCATCCAGCATCCCAGATTGCGAGAGGGATGTCCATCTGCTGGTTTAGGCCCATAAACCACAGTTGGACATTCCCCAAGGGGTCCCGGATTGCAAGGCCAGGCTGAGGGACCCCTCCCTCGATGCATGAATTTTGTGCACCAGGCCTCTAGTATATTAACAGACATAAATGAAGAAATTGACAGCAATACATAATAGTGGGAGTTTAATAGCCAATTTACATCAATGAATAATCATGACAGAGAACCAATAAGATAACATTGACTTTAAATGACACTTTAGATCATATAGACTTAATAGATATTTATAGAACACTTCACCACAAAATTGCAGAAACATTCTTTTCAAGTGGACATGATACATTCTCCAGAATAGATCACATTAAATTATAAAACAAGTCTCAACAAATTCAAGAAGACTGAAATCATATCAAGCATCTTTTCTAACAGTATGAAACTAAAAATCAATTAGAAGAAGAAAACTGAAAATAAAAAAAAACCCACAAACACATGGAGACTAAACAACATGCTACTAAATAAACTACTGGTCATGAGGAAATAAAAAGAAATTTAAAAAACCTTGAGACCAATGAAAATAAAAATACAACTTTCCAAAGTCTATAGAATGCAGCTAAAGCATTTCTAAGAGGGAGACTCATAGTAGTATAGACCTACCTTGAGAAACAAGAAAATATCAAATAAACAATCTACCTTTGGTTCTAAGGAAAGTTAGTAGAAGAAAAAAAATTATAAAGATCAGAGTAGAAATAAATGTAACAGAGAGAAAAAACAATAGAAAAGACCAATGAAATTAAGAGCTGGTTCTCTGAAAAGATAAAATTGATGTCTTTAGCAAAACTCATTAAGTAAAACAGAGAGAGCCAATGTAAATAAAATCAGAAATGAAAAGGGAGAAGTTACAACCAACATCACAGAAATGCAAAGGATCATGAGAGAATGCTATGAACAATTATATGTCAAAAAATTGGGTAACCTAGAAGAATGAATAAACTTGTAGAAAAATACAACCTTCTAAGACTAAACCAAGAAGAAACAATATTCGAACAGACCAATTACTAGTAACAAAATTGAATCAGTAATCAGAAAATTCCCAACAAATAAAAGGCCAGGATCATACAGCTTCACAGGAGAAACCTACCAAACTTTAAAAAGAATTAATACCTATCCTCAAACTATTTTGAAAAGTTTAAGAGGGAGAAATGCTTCCAAACTTATTTTTGAAGTCAGCAATACTCTGATAACAAAACCAAACACACTACAAAAAAAGACCAATATCCATGATAAACTTAGATGTAAAATTTTAAACAAAATATTAATAAACTGAATTCAACAATAAATTAAAGGATCATACACCGTGATCAAGTTAGATTTATTCCAGGAATGCAAGGACAGTTCAACAACTACAAATTAATCTATATGATATACCGTATTAACAAAAAAAGGATAAAGATTATATGATCATTTCAATAAATACAGAAAAAAACATTTGACAGAATTCAACATCCATTTACAATAAAAACTGTCAACAATGTAGATATAGAGGGGACATACCTCAACATATAATAAAGAATATACCTGTATATGACAAACCCACAACTCACATACTCAATGGCAAAAATATCAGGATCAAGACAAGGATGCCCACCCTCATCACTTTTATTCAACACTAGAGCCCAATGCATGAAATTCATGCAACAGTGGGCCTCCCTTCCAATGGCTGCCGGCACCGGCTTCCTTGAGACACCTGGGACCCGGGCTTCCCTCACAGAGAGAGGCCCTGCCCACCCACCGCAACCTGACTGTTGGTGACCTGGGCCTCCCTCTGTGGGGCGATCATGGGGTGATGGCTGGGCCCTCAACCAATCGCATCACACCCGCCTCAGCTGGCCTGGCGCCAGTGGGTGTCATAGCGTGGTCCCGGATGGTCGTCCGGATGGTCGTCTGGATGGTTGTTCTGCTGTTCAGCCATTCAGTCGATTTATCTATTCCACTTTTTTAAAAAATATATATTTTATTGATTTTTTACAGAGAGGAAGGGAGAGAGATAGAGAGTTAGAAACATCGATGAGAGAGAAACATCGATCAGCTGCCTCCTGCACACCCCCCACTGGGGATGTGCCCGCAACCAAGGCACGTGCCCTTGACCGGAATCGAACCTGGGACCTTTCAGTCTGCAGGCCGACGCTCTATCCACTGAGCCAAACCAGTTTCGGCTATCTATTCCACTTTTATTATATAGGATAGTATTGGAAGTCCTAGCCACAATAAGAAAAAAGAAATAAAAGGCATCCAAATTGGAAAGGAAGAAGTAAAACTGTCACTACTTACATATGTCATGATACTACATATAGAAAACCCTACAGATTCCACCAAAAAATTATTAACTAATAAATTAACTCAGTCAAGTTAGATGACAAGATTAATATACAGAAATATATTGCATTTCTAGCCTATATAATAGAGAGCTAATATGCTAATTAGACCGAACAGCAGAACGACCGTCTGGACGACCTTCCGGACAAAGCCAGGGCTGCGAGGACCAAGCCCCTTGCACGAATTTTGTACATCAGGCCTCTAGTACACTAACAATGAACTAGCAGAAAGAGAAATTAAGAAAGCAATTCCATTTATAGTTGTATCAAAATAAAATACCTAGAAATAAATTTAACCAAGGAGATGAGAGACTCTGAAAACCATAAGGCATTGATGACAGAAATTGAATATGACACAAATAAATGGAACAATATATCGTGTTCATATATTAGAAGCATTAATATAATTAAAATATTCATTCTAACCAAAGCAATCTTCAGATTCCATGCAAGGCCTATCAAAATTGCAGTGGCAATAATCTGGGATTTGTTCAGATAACATCTCCTCAGGGAGACCTTTGTAGTCATCCAATCTAAAGCATCCTGCCATTTGTCTCCACCACATTTCCTGACTTATTTTCTTAATAGCACATATCCCATCTAATAAAAGAGTAATATGCAAATTGACCATCACTCCAAGAAACAAGACAGCTGCCCCCATGTGGTCAAAGATGGCTGCCCCCATGTGGACACAAGATGGCCGCCAGAAGATGGCCTGCAGGGGAGGGCAGTTGTGGCAGTTAGGGGTGACCAGGCCAGCAGAGGAGGGCAGTTGGGGAAGACCAGGCTAGCAAGGGAGGACAGTTGGGGGGGACCCAGGCCTACAGGGGAGGGCAGTTGTGGGCGATCAGGCAAGCAGGGAGGACAGTTAGGGGTGATCGGGCAGGTAGAGGAGGGAAGTTGGGGGGGGGGGGACCAGGACTGCAGGGGAGGGCAGTCGGGGACAGGCCTGCAGGGGAGAGCAGTTGGGGGGACCAAGCCTGCAGGGGACGACAGTTGGGGCGGACCCAGGCCTGCAGGGGAGGGCAGTTGGGGTGACCAAGCCTGCAGAGGAGGACAGTTGGAGAGGACCAGGCCTGCAGGGGAGGGCAGTTGTGGGTGATCAAGCGAGCAGGGAGGGCAGTTAGGGGTGACCGGGCTGGCAGAGGAGGGAAGTTGGGGGAGACCAGGTCTGTAGGGGACGGCAGTTGTGGGCAATCAGGCCAGCAGGGAAGGCAGTTAGGGGTGACCAGGCCTGCAGGGGAGGGCAGTTGGGGGCAACCAGGCCTGCAGGGGAGGGCAGTTGGGGGCAACCAGGCCTGCAGGGGAGGACAGTTAGGGGTGACCAGACCAGCAGGGTAGGGCAGTTAGGGGTGACCAGACCAGCAGGGGAGGCAGTTAGGTATTGATCAGGCTGGCAGGGGAGTGGTTAGGGATGATCAGGCTGGCAGGTAGGCAGGCGAGCGGTTGGGAGCCAGCAGTCCTGGATTGTGAGAGGGATGTCCAACTGCAGTTGGACATCCTTCAAGGAGTCCCAGATTGGAGAGGGTGCAGGCTGGGCTGAGGGACACCCCCCCACACCCCCGTGCACGAATTTCGTGCACCAGGCCTCTAGTCATTAGATAAAATTGTTCAGTCTGTTTGTTTAGGATTACTACAATGTCAACAGGAATCTGTCTGCCTTGTTCATTGCTGTATCCTCAGGACATGGCCCAGAGCCTGGCACATCAGAGGTGAGTAATAAACATTTTATATACATGAATTTATTGCAGTGATGACAAAAAGAACAACTTTGATCATCAAAGATTAGTTATACCCCTTTGCCAAGTGAAGATTAGAGATAAATAAATGTAAAGGTTTAATACTATTTTCATGGAAGCATAGTAGGGATGCCCTGACACTCCATACAACATGTAGTGCAGGCACAGCGAACTCCCCAAAAAAGAGCAGCAGAAGTCAGTACCATAACCACCTTGCAAAAGGGAACTTTGGTGTCAACTCAATAGCATCTGTTAATTTTCATTTTAATTAGTTATTAATTGTATTGGTTATGTAGTTTTCTTTGTATTTAAGATGCTATTTTGTTTATTAAAATTTGAATGAATACCTAGTTAATGTTTTTACATAAAGTAACATTATAATTAAAGTAACAAATCAGCACTATGGGTCCTCAAGAATGTTTTCCTTCAAAAGGAATCAGTACTCAACTTTGAAAAACAATGAAATTGGGTTAATATCCATAATATCTATTTTTTAAAACCTCAAAAACTGATAGGAAAAGGTAAACAATCTAAAGTGGACAAAGGTTATGAACAGAATCCACAAAATAAATAACATATGCCAATGCATAAATAAAAATATACTTTACTAATAAGATGAAAATTATAGCAATGTGAAGCCATTTATCCTATGAAATAAAGAGGGAATATGCTAATTGACTGTCACACCCTCACAAAGATGGTGGCGCCAACAGCCAATAAGGAGGGAATATGCTAATTGATTACCATGCCCTCAAAGATGGTGGTGCCCTCAGCCACAAGATGGCAGCGCTCAGTCCCCTCAGCCCCTCACTGCCCAGGGCCGGCCCGAGGTGCAGGCAAGCCTTGGATGGCGGCTGCCCAACCGCCCAGGGCCGCTTGAGGCTCAGGTAACCAGGGCCAGCCGATGCTTGCGCTGCCGGCAGTGGCAGTAGCAGAGGTGTGATGGGGGCATCACCTTCCCCTGATCGCTGGTCACCTCCCGCCCCTGAGGGCTCCCGAATTGTGAGAGGGGGCAGGCCAGGCTGAGGGACCCCGCTCCAGTGCATGAATTTTCATGCATCGGGCCTCTAGTTTTAACATATCAGTCTAGCAAATATTTTTTAAAATGATAGTATCAGGTTCAGCAACGATGTGAGTAAACAGGCCCTCTCATACACTGTAGGTGGGAAGTTAAACTGTTTAAACCTTAGAGTACAATTGGGCAATATTTTTCAAAATTAAAAATGTACATATTTTATGACTTATACAAATGCCACTTCTGAATTCTTACCATTTGCAACAGCATGGATGGAACTGGAGAGCATTATGCTAAGCGAAATAAGCCAGTCAGAGAAAAGTAAATATTACATGATCTCACTCATTTGTGGAATATAATGAACAACATAAACTGATGAACAAAAATAGAACCAGAGTCATAGAAGCATCGAATAGACTGTCCAACCTATGAGGGAAGGAGGAGTGTGAAGGAGTAAGAGATCAACCGAAGAACTTGTATGCATGCATATGAGCATAACCAATGGACACAGATAGTAGGGGGGTGAGGGCATGTGCTGAGGGGTGTGGGTGGCCGGGGAGAGGTCAATGGAGGAAAAAGACTTAAGTAATACTTTAAACAATAAAGAATTTAAAAAAATTTGTTTTAAATGCCACTTCTGCCCTGGCTGGTGTGGCTGTTTCTTGGGTGTCCTCCCGTGCACGGAAAGGTTACTGGCTTGATTCCCTGTCAGAGCACAGGCCCGGGTTGTGGGTTCAGTCCCAGGTAGGGAACATGCAGGAGGCAACTAGTTAATATTTTGCTCTCATATTGATATTTCTCTCTCTCTCCCTCTTCCTCTCTCTCTCTACAAATAAATAAAAAAAAAATTTCAAATGCCACTTCTAGGAACCCATCTTTATATGTATAAAAGAAAGGCCATTCAATGCAGCATTGTCTGAAATAGCAAAATAATAACAACAAAACAAAAAGGAAGTAAACTGAATTCCCATGAATAGGAGACCACTTGATGGATACCATGTTATGGTACAACCATGCAACAAATACAACGCAGCTGTTAGAAAAGATACCTCTGAATGCATGGATTAGAAAGATTTCTACATAAGTGAAAAGAACCTTTGAAGATCAGTATGTACTGTATAATCTTACTTTAAAACTACAAATGTTTACACACACACACACACACACACACACACACACACACACTTGAATAAACGAATAAAGCAGCTTGAAGGGCAACCACCAACAATGGTAGTTAGTGCCTGAGAGTGGAGGTGAGAATTTTTACTTTTTACTTTATGCACTTCCACGGCTCCTTCACATGGATTTATAATTATCCAAAGGCATAAATGAGTTCTTAAAAATTAAATATATTCAGACATGCATAAAATTGTTCAGGGCACCAGGCATTCACTTTAACAATAATGAAACTATATTAATACAGGCATATCTCGTTTTATTGCACTTTGTTTTATTGTAATTTGCAAATAACGCCTTTTCTAGGTATTAAAGATTTGTAGCAACCCGGTATTGAGCAAGTCTATTGGTGCTATTTTCCCAGCAGGCTCAAATGATGGCTAGCATTTTTTAGCAACAAAGTATTTTTAAATATATTTTGATTGATTTCAGAGAGGAAGGGAGAGGGAGAGAGAGATAGAAACATCAATGATGAGAGAGAATCGTCGATCGGCTGCCTCCTGCACACCCCACAATGGGGATGGAACCCACAACCTGGGCATCTGCTCCGACCAGGAATCGAACCATGACTTCCTGATTCATAGGTCAACACTCAACCCAAAGTATTTTTTAATTAAGGTCTGTACATTGTATATTAGACATAATGCTATTGCACATTTAATAGACAATGGTATAGTGTAAACATAACTTTTATATGCACTGGGAAAGTAAAAAATGTGTGTGACTCACTTCATTGCAATATTCAGTTTATTGTAGTGGTCTGGAACTGAACCAACAATATCTCTGAGGTATGCCTGTGTGTGTGTGTGTGTGTGTGTGTGTATTTATTTCTTACTGAAGTTCCCAGTATTAAATGGTACCCTAATATCCAAAAGAGCCTTAAATCTACATAGTTAAGTATCATATTGTACATAATCCTAGAGAAGATTTACCTACTAGAAAATTTTGTTCACCACCATATCCCTCCCATTTCAAACTGTTTATAATTCAATATTTTTAAAGAAGTAATTGTGTTTACAACTTTATAAACAAGTCTTAACTTTCAGATTTTCATTTCTTCTCTGATAAGTGTCTAGAAATATTCCATCCCCTCCCAGAGCAGTTTTGCAACGTCCTCTGTAGCCCCAAGTGGCTAAGATGTTGGGTTTTGAACTTACCAGAGGCTCTAGTTTTCTAGGCTGCTGTCGTTTTCTTGTCCTCTCCTGGGCTTTGGTAGTGCGTTTAAACACCAGGACTTGTGTCTCTTCTGCATTTTCTATGGGTGTTGAAAAACTTTGTTTCCCCTTTGATTTTTTCCTTTCCAGTTTTGGATTTGACACCTGCCTGTCAATATTTTCGAGGTCGGAGTCCATCTCAGAGTTGTGGAAAGCCATCCTTACTCCTGCAAGAGTAGGGTCAGAAAAAGACAAATGAAGAGCAACAGAACTGAGGAAGTGGATGGGGACTTAAGAACTAGGGAGAGCTGAGTTTGCTCACTGCCAAAGAAAACCCATCAAAGTTACCCCATTCTTCCCAAAATGAGGACTTGAACCAGAGGAATGGAAATTAGGAACTGTGCCTGGCCTTCAAGAAGCCCTGTAGTTGGGGTGGAACCTAGAAATTTGCATTTGTAACAAGTTATTGGGTGATGTTGCTGCTGCTGCTGCTGCTGATGCCACTAATTTGGGGACCACACTGGGCTAGATGGGAAGGATGAAGAGAAATGCAATTAGCATTGAAGTATTGAGATCATTGTTTCTCACACTTGAGTAAACAAAATATCTCCAGGGAAGCTTGTTCAAAATGCTGGTAATTCTAATACAAGCAATCTGAGAACTACAGCCTAGGTACTCATGAAGAAACCAAACAAAGGAAGAAGAGAATTGAGGGCTATATTCCAAAACAGTGCTTCTGGAACTTTTATGTGCAGGAGAGTCTCTTAAGAAGCTTGTCAAAATGAAGGTTCTGATTCAAACACATTGAATAGCCAGGTCCTAGGACACTAGAACCGTGAGACTTTTGTAGTGGAATTGCATTCTCATTACCACTCACACTCCCAACCCACCAAATGGACAGAGATACCTCTCTCCAAAATGGTAGTCTGGCACATGAGGTCTTCAACCAGGAGTCAGCTGGACTGGCTTTTAGTCTAGACCTGCATCTGGCCAATCAAAATCTGATGCAAAAAGCAAGGAGGTGGGCAGCACTGAAACAAGCCAAGCCTGAGTTGCCAATTCCAGGGAAAGCGAGATACGGTTCATGGATGAGGACATCATGCTACCATCAGGTGATGACTCATGGGACCTGATCACGTGTTACTGCTGAAATCCCATTGCGGGGCAGCCCATGATTGAATGCAGCCTCTGTGGAACGTGAATCCACCTCTCCTGTGCTAAGATGAAGAAAACCAATGTCCCTGACTTCTTTTACTGCCAGAAGTACAAGGAACCGTGGCCAGAGGCCTGGTGGTTAGGAGAGCCTCCCAAATCTGGAGAGCCCTGACATCATCATCTCCAGCCTGGAACTTCCAAATGACAAAGTACTTGGGAAATGAGCTCGGGGGCCTCATTCTGTTGCCTGAAGCTCAGATACTGTCCCACTTCAAGGGAGGAATTCCCAAGGGAGATGGCTTAGAAATGAATTCCTACAGCTACTCTTCCTTCCTACCTTGTGGTCTTGAACTGGGACCCATTACAGTGGGAGGCTGTCTGGGTCCTAGACACTATCTCTGTCCCTTGGATCTGCCACCTCTCGCTTTCCAGGTCAGGGTTGGGATTGGAATGGAATGGGATGGGACGGTTGTCCACAAAACTCTAGTGTCAATACAGCACGCCCCACCTCATCTTTTCTTCTATCTCACTCCCCACTTATTCTACACTGGTTTTATTTTTAATCTTGGACTTCCCCCTTTTGGGCATGGCAGCTCAGAGGTGCAGTACCAACCAGAACCTGGCAGAGGAAGGAAGGAAAACAGGTGACCATTCTCTCACTCACCTCTTTTGTTTCTGATGATATTGGCCCGCCGTTTGTGAAGACAGTCTGTATGTCGTGAACAAAGCAAGAGTGGGCTCTTTAAACTGCAAGTCTCCTCTGCAATTTTAATTTTTCAAGTAACCACATTCAAAAACACAACATATGGCACCGGTGACACTAATTTTAATAATGTGCTTTATTTAACATATCCAAAACCCTATAATTTCAACACATCATCAGTATCAAACGTATTCATGTGATATCTTACTTTTTGTTGCTGTCTTGGGAAGCCGGTGTGCATTTCACACGTAGAACACAGCTCAGTTCAGACCAGCCACAGGGTGAAGAGCACAGGCCTAGATCTGACCACTCTGTGGAATCTTGGACCAGTCTTCGCTGTCTCTATTCCTCACTTCCCACCCCCTCTAAAACGTTAGGGAATCACTGCAAACTTCCTCTGCCCGTGGGGGTTTTTCCTCGTGTGCTCCGAAAGCCATGCGCTCTTTGGTCTAAAAGTCAGAGCCCAGCCCCACAGTTTGATTCCTCAAGACTCACCAAGTCAGACCTAAAGCAGCCGCCTCCGCCGCCTCGGGTCTCCAGAGACAACAAATGCAGGGCTGGGAGTGGAAAGGTGGCGTCCCCGGAGAAGTTCCCCGTTGCCTAGCAGCCAGCAGGTCTCTCCGGGGCGCACAGGTCCTACATCGCTGGTTGGGGGAGAGCCGGCCCTGGACCCGCCCTGTCCCTCCTCCGTGCTGGGAACGGAGCAGTCCCCAGGCCCGGAGGCGGAGGCGAGGCAGCCAATGGAGGTGGTCTGTTCTGTTTGTTCCTTCGCTCACCAACCACCCACGCTCCTGGTCCCACCCTCCTCCTGCGGGAATCTTTCCTGTTTCCTCTGCCAGAGGCCTACCGGCTGAATGGATGGATGTTCGCGCTCACCTAACTTGCTCTGGTTCCAAGAATGGAGAATCTCTGGAGAGGGAAGTGCGTTGTTAAGCAGTTCGGGTCCCCCTCTCAAAGGGAGCGACAATTCTGCATCTCCACCCCACCCACACCCTCCTCTCTGGAGTGTCCAAAGGCGCAAGAAGTGAGGTCTCTTCTTTCCCTCCAACTGCACCGTGTTGGGGTGTGTTTTTTTTTTCTTCTTCTTCTTTTTTTTCTTTTCCACCTGGGAGGTAATCCAGAGTCAGACACAACACGAGCCTATGTTACTGAGTCCCCGCGCCCTATGTACCAAAGCGGACCCTGGATATTGGTCTGGCATTTAGACCCGCCTAATCAGGTCCCCAAATGACTGCTGCTAATGCTACATAAAGGCGACTCCACAGAAGCCCAGCGCCGGTGGCTCGCTGAACGTGCCTTATCTCAGTGATCAAGAAACGTTACACTAGTGACAAAGTCCTGGTTTTCAACTGCTCCTCCAAGATGACATAATCACAGCGGGAACTCATTATCTTCTCTTGAGTGTTTTGGTCCTTATTTAAAACAACCTTATATTTGTTTCTTGCTTTGAATGCCAAGTCCCATACAAAATGCTTTACCTATCATACATACAACCTGCATTTTCTCAATCTTAAAATATTCAGTTATGTATTTTACATGCTAGTTGTGGCACCATCTACAAGGTAGAGAATGAAAGAGAGAGCGTTTTAATACCAGAAAGTAGGACATAAAACAAGAATAGGTGATGGAAAGTTGTGCCATCTCACACCAACATAGGTGCATGCATGCACACCCATTACATGCTGGCATATAAGACATGCAGATGTAAAAGGCATCCCGATTTCACACAGAAATTGATGGAGGGAAGGAGAGTAAGTACTTTTCATCAATCAAGAAATGATTTTAAAACAATTTTGAAAGAAAAATATGTCTTACTACTAACCTGGCTATGTCTAGTGGCTTTCTCCTGGTATTTGTTTACTCTAAGCACTTACTTTTTTCAGTGGATGACAGACCAACCAACACTCTGGCTCTAGCCCAACCTGCTTTCTATTCTGATACTAGAGACCTGGTGCATGAAATTCGTGCACTCGGGGGTGGGGTAGTCCCTCAGCCCAGCCTGTGCCTTCCACAATCCGGGAGCCTTTGGTGGATGTCTGACTGATGGCTTAGGCCCACTCCCCACAGGAGAGGCTCCTGCCACCACTGCTGCACTTGTCAGCAGTGAGCCCGGCTCAGGGCTTCTTGCTGAGCGGTGTTTCCCCTGTGGGAGCCCACTGACCACCAGGGGCAGCTCCTGTGTTGAGAGTCTGCCCCCTGGTGGTCAGTGCATGTCATAGCGACTGGTCGTTCTGTTGTTCAGTCAATTTGCATATTAGCCTTTTATTATATAAGATTACATATTACTTTAATGTCTCATTTCCCAATATATGACAGTCACTTTTTAAAGTATGTTGAGGCTGCCTGGCTGGTGTTTCTCAGTGGTTGAGCATCAACCTATGAACCAGGAAGTCATGGTTTGATTCCTGGTCAGGGCACATGCCCAAGTTGCAGGCTAGATTCCCCAGTGTGGGTTTGCAGGAAGAAGCCGATCAATGATTCTCTTTCATCATTAATGTTTCTATCTTTCTCTCCCTCTCCCTTCCTCTCTAAAATCAACAATAAAAATATATTAAAGTATGTTTACAGTCTTTTAATATTACCCAAACAATTTAAATATTTGTAGAAAAAGTAAACACCTACTTTTTCAATAATTTATCAGTATTACTACTGAGTCCACAAACTATGAGAATAATAAAAAACCTACTCTTTTACTTCCTCTTAAATTCTAATTATTGAATCATAAATGGTACTCCATTTGAGATGATATTTTGTGCAGAATATTTGGTGAATTATATTGAATTGTTAGTATGATTTCTTCAGAGTTCTTAATCAGGATAAATCCTCTTTCATTTTTCAGGGTTATTGAGATGTAGAATTAGAACTTGATGGCACTATTTATCTTCAGAGGGTGATATGACATAATGAAGATGAGCATGGACTCTGAAAGTTGAGGAACCCAAGCTCAAATAATAAGTGACTTTCAGTGCTAGAAAACACTTATATTTAACTCCACCTGTGCATGAAACATAAATGTAGAGATCAAACTTGTTTACATATGTAAAACCCAATATGAGATGTAGAATCTTTTTCAAGATTTTAGAAGTTTCTTTCATCCCCCTTTCTGACTACTACCCTCAGAATTTCTTAATTTTCTGACCTTTATAATCATTGATAGTACCATCAGTTCATGAAATTCATATCAGTGGATTTGTATGATGTATTCTCATTTCTGTCTCACTTCTTTTGCTCAACATAATATCTATGAAATTAACCCATATTATTCTTCATATCAGGATTTTATTCCTTTTTATAGGGGTGTAGTATTCTATTATTTGAATTTACTACCATTCTTCCATTTTCCTGTAGGCAGATTTGTAAGTTGTTTCTAATTTGAAAATATTATGAATAAAGCTACACTAAACATCCTTTCACATATGATTTTGAGGACTTATATGCTCATGTTTTTGGGATATATGAAAGCAGTAAATTTAATGACTCATGATGTAGGCATATGTTTAGTTTTAGTAGATACAATTTTGCACCTTTTTATCCAATTTATACAACCACCAGCAGTGAATGAGAGTTCCAGATCCTGCAGATATTTGTCAATATTTAATATTATAAACCTATTTAATTTTAGCTATCCTGGTAAGTAAGTAATGGAGGAATAAATCTGAGTTTACCTGGATAGATGATACTGATTATATTTCATATATTTTTTGAGATTTGGATATTATTATCAATTCTTGTTTACATTTGTGTTTTCTCTTTCATGAGGTGCCTTGATTTTCCTCATATTGCTGAAGGATATTTTCATTGGAAATAAGACTCTGTTGACAGTTCTTTTATTTTTAGACTATTGTCATGAGAATTACTTTTTCTTTGTCATTCAGAACTTTCAAGATTTTTTTTCTTTGTTTTTATTTTTCAGAAGTTTGACTATGATGTGTGTGTTGATATCTTTGGGTTTATCTCATTTTGTATTTGTTCACCTTCTTAAAGTTGAGGATTTCTGTCTTTTGACCAATTGGAAGAGTTTTCAGCCATTATTTCTTCAAGTACTCTTTCAGCTCCATCTCCTTTAATTTCTTCCCGGACTCCAAATGTTAGAGTTTTATTTATTTATTTTCTTGTTGTTGTTATGACTCCACTGGTTCTGATCTTTTTCTGTTGTTGTTTTCAAGCCCATTTTCTCCCTATTTTCATTAGATATTTTTATTGTTATATTTTCTAGTTCCCTGAGTGTTTCCTCTGTTCCATCCATTCTGCTTTGAGCCTATTCACTGAGTTATTTATATCAGTTATTATATTTTTCTGTACTATAATTTTCATTTGGTTCTTCTTTATAGCTTCATTTTCTTTGCTAAGACTTTCTATTTACTTGCCATAACTTTATTTTTTTCCAGATTTAAGGTTGTTCAAAATCACTCATGTAAAGATTGTTTTGATGGCTGCTTTAAACTTATTATCAAACTAGAGGCCTGGTGCACAAAATTCATGCATGGGTACAGGGATGTGTGTCCCACAGCCCAGCCTGCACCCTCTCCAATCTGGGACCCCTCAAGGGATGTCCGAATGCCCGTTTAGGCCCGATCCTAGTAGGATCCTGGCTGGTGCGGTGGAGTCAGTCCTGGGTCATGTAAGTGGAAACTGTAAGATATAGAAACAAGGCAGACCTATCCCTCCACATGGGTAGACATTGGCAGAAGAATAGCAGGGAACCCAATCCTAGTAGGATCGGGCCTAAATGGGCATTCAGACATTCTTCTCACAATTCAGGACTGCTGGCTCCCAACCACTCACCTGCCTTCCAGCCTGAATACCCCCTAACCACTCCCCTGCCAACCTGACCGATGCCTAACTGCTCCCCTGCCTGCCCAATTGCCCCTAACTGCCCTCCCGTGCCAGCCTGGTCATCCCTAACTGCCCTCCCTTGCCAGCCTGGTTGCCCCAAACTGCCCTCCCCTGTTGGCCTGGTCCCCCCCAACTGCCCTCCCCTGCAGGCATGGTCCCACCCCCCAACTGCCCTTCCCTGTAGGCTTGGTCTCTCCCAACTGCCCTCCCCTGCAGGCCTGGTCACCCCCCCCCCCCAACTGCCTTCCTCTTCTGGCCCGGTCACCCCTAACTGCCCTCCCCTGCAGGCCTGATTGCCCCCAACTGCTTTCCCTTGCAGGCCTCGTCCCTCCCAACTGCTTTCCCCTGCTGGTCTGATTGCCCATAACTGCCCTCCCCTGCTGGCCATCTTGTGGCAGCCATCTTGTGTCCACATGGGGGCGGCCATCTTTGACCACATGAGGTTGGCCATCTTGTGTCTTGGAGTGATGGTCAATTTGCATATTACCTCTTTATTATATAGGATAACTCTATCATCTGTACTATCTCAGTGTTAGTATCTATTGTCTTTTTTATTCAGTTTTAGATCTTTCTGCTTCTTTGTATGAATAATTTGATAATTGAAACCTAGAAATTTTGAGTATTATGAAACTCTGGATCTTTTTCAACCCTGTTTTATCTGGCTTGCTTTGATACTGCTCTGGTAAGGGAAGGGTGAGATGTCACCTCACTATTTCAAGAAGAGAGTAGAAGTTCAGTTTCCCCACTTGGCCCAAGGTTTATAGGTGTGTGTTGGGGGAGGGGGGTGATGGGTGTTCATTATTGTTATGAGATGGTGGGAGTTCTGGTTCCCTGCTATTCTTCTGCCAACATCTACCCATGTGGAGGGATAGGTCTGCCTTGTTTCTATATCTTACAGTTTCCACTTACATGACCCAGGACTGACTCCCATCACGCCAGCTGGGACCCTAGCCTTCTGTTCAGTTGTCTGTTCGGTCATTTAGATCATGACGAACACTGGCTCTTTATATATTAGGATTTGATGTTGCCCATGTGTTATGGCAGATAATTCCCCAATCACTTGTGACAGTTCTCAGATGTCTGGGAAGAGCTCAGTCTCTCCCCTTCATGCAGAGGCTGTAGATTTTTGTTAAGAAATGGGATGTGTATGCCCTATCCGGTTTGGCTCAGTGGATAGTGTGTCAGCCTGTGGACTGAAGGGTCCCAGGTTCGATTCCAGTTGCGGGCTTGATCCCATTGTGGGGCATGCAGGAGGCAGCCAATCAATGATTCTCTCTCATCATTGATGTTTCTATCTTCTCTCCCTCTTCCTTTCTCTCTGAAATCAATATATATATATATATATATGAAAGAAACAGGATGTGTAGCTTCTCCCTGCAGAGGTCTCTGCTGTGTGTTCCACCACAAGGGGCAGCAACATCATGGATTAATTTATGTCTTCTGCATAAATGGGGTAATATTTTTTATGCATTTGAAAATGTGGTGGAAGGTATTTCAGACGATAATAAGATATACCATTTACTAGTAACAGTGAAAACAAAGCAATAAACATAAATGTGAACTAAGATTTAACCTGGTTAATGTATGCCTCTGAATCAAGGAAATTAGGCATCACATAGTTTGTCCTTAATTTTCACATTTTGCCCCAGACTGGACCAGCTCCAGTCTGGGTACAAGTGGGAACTTACTCTACAGACATTAAGGGCCCCGCACTTGTGGATGCCCAGGGTCGGGTGGGGGTCAGAGGCAGGCCTAACTTTAGTCTCTTAGGTAAACCAGGCAGGAAGACAGACAAGACAAGCTTGTGGCTTCTGTGACTCGCTATGTAAAATTTACAACCTGACTGGGAAAATACCCCAAATATTAAAAACCTCCAAATGACCAGCTCACAGCCATGAAATGTGTGCAGCCCTTAAAGCACCCCAAACCTCCCCTTAACTTCTGCCCATAGTTGATCAAAGCTGTATGCAGCCTTAGCCTGCAAAGTCTCAGGAACAGGACTCAGAGAGGTGGATGCAGGATCAAGCCTGACAACGTAGGGCCATGGTCGGCAAACTGTGGCTCGCGAGCCACATGCGGCTCTTTGGCCCCTTGAGTGTGGCTCTTCCACAAAATACCATGGCCTGGGCGAGTCTATTTTGAAGAAGTGGTGTTAGAAGAAGTTTAAGTTTTTGGGTTTTTTTCCCAATTTTTTTTATTAAGGTATTATATGTGTACATATCTTACCATTGCCTCCCCCCCCATCCCACTCCCATATATGCCCTCACCACCCCAGAGTTTTGCGTTCATTGGTTATGTTTATATGCATGCATACAAGTCCTTTGGTTGATCTCTTATCTTCCCCACCTCTCCCTAACCTTCCTGCTGTAATTTGACAGACTGTTTGATGCTTTACTGCCTCTGTATCTATCTTTTTGTTCAAGTTTTTAATGTTCTTTATTATCCATAAATGAGTGAGATCATGTGGTATTTTTCTTTCATTGACTGGCTTATTTCACACAGCATAATGTTCTCCAATTCCATCCAGGTTGCTGCAAATGGTAAGAATTCCTTCTTTTTTATGGCAGCATAATATTCCATCGTGTAGATGCACCATAGTTTTCTGATCCAGTCATCTGCTGATGGGCACCTAGGCTGTTTACAGATCTTAGCTATTGTAAATTGTGCTGCTATGAACATAGGGGTGCATATATCCTTTCTTATTGGTGTTCCAAGTTTCTTAGGATATATTCCTACGAGTGGAATTACTGGATCAAATGGGAGTTCCATTTTCAGTTTTTTGAGGAAACTCCATACTGTTCTCCACAGTGGCTGCACCAGTCTGCATTCCTACCAGCAGTGCACAAGGGTTCCTTTTTCTCCGCATCCTCGCCAACACTTGTTGTTTGTTGATTTGTTGATGCTAGCCATTCTGACAGGTGTGAGATGGTACCGCATTGTTGTTTTGATTTGCATCTCTCGGACAATTAGTGAGTTGAGCATGTTTTCATGTGTCTCTTGGCCTTCCTTCTGTCTTTTTTTGAAAAGATTATATTTAGGTCTGTTGCCCATTTTTTTATTGGATCATTTATCTTCCTTTTATTAAGTTGTATAAGCTGCCTGTAGATGTTGGAGATTAAACCTTTATCAGTGATGCCATTTGCAAATATGTTCTCCCATGCAGTGGGCTTTCTTGTTGTTTTGTTGATAGTTTCTTTTGCTGTAAAAAAGCTTTTTATTTTGATGTAGTCCCATTTGTTTATTTTCTCGTTAGCTTCCATTGCCCTAGGGGCAGTATCGGTGAAGAAGTCCTTTTGGCATATGTCTGAGATTTTGCTGCCTGTGGATTCCTCTAGTATTTTTATGGTTTCCCATCTTATGTTTAGGTCCTGTATCCATTTTGAGTTTATTTTTGTGTATGGCGTAAGTTGGTGATCTAGCTTCATTTTTTTTGCATGTATCTGTCCAATTTTCCCAACACCATTTATTGAAGAGACTGTCTTTATTCCATTGTATGTTCATGCCTCCTTTGTCAAATATTAATTGAGCATAGTGGTTTGGGTCAATATCTGGATTCTCTATTCTGTTCCATTGATCTATATGTCTGTTCTTGTGCCAGTACCAGGCTGTTTTGAGAATAGTGGCTTTGTAATACAGCTTGAAATCTGGTATTGAGATCCCTCTTACTTTATTCTTCTTTCTCAGGATTGCTGTGGCTATTCGGGGTCTTTTTTTATTCCAGATGAATTTTTGGAGAGTTCTTTCAAGGTCTGTGAAATATGCCATTGGTATTTTAATGGGGAGTGCATTGAAAGAAGTTTAAGTTTAAAAAATTTAGCTCTCAAAAGAAATTTCAATCGTTGTACTGTTGATATTTGGCTCTGTTGACTAATGAGTTTGCCAACCACTGGCCTAGGGCCACACTTTAATGCCCAAAGGGCCTGAGAATAACACCAGTGTGTGGGTGTGCATGACTGTATTCTGTCTCTCTCAGACATTTTCTGTCCCTCTCCCCCACACACTTCTGGCCTGTCCCTTAATCCCACTGTACTTGGATGACCACCTCTGGGTTAGGCAAAAGAAAGACAAGCTGTAGTGATCAGCTAACTCTGATAAGGCAGAACCACCTTGGGATCCTGAGGAGAAAGGCGAGATATTTTACTTGGGGGCAAAAAACATCACTACAATGCTCAATCTAGAGGACAAAGGGCTCTGCTTGAAGGCTCCCCCTGGTCAAATCCCTCACCCAGATGCACCTCGTGACCCACAGCCATATTTCTCATTCCTTTTCCCAGGATGAGAAGACATCCCAGTGGAACCCAGCACCTGAGCTCTCACCGCCTGGTTATCCCTCCAACATGAAGTGGGAGTGGCTCCAAGGATAATTCCTGTTCGCGAGAGACCAAAGGGCTGTACAGTGGAGATGAGTCTGAAATCAGCCAGTTTGGTTTTGAACACCCCCCCCCCTCCACCACCCACAGAAGCCCAGGGAGACCAGCTCCTGCCGTGGTCCTTGATCCATTTCAAAGGAAGCAGCCAGAACTCCACAGCTCTTCCTGCCCACCAGCTCTTTAGCCAGCCAATCTACACACACTCACCAAACAGCCACCCCAGATTTAGCCAACCATAGATGTTTTTATTAATTCCAGCAGTTTTACAGCTCGATCTCAGACATACTGCACGTAAAGACCACCCTTCCCAAACATAACCTTTTTTGAACAAATATAGAACATTTTCTTAAGAGCCAACCAGCAAGGGGGTGGTTTCCTTTACTTACTTTATTTTTCTGAGATTTGTATGCTGAAAAGCCCAGGCTCTTCAGTTTCTCTAAAGTTTCCTTTGGGATTTTCCCCTCTTGATCAATTTTTCGAGTCCACTGCCAAAAAGAAGTAGCTTGATGGAACAAAACTTAAGCTGTATTTATACAAATAAAAGTAAACAGAACAAAATTTTAAATCCTCACCTGATGATCATTTATTTGACAGAGGAGAGAGAGAGAGAGAAAAAAAAAAAAAAGAAACATCATTGTGAGAGGGAAACATCGCTCAGTTGCCTCCTGCACACGCCCGGACCTAGAGGAACCTGCAACCTGGGTATGTGCCCCGTCCAGGAATTGAACCTGCAACCTTTTGGTGCATGGGATGATGCCCATCCAACTAAGCCACACCAGCCAGGGCCAGAACAATTTTTGTATAGTATACAATCCCAGTGTCAGAAACTTTAAAACTGGAAATTGTCTAGTCATGGTCAGAATGTGTTCAACTTTACCTAATCGGCCCAGAAAGAATTGTGTTTAGAAAAATTTACCAATACCAGGTTGTATTGTTTCTTAGTTTTCATGTGGATGTATTTCATTGTGTAAAACTGCAGCAAAATGTAATTTATGAGATGTAGACTTTTCTGCAGGTATACTAAATTTGAATTTTTAAAAATCACTAGTACTTTCTAGAAAATTAGAAACACAACTCTCAGAACTGCTCTAGAATGTTAGGCTAGATATCCAAATTCTAGGCTACATGTGGGCCTAGACCTTCCCAGTTTTCAGAAACCAGGACTCTTTCACCATAGTCCACAGGTTCTGAGAACAGTTTAATCTGTTTAACAACAATACTCACATTCATTGGTGGAACACTGACCAGTCACTAGTATTAGGTCTGCAATGTACATTTCTCTATTGATCAAGTTAGTGGTTTTTAAAAATTGTCAATAAATTAAGCATCCTCACTACTATAAATTTAAAAAATCATCATAACCTACACTAACAAATTCTTACATACATGGGTCCCAAATAAGACATATGGATTCCCCAAGTGAAGTCCAATTTCCTCATTTTCTAATTACTTTTACAATTTCATGACATATAAAATTGCTCTACAATAAACTGCACATATTTAAAATATATATTTTCAAGTTCTTACATCTGTTCACCTATGAAATCATCCCCACAATCAACAAAAAAACATTTCTTTTTCCACCAAAAGTAGCCCTGTGCTCTTCTGTGATCAAACCTTCTCTACATCTCCATTCTAGGCAACCATTAATCTCCTTTTTGTCTATAAACCAATTTTCATTTTTAAGTTTTATATAAATGGAATCACACACATGTATTTTATACATATATATATTATTGATTTCAGAGAGGGAAAGATAGAAACAGCCTATCTAATAAAAGAGTAATATGCAAATTGACCATCACTCCAACACACAAGATGGCTGTCTCTATGTGGTCAAAGATGGCTGCCCCCATGTGGACACAAGATGTCCACCACAAGATGGCCAGCAGGGGAGGGCAGTTGGAAGGAACCAGGCCTGCAAGGGAGGGCAGTTGGGAGCAATCAAGCCTGCAGGGGAGGGCAGTTAGGGGTGACCAGGACGGCAGAGGAGGGAAGTTGGGGGCGACCGGGCCTGCAGGATAGGGCAGTTGCGGGGGGACCCAGGCCTGCAGGGGAGAGCAGTTGGGGGGAACCAGGCCTGCAGGGGAGGGCAGTTAGGGGTGACCAGGCCTGCAGGGGAGGACAGTTAGGGGCAAACAGGCTGGCAGTGGAGCAGTTAGGCATCAATTAAGCTGGCAGGGGAGTGGTTAGGGGGTGATCAGGCTGGCAGGCAGAAGCAGTTAGGGGCAATCAGGAAGGCAGGCAGGCGAGCAGTGGGAGCGAGCAGTCCTGGATTGTGAGAGGGATGTCCGACTGCCCATTTAGGCCTGATCCTAATGGGCAGTCGGACATTCCTCAAGGGGTCCCAGGTTGGAGAGGGTCAGGCTGGGCTGAGGGGCACACACCCTTGTACATGAATTTTGTGCACTGGGCCTCTAGTCAATAATAAGAGAGAATCATTGATCAGCTGTCCCCTGCACACCACCCCACTGGGAATTGAACCTCAGCCTCCTGGTTCATAGGTCAACAGTAAACCACTGAGCCATATCAGCCAGGCACATATATTTTTTTGGTCTAGCTTCTTTGACTCAGCATAAGATGTTGATACTTATCTATATTGTTGCACATAAAAGTCCTTCATTACCTTTTATTATTCAACTAGAGGCCCGATGCACAAAATTAGTGCAAGGGGCTTGGCCCTCACAGCCCCGGCTTCATCCAGAAGGACATCTGGAAGGTCATTCGGCTGTCAAGTCTAATTAGCTTATTACCCTTTTATTATTATAGATATTCTGAGTGGGTGTACAATAATTTATCCATTCACTTCCTGATGGGCATTTGAGTGGTTCCTAGATTTTGGCTCTTAGAAATAAGGCCTCTATCAACATTAATATTTAAATTTTTGTGTATTTACATGTTTTCATTTCTCTTGGGCCAACACTTTCGGGTGGAATGATTGGGCTGTATAGTAGGGTATATTTAACTTTTCATTATTTATTTGTTTGTTTGTTTGTTAATCCTCACCAAGGGTATTTTTCCATTGATATTTTAGAGAGTGGAAGGGAGGGGGAGAGACTGAGAGAGAGAAACATTGATGTGAAAGAGGCATATCAATTGGTTGCTTCCAGCATGTGCTCTGACCAGCGACAGGGATCGAGCCTGCATCCAGGTACATGCCCTTGACCGGAATCAAACCAAGGACCCTTCAGTTCACAGGCAGATGCTCTATCCACTGAGCCAAACCAGCAAGGGCTTTTATTTATTTTTAACGTTACTTCTCATCTGTGGTCAAGTGAGTGGATCAGTCCAAGAGTCTGGGCTGAACTGGCACACCTACTTAATGCATGTTTATGTGGTTTTTATAAAATCAGTTTTATAGGTTCATAGCTCTTTAAGAAAGAGACCCGGTTTGCTCTTTTGTTTCCAATGAATAATAACAAAAGGCAGCCTATAGAAGAATGACAAGTAAATGTTGGTATGATCAATAGGCCTTGGGTAGGGGGCTGTGAGGACATGGAAAGACTAAGTAGGAGGCAAAAATGAGCACATGCATTCTTAACAGAAGTCACTGATGAGGGTTCTTTCCATACCAGAGGACCCCTTAGTAACATAAGAGGGGGTTGGAAACTAGCAAAAGCCTTCTGAGAGGAGCATGCTGGTCCAAGTTTGGGCCAGCACTGAACTATGTTATTGCTCATGCATTCATAACCTGTGATTTGATAGGAAGGCAGGAGGTTTCCAAATTGGGCAGGTAGTAATTAACTTTGTTCCTATGTTTGGCTAATGGAGATTGTCCACTTACCTGAAATTTTATTTGCGGAATTCTATTTTTCTATTCCCTAGGAGACGTCAGGAATGAGGAAGTGGGGGAGAGAAAGTGAAAAAAAAAAAGAGAGGAAGGAGAAAAAGCAAGAAAGGAGAGTGAAGTGGAATATCGGCAGTTGGCAGTTGGAACCAGTTGGCAGTTGGTACCCGTGAGGCTTGAGTTGGGGTGGATGGAGCCTAAAGATTGGGGACTTGGGTGTAAGACAGAAATAGAAAACAAAAATCAGGGAGGAGAAGGGGGAGCAACCAGCTGGTCTTAAAACTGGGGAAGAGATGTGTCACTGAATGACTCGGGAAAAGGACTCAAGGATCAGTCTGAGGCTTGTTTAAAATAACACTTTAGCCTGGCCAGTGTGGGTCAATGGTTGAGTATCGACATATGAACTAGGAGATCATGGTTTGATTCTCAGTCAGGGCACATGCCTGGGTTGTGGGCTTGGTCCTCAGTGAAGGGCCTGTAGGAGGCAACCGATCAATGATTCTCAACATTGACGTTTCTGTCTCTCTCTGCTTGTCCCTTCCTCTCTGAAATCAATAAAAAATATATATTAAAAAACAACAACAATGAAATAAAGTAATATATAGTGACATGACATGGGGAAATGTACTCAATACAAATGGGACAAAAGTAAGTATACAGTTGTATTAGTATGATTAATTATTGCATTATTTTTCATACAAACATGTGTTATACCATTTTGTTAAAATAATTATACATATGGTTTATATAGTATAGAATCTGTGTACATATAATGTATTGTCTAAATATAGTTGTGATATTGTAATTTATAATAAAAAATATACTTTTGGTCTTCATTCATTGTTCCTGGCACCAAGCTCCTAAAACCACTGGAATTTCCTAAGTGATGAGCACTATAAAGATGTATTTTGTTAGGTTAATGAAGTAACTTTTGGAACTCACCTAAAGAGGGGATTGGTTGCTTGGAGAACCAACCATGTGATTAGAGGGTGGGAACTTTATTCCTATCCCCAGACCTCCAGAGGTGGGAGAGGAGCTGAAGATGGAATCAATCTCCAATGGCCAATGATGTGATCAATCATATCCAAGTAATGAAGCCTCTACAAAACTTCAAAAGGACAGGGTTCAGAGAGCTTCCTTGTTGGTGTTCACATGGAGATTTGGGGAGAGTGGCATGCTAGAGAGGGAGAACGAGAGAGCATGGAAGCTCCAAGCCCTTCCTCCATACCTTACCCTACTCATCTCTTCCATCTGGCTGTTCCTGATTCTATCCTTTTATAATAAACTGGTGATCCAGTAAGTAATGTGTTTCTCTGAGTTCTATGAGCCACTCTAGTAAATTAATTGAATGGAAGGAGGAGGTTGAATCTCCAATCTAAACCTGAGTTTGCAACTAGCTTCTAAAATAAGCTAGTTGTGGGGGAGAGGTAAATAGTGTCACAATTGAGTTGAATTGTAGGACACCCAGCTAGTGTCTGAGAATTGGGTGTTGGTGTGAGAACACCCCTGCACACACATGTTAGAATGGGGATCAGAATCTTAATAGTATAGAGCAGAGGTGAGCAAACACTGTCCTATGGGTCAGTTTCATGAATAAAGTTTTATTGGAATACAGCCACACTCATTTTATTTATATATTTTCTTTGGCCCTTATTTCACTATAACAACAGAGACTATATGACAGTTGTGACAGAGACTATATAATCCACAAAGTAAAAATTATTTACTATCTGATCCTTTAAAGAAAAAGTTTGCTGATTCTTGCCATACTATATATATTATATATGTATTATACATATGAGAGAAAGAGAAGAGAATATAAAAAGTAGTCACACCACTCAAGATAAATTACCTTTAGAATTTTAGTAGATTAAGTATTCTAGGAAATTTCTCATTACAGTCAACTTTGCCAGGGTCTTGATTTTGTAGTCTGTATCGTTACTTTTTAATTGTTTTAACACGTGCTGGAAGTCAGTAAGCTAATGCCAGAAATACTCTGGAAATTGTGCTTTCAAATGGAAAGGAGATAGTGACACACAGTGGACAACAGCAAGAAGCTCTGAGACTTACATTCCCCCAAACAGTGAGATATGTGGATAACAAGTGTTTGAAAAGATTATTCTCGTAGATTCCAGGGCAAATGTGGCATTTTGAATATACCCACCTCCTTTATACAACCCCCCCCCCCATATAAAACCCTATTAAAAGGATTTTTTAACGTTTTAAACTCAGAGAAATTAGGAGAATGAGAGAAAAGACAATAGCTATAAAAATTTGAACTCTCCAATGAAGAAATATGAACGGTACATGATTAAACAGACACAGAAAAGGCAGATTCTAAGCAATGGTGGGGAAAGATAATAAGCAAGCTGGTACACAATAGAGAATCCGCAAAGACTCTGGAATTGGTGGTGCCAGATGTCTCTGTAAACAGGGGCTTAAATAAGGAGATTGGTCAACAGTCTCTTCTGAAAGCGGTCAGGTCCTTCAGGTCATTCCACCCTCCCCAATCCTGGCAGAAGACTGGGAATTTATCCTCTGGAGGAGATAAAACAGAGTCTCTAGACTGATGGAATTTGAGAGTGGGTACCATACTGAGAGCAGTGGGGTTACCTGAATGTGGGCATATGAGATGCTGGAATCACCCAACCATCTTTCCCTATTTTGCACCCAGGATAGTAGCATAGGGTGTGCATCTGTCTCAATTTTCCTAGGACTGATGGTGTTCCCAGGATGGGGACTCAGTTTTTAAAATGACAAAATCCTGAGCAAACAGGAAGCGTTAGTCATCCTAATCTCACACATTGGCAGTCAGACTCTTTGGGGCAGGAAACCGTGAGTAGCCCCTCTGGGGAATCTGACCAGCCCACGATCTGAACGTATGGAGGATCTACAACTAAGTGGTCCAGACAGATCAACCTTGTAGTGAAGCTCATAGCAAATAAGCTCTGTCTGGGTGGGTAGAGGTTTCAATCACATTTTTAGACCCTTCCTCTCAAAAATAAGCAGATAACTAAGGATTACTATTAGGCAATTCAAGGAATGTCTCTCTTACACAAAAGAAAGAAACCAAAGCATTCAAACAGAAAAACAAAACAAAACACACCAACAACTTGAGAGTAAGTATATGATGCAAGTTGGAACACTCTGTCTTTCTCCTGGATTTTAAAAAGTGGGTCTGGGAGAAAAAATCCTCTCTTCCTCTCTAGCCATGGTGCTCTTAGAACATGAGCCGGGAGTTCCCAGAAGCCATGTCCCCTTCTGTAAAGGAAGGCCACTGTTGGCCACATAGAGATGCCTGAATGGGAAATGGACTCAATGGAGTCTTGATGGCTTTTTATGCCAAGATTCATGATCTCTAAGGCTATCTTGCTTTTTCCAATGTTTGTTTGTATGAGTCAATTAAGTCCCAACACTTTAGAAAAAAGGCATAAGTTTTAATAGATTTTCTGTCATTTGCAACCAACTTGTCCTGGCATGCCTCATGAATGGCATTGCCTTCTCTATATGTCTGCTTTTATATCCAGAAAGTTTCCAAGTCAGCTGTTTTCCTCCGCTTAAAATATAGATCACACAGCTCAAGAAGGTAAAAGTAGAAGAGATTTCATTTAACAATGTGTGTTCACCAGATGCAGAAAATCCTAACTTTTTATGATCTCTCACAATGGGGTCCTCCCCAAAATAAAATCTATAAGAGTTTGTCTGAAAGACAGATATCTGGACCACAAAGCAAAAACAAAGGAAAGTCCTATGTATTAATAAATAGTGTTAGCCTCCCTCACAGTAGTGAAGGACAGAGGCTGTATGTTAGGACTGTGTTCAACAGAGAGTAACACAACATCCACTAACAGTTGCTTAATTAAACAGGGATGTTGGGGGTCATTGATGTCAGTTGTTTCTATAATTTTCTTGGCCTTATCATTATGATGGCAATACAGCTGCTGCAGTCCCAGCCATCATGTCCACATTTAAAACAAAAAGAAGGGAGTAAGGTCAAAGGATAGATTTGCCTCTTTATAGCAGAAAAACAAAAGCTTTCCCAGAAGCCTTTACCTGAGATTAATTTTTTCCTTATGCCTCATTGGCCAGAACTGGGTCCAATATCTAGGGAGGCTGAGAAGGGAGGGAACAGGCTTGCCATACATTACTTGGAAACATCATGCTCCATTATCTAGGACTAAACACATTGCCCCAACGCCCCATAAAAAATTAAGGTTCACCCTGGCTGGCGTTGCTAAGTGGTTAGAGCATCAGCCACAAACCAAAGGTTCATAAGCTCCAATCCTGGTCAAGGGCATGTACCTGGGTTGCAGGTTCATCGCCACCCCGGTTGGGCTACGTGCAGGAGGCAATCAATCAATGTGCCTCTTTCACATCGATGTTTCTCTCTCCTCTGTCTCCCTCCTCTTCCTCCCTCCTACTCTCTCTGAAAAGCACTGGAAAAAAATATCCTCATGTCAGGATTAACCAAAAAGGAAAAAAAAGGTTCTACTGATAAGGAAGAATAGGCAAAAAGTGTGGGAAAGTATATCTGCCACAAGAACCAAAGTTAGCAGGTTAAAATGTTCGAAACACAGCCCAAACTGGAATTCTCACACAGATCTGGTGGGACTCCAAAAAATGACAGTCATTTTGAAAACCACTTTGGCAGTTTTTTACATGCCTAAATGGATTTTGTAGGTGTGATTAAGGATGTTGAGGTAGGGGAACTTATCTTGCATTATCCAGGTGGGCCCAATGTAATCATAAGGGTCCATATAAAACGGGAGCAGAAGGAAGGATCAAAGTTAGAAAAAGAAGTGATGAAGGAAGCAGGGGTTGGAGTGATGCACTTTGAAGATGAAGGTAGGGGCCAAGAACCAAGGAATGTGGGTGACCTCTAAAAATCGGAAAAGGATTCTCTTCTAGAGCCTCCAGGAAGGATGTAGCCCTGCCAACACTTTGATTTTAGACTTATGAGCTCAGAACAGGAAGAGAATTGATTTGTGTTGTTTTAAGCCACTAGGTTTGTGGTGAATTGTTACTGTCACGGTAGGGAACTAGCATACCTTCCCAGTAATCCTATCTTTGGGCATCTAGTCCAGTTCTTATTTTTTCTCTGTGCATCTTTGTAAGGATGTCTAAATCTTCTCTTCCTCCTCCTATTCCTCCTCTTTCTTCTTCATTAGTAACACCATTATTGATCTATAATTCATGGGCCATACAACTCTCTCATTTAAAGTGTATAATTTAATGTTTTTTACTGTATTCATAGAGTTGTGCAACCATCACCACAATCAATTCTAGAACATTTCCATCACCTCAAAAAGAAACCTTGCTCCCCTTCGCTGTCATCCCTTTTCTTCCCATTTCCGCTATCCCTGGCCAACTACCAACCTACTTAGCCTATTCTGGATATTTCATAAAGAAGAAATCATACAGTATGTGGTCTTCTGTGACTGGCTTATTTTCCTTGGCATAATGTTTTCAAGGTTCATTCAGGGAGTATTTCATTTTTAAAAAATTAATTAATAATATTTCATTGTACAAATATACTACTTCTTGGTTGTAAAAAAAAGCTGCTTATAAACATCCATGTACAAGATTTTGATTGGAAGAGTAGTCATCTTTTATTAACAGCATTTATTAATTTTCAATTAGTCATCATTTATTAACAGCATTTATTAACTGCCTAATGTCTATACATCATGGAAGTAGAAGTGGGGGTTGGCGAAGATGTAGAAGGACAGACACCCAAAAGAACTATAAATACCAAATGTAGCTCCTGTCCTCTAACTAGTTGGGGAAGGCAGACTAAGCTTTTAAGAAATAGTTAAATAACTAATGATAACCATCTGAATTATTTTCTTAGGACAATTTTTTTTCATGTCTAAGAACAAAGTACCCGATTTATATTCCCCAAACTGAGTGTAAACGTGGGCTGAAGTGTTTAGAGTGTGTTAATTAATGAAGAAGAGACAGAACCCCTTTAAAAAGACAGCTTTGATATGTGTACAAATATCCAACAGGTCATGTTGTCCTAGAGTAGGCTGTTTGTCCTCAGAGATGTACTTTCCTCTCTTTGCAGCTTTCCTCATGGACAGGGACTTGGTACCAGGTCCAAAGAGTGTTGTCAGAAACTAGGGAACAGGCTGCCAGTGCTGACCTCAGCTCTCCTGCTGGCCCAGGAGAGGCCTGGCCTTGTCCTCTGGCTGTTCTTTCCCTGGGCCCAAACCATGTTTGTGAACTCGAGCAGGATTTTGTCAAGGGCAGGCTCAGGCCCCTAATTCATAGCCAGCTTCATTAGCATCATTTGGTGAGTGTCTGCAAGTGCTTGGGGTTTAGCAACAAGTCTTTTCCACGTCGTCTACAGCTTTAATGCAGGAAATGAATTTGGGTTTTGTCTCCTGCGTGCACGGATGGGAGGTGATGGCTCATTGGCTCTGAAGGAATTACTTTTTGTCATCGAGGGATACAGTATGAACCAGGCTCCGTGTGGCAACGAGGCAGGAATAACACTGTCATTTTTCAAGCTGGCAGGGATGAGTTGGGTTTCTCATTCATTCATTTTCCAGCCCAGGTGGTGGTGCCACTTACAACTGGTGTGCTTGAATTTGAGACATTCAGATAATACGATAATATTCTACATTTACACAACACCTTCTATGATTGTCCACATTTGTTTCTCAAAATAGTTCTGGACAATAGGAGGGAACAGAAATGTATGTTGCCATGACACGAATGGGGAAATTCAATACATAAAAGAAATTGTGTCCTTAAAAGCCAGCATCAGGATCAAAATCCCGGGTCTCCTGACTCCCAGACCATATCTACCACTTCCGTCCATGGTGAGTGAGTAATAAAGAGAAATAAAAACCTGTGTGAAGCTAGAGTAAATGTCAGACTTGTGGCCTGACTGCTATGGGCTCCTTGGTCACCCTCAGCTGGAGTCCATGGCTCTTTGGGTGTCAGAAAGCCTCCTTTGCTCACTACTGTAATCCACCACTGAGTGCTGGTCCAGACACAGAGGTGATGCTGAATAAATATTTGTTGAGTGAACAAGTGATTGATTGGTTCTAATCATGAAATTCTTTCTCAACCAGTGAGTCCAGGGAATACTGCAGGTAGTTTCGCAGAACCGGTTTCCTTTGGCTTCTTTGTCCCTGGGTCTACTCAAAGTTTCCTTTTTCTGTTGCATTTGCAGTGAAAGGAAACTCCTTTCTTGCCATGGGAAAGGCAAACAGCCATGCAAACCTGGAAGACAGCCAAGGCTGTATGGGCCATAGAGGAGGCAAGCCGGTTAGCTATTCAGGCAAGATAATTCAGCTACTTATCGAGCTCTGGGCACCTCCCTTTGGAGGCTCTTTCCTGACCTTTTCCAGCCCCAGGTGGTAAGGCAGAGTCAGACCTTGGGCAGTCACAGTGTACATTTGCCCTCCCTCCTACCCCTACTGTATCCATGTGGCAGTGGGTCAGTGGGTTACAATAAACCGCAGGTAGCTTGATTGAGGTGGAGGATGTCACAGACGTCACAGGCAGGCAGTCTGTAGGCTGAGGGTGAGTGCAGCTGGAAAGGGGCAGCGTCAGGAATGGATGCTGGGGACGGGGGGAGACTTAAATGGCTTCTAACATTTTCCTGAAACTTTCAATATATTTTGGCACCGTATAAGACTTATTCCCCATTGGTGGCTTCTCAAGACATTGAGTCCTCACATGTAGTTAAAGCAAAGGTAAAGAATTGAGAAGATATTAAGATATGTTTGAGAAAGGTCGAATAGTATAAAGGTGTGTGTAGGGTAAGCTAGTGTTTGTAATGGGAAACAAGGCAGAAAAGAGTTTGGGGTGAAGTCTCAGACTTCAGGGATTAAGTATGAGCAGTTAAGATAAAATATTTTCTACCTTATCTCAGAATGTTGATATCATTGTGTAAAATCACGGTTTTCACCTCCTTTTACTTTATTTTTGAATCCTCACCTGAGGACATGCTGAGAGAGAAGAAGGGAGAGAGAGAGAGAACATGGTGTCCTGACTGGGAATATAACCGACAATTTTTTGGTGCACAGGATGTCACTGGACAAACTGAGACACTCTGGCCAGGCTATTTCATCTCTTTTTAAAAACTTAGTATCTCACAAGAATTTATCCTAAGGTCATTAAAGATGTTTGAACACGGAGGCAGGAAGCAGGTCCTCAGCAAACACTAAATTTGCCAATGCCTTGATCTTGGACTTCCTGGCTTCTAGAATTTCAGAGTTAAATTTATAAGCCACCAATGATGTTACTCCTTTATAGATGCCCAAGCAGACTGAGACACCACTCTACCCCAGTCAAACACCATGGAAAAAACATGGCCCCATCCTCACCCCTGTCAACAAAGGCCAAGTACGTGGCCTAAACTTCCATTCTTGCTCAAGGTGCCCTCTGCCTCCCAGTGAAGACCTAGTGGAGAGCAGGCACTTTCACCCCTCCTCAGTAATAACGAAGCCCTCCCCCAAGGGTGTCAGTGGAGGCCATGTGGGGTGTTGGACTTCCACCCCCACCCAGTAGTAACCATGCTCCCTTCCCTCACCCTTCCTGGGTGGTGCAGAGTTGGCCAAGTTTTGCCACAACCTTTTGCAGCAAGGATTCAGAATCTGGAGAAGGAGCCTCACGCAAATGGATATACTAGATAAGAAATATAAATTTGAAGGCATTGGGGGAACCAGGTGGAGGCCTTTCTCTAGTGCAGTGGTTCTCAACCTTTCTAATGCCGTGACCCTTTAATACAGTTCCTCATGTTGTGGTGACCCCCAACCATAAAATTATTTTCTTTGCTACTTCATAACTGTAATTTTGCTACTGTTAATGAGTTGTAATGTAAATATCTGTGTTTTCCAATGGTCTTAGGTGACCCTGCTAGCAGTTCTCAACCTGTGGGTCACAACCCACAGGTTAAGAACTGCTGCTGTAGAGCCTAAGACCATCAGAAAACACAGATATTTACATTACAATTCATTAACAGTAGCAAAATTATAATTATGAAATAGCAACAAAAATAATTTTATGATTGGGGGTCACCACAACATGAGGAACTGTATTAAAGGGTCACGACATTAGAAAGGTTGAGAACCACTGCTCTAGTGGAATGGCTCCCTGAATCTCTGGACCCATGGCTTTTTATTTACTGGAATATATATTTGCCCTTTAGCAAAGCAAACAGACATCAATGGTAAGGTCTGATAAACAATAAAGGATTATCAGGTTAGGGGATTGCCCTGAGCCACCATTGTCTCAACAGAACAATTGGTGCATAGCTTTTAGCCCTTGCTAAAGCCCAAGGTCCATCCGCCTTCTGAGGACCACTCGAATTTATTATGCTAACTACTTGTTGGTCTTTGCCTCTGGCAAAGTTTCGCCACCAGTTAGAGGTAACAAAGCATTCTCCATCTCTCAAACTAT
Organism: Cnephaeus nilssonii; assembly: GCF_951640355.1. Taxonomy (NCBI): domain Eukaryota; kingdom Metazoa; phylum Chordata; class Mammalia; order Chiroptera; family Vespertilionidae; genus Cnephaeus; species Cnephaeus nilssonii. Next base: position 52,646,965 of record NC_137086.1, on the reverse strand, counting down.
CATTGCATTGCCTTTGAATCTATAATTCTTTCAAAATAAATTAATATTATTATTTAATTTTATTCATTTTAAGAGTGAGGAAGGGGGAGAGAGAGAGTGAAACATGCATGTGAGAGAGAAACATTGATCGGTTGCCTCCCTCACATCCCCTGACAGGGATTGGAACCCACAACCTGGGTATGTACCCTGACCTGGAATCAAACAGGAAACCTTTTGGTGTACAGGACGATGCTCCAACTAACTGGGCCACACCTGCCAGAGGCAAAATAAATGTTGTTGGGTTTTTTTGTGATTTTTTTTTCTGAAAAACTAAAAACTTGGCTCTCTTCTTTCTCATCCTCTTGGTAACTATATATCCTGGGGGGAAAGGGGTGGGGAGAGGGGTGTGCAAAGACAAAGAGAGACCAACCCAACATGACTGAGCTAATTTCTCATTGGTTTCCCAATTGGTAAATAGTTTGAAACATTGTGTCTATTTGCAACAGTTTGTTATCCTCAACACTGGCTGGCATGTACAACAGCATAAGGAGATAATCAAGGCTTTAACGATGAACCCCTCAGAACTACTGGTCAAAAGCAGGGAGTTGCCAAATGCCAGGGGCTGCTTGAGGATCATCAGCTGGGGAGCATTTGAAAAATACAAATCCCTGAGATGTCTCACTTGGCGGGCGATTCTGAAGACCCATCACGGAGCCACAGTGGTTCCTGTTGGATCCAACCACTGCTCTAAGTCAGAGCTGAGCCCACATGTTAAGAGATGTGGGTGATAATCCCTGATGGCTTCCATTATGAATATATATGACCTAAGACATGTCATTTCTCAACGTGAATCATTAATTTATGTGAAGACCTTGGCAATTTCTGTTAAAATACAAGATGTAATAATGTAATTTCAGAAAGGCTGTCTCCAAAATTAGGCCAAAGTCCTTGCGTATCTGTTCCCTAGGAGACAGCATTGCCCTGAGAAACGAGGCGAAGGTCTGCAGAAGTTCTTAGAGGTGGTGAGAGAATGGCTGGACCCAGTGCTGGTCAGCAGGAGAGCACTGGCTACCTGGGGACAAAGGAAGGAGTCAGCCTTCAAAAGGAGAGGGTCACAGAGTGAGGAAGGAGGGACGCCAAACCAAGCTGTCTTCTTTATGGTTTTGCTGAGGACTCTTGCTTTGTCATCCGCCTTTCTCCTGGAAGGGACATCTGGTAGAAACTATGATGCTACCTTCAGCTGTCTCCCCTCCCTCCTCCTTTAGGAATTTCCTGGATGCACAATCATGTCCCTCTCAGGGCTGCTCACACCCAAGGATAATCCATGCAGGGGTATAGAGGCCTGACCTTCTTGCCCAGTTCAGAGCATTTCTGAAGGGCATTGGCCAAGACTGTCATTGGGTGTACATTGCAGCTGGAACTCCCCCTCTTTGGCAATCTTGCTCTCTTCCCTTCCCTTCGACAGGTGTTAGCCCATGGGTACTCTTGCATAGAGTATTCAGTCTCCTTCTTAGGGGACCACATCTTCCACAGGGCTGGATTATGTGGAAAAGAAATTATATTTAGGAACCATTTCTTCTAAAGGAGAGACCAAAGCTCTTGACATTCCTGTAAGGGTACCAATGAAAATGAAACCTTCCCTTCAGAGTGCTGAGTGGATCAATCACTCCAAGAACTGCAATGGACTTTGAGGGGGGCCCAGTAAATGCATTTCAGAACGTTCTTTGTCCTCAATCTTTAGGGAAGGCAGCCGAACCAGCAGTGTCGGCCCCTAAGGGGAGAGGGGAAGAGCCTGCCTCTGCTCACATCACTGTGGTGTTAGCTGGTTCCCTCTCAGAATTACGCTGTGTGATTCAGTCTTTGAAGCAGCCCTTCCTATGAACATAATCCCCAGCCTTTCTGACTCATCTCTTATCACAGTTTCCCAGAAGCCGAGGCCTTGTCTGAGGTTAAGTGTTTCTGATTTGTGTTGTATCATCTTCCATAAATAAGGCCAAGGAAACAAGCTCCCTCTTTCCTTCATTTGTTTTGTGAAGTGATTAGTGATGCCTGCTGTGCTGCCTGAGGGCTTAGGCTGGCTCCTCGGCCCCAGAGGCCCTAGCCTGTCTGGGATACAATACATTTCAAGTGTGCTGTATCACTGGGGATGGAGCTGTTAGTTTCCCCTGTAGAATGCAGGTGTGTTTGGCTTCTCCCTCCCACCCTCCCTCCCCCTAGAAAGAAGCTGGCAGATCCTGGTCTACATGGCATGAACTGAATGATTGTTTCTCCACCAAATTCATATGTTGACATCTTGAACCCCAATGTGATGGTATCAGGAGGTGGGGCTTTTGAGAGGTAATTAGGTCAGGAGGGTGATATCCCCATGAATGGGATTAGTGCCCTCACAGAGGGGACTCCAGAGAGCCCTCTCGCCCTCTTTCTGCATGAGGATATAAGAAGACAGCAGGCCTGCAGCTCAGAAGGGGGCTCTCACCAGAACCTGGCCACGCTGACACCCTATCTTGCACTTAACAGCCTCCAAACTGTGAGAAATGAATTTCTATGGTTGATGAGCCACCCAGCAGTAGCTTCTTAGAATGTGCAGGTACTTATGGCCTGTGCCCTCAGTGTGGGGGCTTTAGCCAAGGTTTTGAGACAAATGGAAATGTCCTATTTCACATCTGGTTACTACAGCAGTAAAAACTTTAAGACATCACCCTGCTATGTGTTAGGGTTTGCCTGGTGAGGAGGGCTGTGAAAGAATTCAAACTAAAAGAAGAGATGCAGAGAGGAAGTTTATTTTACTTTCCATGAAGGGAAAGTGTTACAGAGAACCGGAATAAATCAAGCAATGCTCGGAGAGTTTGGAGTCACACTTTATTACGCGCGGGTCCAGAGGAAAATGTCTCTCAAATTCTGGGCCCCAACATGGAGGAATTTTCCCTATTTATATGTTTTCACCTTCTTTGTCTCCCAAATATGGGGTGTTTCCGGCCCCCTTTGCAAGTTCTTAAAGAGCCCTATGTGCTGGGGCCCTGAGACCTCAACCAAAGGCCTGGCCTGGTGCCAGCACTGATAACTTTGTCTGGGGAAGGTTTAATGGGCTCTCTGAAGTGGGAGTAGTCTTATTTTCCTTATTATTTAAGCAAGCAAGCAAGCATTTACAGAAGGCAAATAGCAGGGTTAAAATTTCAAACAGCAGTTTTTATATAAGATGGATGCTTCAAAAGGACCAAGTATTGCTAACCAATACAAGGCAAGAAAACAAAGGGCAGCTTCCCCCTTTAAGCCTTGGCTGTTGCTAAGCAACCAGGAAGTGAGGAGAACCCTGGGCTGAATTAGAACAGGTATCAGGGGGGTTGTCTTGAAAAGTTTGTTTGCTTTTTAGGAGGCAGTCCAGGCAGCTGTCCTAGGGAGGTGTCTTATCAGTATTTTTTCCAAGCCTGTAAAACATGCTTAGAGAAAAAGTTATGAATGAGGAGGAAACTGGTCTTGCAGAACTTGTTATCTAAATGCAGAGGCCATGGAACTGTGAACAATGCACTGCCCTTGGGGGTAGGAGGAGGGTTGTTATGCTGGTGCCAGGACGGACCATCAGATATGGCCTGACACCTGGGGGCCTTCCTGCAGGGCCACGAAGGGGGCAGGGGGCAGATCTGCAAGACAAAGACCCCAGCGGGATATATATAGACAGGCTCTCTGCGTGTTTCTTCACTCTGATTTGGAAATTATTCCCGGAGTCCACTAGTGTTAATAAACGGGGTCCCTCCCTTTTTCTAGGAAGCGTGCTTGGTATTTCTTTGGTCTTCTGTAACATGAAGAGTTCAAAAGAGGTTTGTTTGAAGGGGACAGGGGAAGGGAACTTTCTACTAACTAGAGATTCCTTGGTTCAAATTATTCCAGAGTTGTGAAAACAGCAGGGAGGAGAGGCAAGCAAGTATGTAGCCTTGAGAGTAGCTTATCTTGTCTTGCAGTTTGAACAGAGGGGCTGTTTGAATCAGAAGAGCTAACAAGCTTGTGTTTTAATTACCATGTGCTTCTCATAAATTGTGGAAAGCCACAGAAAAGAAAAAGAAAGGCCTTTTGTTCTATCTTTACACCATGCAAAGCAGAAACTTATCTTTAATGATAAAAACTGTCATTTACTAAATGTTTACAAGGTACTAAGGACTTTACATATTAATGCATTAACTGCTCACAACACTATTATGAATTAGGGATCTTCATCCCCATCTCAGTGAGAAAACCTGAGACCCACAAGTTGTATAGCTAGTTGCAGAATTGGAATGTGAATCCAGGTCTGTCTGATTCCAAAAGCCATCCTATATAATAAAAGGCTAATATGCAAATTGTCCCCACGGGCGCGAGTTTGACCTACCAGGAGTTAAGACGTGTGCTGATCACCAGGGGGCGGCGTGGAACGTGGTGGGTGTCAGCGACATGTCACTGGCAGCGGGCGGCAGTGGAAGCACTGCCGACCACGATGGGCCCCGACGAGAGTGGGACCTCGGCGGGATGGTGGAGCAGGTGAGCGGGCACACCAGGCCAAGGTGGGTGTGAAGGGAGGCCCTGGCTGGCAGCCGGAGGAAGGGAGGCCCCAGCTAGCAGCCAGCAGCTACTGGGACCCTACCTGTGCACGAATTTTGTGCACTGGGCCTCTAGTCTGCATATAGAGATGAATGGTATAGGTAGAGTCTAGTGTAATAGCCTGTCACCAATGATCTATGGAATTGCAGTGGAGGTGTAGTTATGAGGGATTGAAGTATCATCAAACATTGTGTGTAGATTCAACAAATAAATGTATATGCTATCTCTCCTATAAATCAATTCAGTTCAATTCAACAAATAGGTTCTCCCTCTGTGCCAAGTAGTGTTCTAGGTGTTGGGGAGACATTAGTATACAAAAGAAACAAAAATCCCTGTCCTTATGGAAATAATTCATTAAAATCATACCAAAATTACACTTTTTGTCATCATTCATTTTTACCAATTAAGTGAAACTGAAAACATAACTATTATCATGTGAAGGCTTTGGAAAAACTTTGCTATTTAAAATAAATCTTCATACTGGGCCTACTTGGAAACCACTGACAGGATTTAAATGATCACAAGGACATGATCCTTTAGATGAGGGAGGGTTTGTGTGCAGCCAAACCCAACCTGGGAATGAAGATACCTGTATCATCCTATATAATAAAAGCCTGATATGCTAAGTGTCCAGTTGTCTGGTGACTGTTTAACCAATCAAAGCATAATATGCTAATGATATGCTAAGGCTGCTCAATTGCTTGCTATGATGTGCACTGACCACCAGAGGGCAGACACTCTGACCGGTAGGTTAGCTTGCTGCTGGGGTTCAGCCGATTGGGACTGGGTGAGATGGGGCCAGACACGCTCTGGAGGCCCCCGCCCCCCAATCGTGCACCAGTGGGGTCCCTCTGCCTGGCCTGCACCCTCTTGCAATCCGGGACCCCTCGGGGGATGTTGGAGAGCCAGTTTCAGCCCCATCTCGTAGGCCACTCCCTTTGGAGGACCAGACTCAGGGCTCACAGCTGGCGAGCACTGCTATGGCAGTCCGAGCCTCTCCTGATCAGGACTGATTGGGCACGAGCCCGTGGCAGGTGCAGTGGGGCCAGGATGAGTGGGAGCAGCAAGTAGGAGCTGCAGGTGGCATTGGACTGCGGGTTTCCGCCCAATCCCTGCAGGCCGCCCAGAGGGATCCCACCTGTGCACAAATTCGTGCACTGGGCCTCTAGTAGAGGACATATTGGGCAATCAGCTTGGGCAATTTCCACTCATACATGACAGCTCAGTGCAGATTATAATAAATATTTAGGTGACTCAGGATTATAATTTCATTGATGATAATGAGCGACCTCAGGAGCACAACTGGAGGCAAGGAGGTGGATTACTTCATCTCTTGTTTACCCTTTGACTCTGGGACTCTCCGAGGTTCCTCCTAAAGCTCTTACTGAGGAGTGATCCATGGGTTAGTGCAGTGGTTGGCAAACCGTGGCCCGCGAGCCACATGCGGCTCTTTGGCCCCTTGAGTGTGGCTCTTTCACAAAATACCACGTGCAGGCGCGCTCGTACGTTGAGATTGAAACTTTGTGGCCCATGCGCAGAAGTCAGTTTGCGGCTCTCAAAAGAAATTTCAGTCGTTGTACTGTTGATATTTGGCTCTGTTGACTAACGAGTTTGCCGACCACTGGGCTAGTGCAAAGCAGGAGAGGCCACATTTGACCTATAACTTCAGTCCCCAGGATCCCCAGGGGAGAGGCAGGCGCTCATTCACTTAGGGCTAGTACAGGGTTTTATGTATGATAGCTTGTTTTACCAAAAGATCCACATTCCAAGAAATTAAGTGTCAGTAAAGTAGCTTTCGATCTTTCTTGTCCTTACCCTCCCTGGACACTATCTTGTTACCACTGGTAATCCTTCCAGACCTTCGCAAGGCGATGTGGAGTGTTATCCTCTCCATGTGCCAGACGAGGAAAATGAGGTGCAGACTGGCCCACGGTCGCGGGAAGTTCTGCACTGCTCGTCGCACCCTGCCTCACTGTGTCCTCACTCCTTTCGCCACCTCATCTCCGGAGTGTGACTTCCTTCCCACCTGTCCCGCTTAAACTACAAACGAGTCGCCTCCCTCAAAAGACTACATTCCCCACAATGCCACGCGCCGACCAGCCTCGCGTGTGGTTTTTCCTAAGCCGCCGTAGTAATTAAATGTTGAATCAAACCCACATTGCCGGCGGAGAGCCAAGTTATTGTTCACTGCTCTGTTAAGGCACCTATTTTTTTCTCCTCCACCTGCGACCCCCAGTGTTCGGTGAAGAGATCTTACTGGGGTAATCCATTCAGGCACCCGCTCTGGCCACCCCTCCTGCCCAGGCCGCGGCCTCTGACAGGTCCCGGGGGCCTGCGAGTGTCATTGGTGGTGACCGCAGCCGGGCCGCCGCCGCTGCCGCCGCTGCCGCCGCGACCATGGCCTCCGGTAGCAGTGGGCTCGCCGCCGCCCGCCTCCTGTCGCGTTCTTTCCTCTGTGAGTCCGGCCGGGACTTTCTCCTCCAGCCCCGCGAGCTCCTGGCCCGGCGGCCCGTGTCGTCCTGCAGACCGCTCCGGGCCCTCCGGGGCCGGACTCGGCCAGGGCCCGGGAGCCGCGAGAGTCCGGCCGCACGTCGGGGACCCTCTGGGGTGCAGGGAACCTTGCTGGATATGTGGGCGGAAGCAGGGACCCTCTGGGGTGCTGGGAACCTTGCTGGATGTGTGGGCGGAGGCGGGGATCCTGTGGGGTGCAGGGAACCTTGCTGGATGTGTGGTCGGAAGCGGGGATCCTGTGGGGTGCAGGGAACCTTGCTGGATGTGTGGGCGGAAGCCGGGACCCTCTGGGGTGCAGGGAACCTTGCTGGGTGTGTGGGGCGGAGGCATGACTTAGGCTGCTGGTGGGGGAGCAGGTAGGGTGGCTGAGCCAGGATTCGGGCCAGGGAGCCTGGCAGACCTGGGGGCTTGCTCTTGCCCCGCCCGCGGAGATGAGTGGCAGGATGGGGTGGGCATCCAGATTGGCCTGTGTAGGAGTGAGAAGCGCGGTGGTCCAGAATGAGGAGGTGGGAGGGTGAGCGTCAGGGTTAGAGGTAGGGGAGGTATGTCTTAGGAAACTGGGGGCCGAGGCTGTCCCTTGTACAGAAGGGCCCTACATTTCTAATTGTCCTCCATGTAGATTGTAGGCTCAGCAAAGAAGTGGGTTCTGCACCCAGAGGCAGCAGAGCCCAGAAGACGTCTAGAAGCGTAGGGTTGGCTGGGACCTTAACCAGCTTATTTGCCCTGTCTGCGCCAGGCAGGGTGAACCCTCCGTTTCTGAAAACTTAGTACCCAGGGTTCCTAGCCTTTGAGTAGAGCTGACTGTTGGAAATTCTTGCCGCGTTCAAAGTCTCTGTGTTTTTAGGGAGGTTGTGTAGGAAGAGACTTTGGAATCAGCCACATCAAGGTTTGAAGTCTGGCGGGTCCCTTACAGTCTGTGTAATAACCCCGGGCACTTCGACTAGTACATCTGTTTTTCAATTTCTGTTTCAAGTCCCATGAAAATAATAACATATTTTAGCAAATCGGAGACATCATCATTTGTAAGATGCACCGTTGTTTTGTCTGCCATTAACAGTGGAAAATGATCACTAATTAAAATTGTGACACACCATCAGCTGTCATATGCATCCTGATTTAAGACACGTTAAAAAGGTGCATCCTAGAAATGGTGACGTACAGGATGATCTGGGATCATTGTGCGGAATGAATGAAGCAGTTTATATAAAGCACCTAGGCTGAAATACACATTAAGTAAGGTACTTTCCTCCTCTTCCTGTGCTTTGCTTCTAATTCTGTTTGTACTGAATATTGGATGAGACGATTCATTTTTTTAAATTTTTTTTTTTAGAAGATTACATTTTAAAAGTGCATAGTGATGGATGTGTGGGCAATAGCCACACTTAGTTACCAGATCACTTGAGGACAAAGGTCTGGCATAACATTGGCAGGTAGGAAAAGATTGGGTTTCTTTGGGAAAGTTTTCTGGAGATTCTTATGGTATAATTTAAAGGACAGTTGAAGGTGTAGGCAGAAGGAAAAAAGGAATTAGTTATACCTATATTTTTATCTCCCCGGGTCTTTGCTCCTCTGAGTTTCTAAAAAATTCTAGCCTGATGTCTTAGTCCGAGGAGAGTCTAGAGAAGAAAGGAAGAATGTCTAAAAAAGATCAGGATCCTTAATCCACCCTTAGCAACAGTTAGCAATCCTCCTCTCACAGAACTGAAAGTTCTTTTTTCCTAGACTTGAAGGACCATGAGGCCTTAATAGATAATCTAGTTTAGCTTTCTGTTGCTGGAGTGGTCTTTAGTTAACCCTAATCATGTGATCAACCTGTTAATTAAGGGTCTGAGAGGTCTGAGATCTAAACCAAATTATCTCTGCCTGTCCCGTGTGGCTCAGTGTTGAGCGTTGACCGATGCACCAAAAGGTCACCAGTTCGATTCCCTGACAGGGCACATGTCCTGGTTGAGGGCTCCATCCACAGTAGGGGGCGTGCAGGAGGCAGCCGACCAATGTTTCTTTCTCATCGATGTTTCTGTCTCTCCCTTGCTCTCTGAAATTAATAAAATAAAAAAATAAAAACAACAAAAAATACTTAAACCAAATTATCTCCTATACTAGGGGGGTTACAGACTACAGTTTTTAATGTATGAAAATCTCTAAATCCCCTAGATCTTCTCTTTCTCATGCCACGTTTCTAAGCCCACTTTTGCTCCCACTAGAAAAACAGCACCCACAACAATACCATGCAAACTTTGTTTTTAAAAGGTAGTCACAACCTAGGCTCTGAGGTTAGTAATAAAACTAGGAATGCTATTAAGTTTTAGTTGATGGTACATTTTGTGCGGAAGGTCATAAGTGTTGCAATTTTGGTTTGAGTTAGGAAAAAACCCTCAAACACTAGTAGATGCCTTCCAGAGTTCTGTTGGGGGCAGCTTGGAATGTTCAGAAATTCCTGAGTGGAAAAACCCAGTTCTATAGCTTTTGAAAAAAGGGAGATTATTTAGTTGAAGTGGGAGAGAAAATAAAACGAAAAATAAGGAAGGCTTTCCAGAAGAAAGTTTAAGGGTTTTATAAGCACCTTTGAAGTTGAGTAAAGTTTTTCAAGAAGTATAAAGCAATCAGCGTCATTTTAAACCTAAGCCCAGGAGTTCCTATAAGTTGGGTCTTTTATAAGAAATAGGGAAGATGAGCCAGTATTTTTGAACCTGAGAATTAATGGTGTTTTAATGCAAGAAAGTGAACATTACAATTCCATACCTTTGTTTGGCAAATGAGGAAATAAACCCAGTATGTTTCCTAGCCAATATCAGAAAGGTACTAGAATGCCAGTCAGTCGTTTAACTCTGCAGCGTCCTTTCCACTAATACATGCTTTGCTGTGTGATATTGTATGAGAGAGAGGGAGGGAGAGAGAGAGAGAGAAACACCAATCAGTTGCTTCCTGCAAACAACCTGACTAGGTTTGGAACCTGTAATCTGAGTGTGTGCCCTGACTAGAAATCAATTGAACCTGTGACCTTTCTGTGCACTGGATGACACACCAACCAATAAGGCTGAGCCTCCTTATATGAAGTATTTATTTATTTTATTTATTTATTTTTGCAGTCTCTGGTTTGTTGAGAAGATGATTGACTGTCCTGTTCAGAGGTGCCACCTGCCTTTCCCATGTGTTTACCAAGTTGTATGGACCTGGTTTTGGAATCAGGAAAACATTTAGAGGTGTAGTTGGGAAAAGGAGACCCTCAACAGTGATGTTTCAGATACTAGTATCTGTTGCCATTGCATCTAACAAACAACTCTTTATTTCAAAACTACATGATGGCCTTGATGTAAATGCACTGATGTAGCCATGAAAAACTGATTTGAGTTTTCTCACATCAAGCTTGTTCTTCCATAAAAACATAATTGGGGATGAGCAAAGTAA